>NC_083346.1:75816525-76168664 GCF_019175385.1 Lycium barbarum
TATGGCCGGAGCAGACCTAGCCAAGAATTGAAGCGGAGACTTTACTCTAAAGCACTCATGATTCCTTGCCTAAGATTCAAGAACTTATCGGCTCTAGCCCGCCGAACCTCAGGGGGCAAGTAATGTCGAAGGAAAGCATCAACAAATTCTCACCATACCGGGGGAGGTGAATTAACTCCCCTTGAAGACAACCATACCGTATACCAATGAACCGCAACATCCTGCAACCTATATGATGCTAACTCCACCGATTCAATGTCGGAAGCATGGATTAACCGAAGTGTCCTCAATATTCCATTAATAAAGTTTTGAGGGTCCTTATCCGGCTTTGACCCGAAGAACTCCGGAGGGTTCAAGCTAATAAAATCACGGGCTCTTGCACTAACCGACCTATCACCATGACCCATACCTTGCCGCTGGGCCTGAGGGGCAACCAATTGAGTCAACGATTGAATAGCCTCTTGACCCGAAACCACTGGTGGAGGAGATGGGGGTGCGCGAGCTGGGGCTGAGCCTCCCTCATATTGCTCAGAAATAGGCAACGAGTGAGAGGACTGAGATTGAACCGCATTCTGGGATTCACCCTCCTTCTATAACCGTTAGCGGTACTCTTTCAGCCCGTTTTTTTGCCATTGTCTTGCCCTTTTGGGCTGCTGTAGCTTTCCTCTTTACAGGCATTTCTGAAATACATAGCACACGGTTAAGGAAAGAGAAATCCTTATATCATAGCTCTATCGCATGATCTATGAAGAAAGAAGGTCATTTATTCCTAAAAATGCCCGCAGCCTCCTGTTTATAAGTGTGGCGCGCAACACGCCCATAAAAAAGACTCTACTAGACACAGCTCTGATACCACTTTTGTCACGACCCAATCGGAGGGCCATGACAGGCACCCGGAGCTAACCCACCGGGCACCTCTCATCGTACATTCATATTCGTATCTAGGTGAGCCACATGGCTTATCAACAAACTCTATGCCTCAATATTACCATTTCCAATGACTAAAACACTTTTATATCAACATCAACAACTACGCCCATATACATATACACAAGCCGACAAGGCTTAACAAAATAATATACCAAAAGTATAAGCTGACAAGGCAAAAGACATCTACTATACATGATCGTCTACAAGCCTCTAAGAAGGGTATGGAACATCATCATAACGACGGGACAAGGCCCCGCCATGCCCATGTATACACAAAAGAATAGTACCCACAACTGCAGCTCCGGATCAAATGGAGCTCCTCTACGCAATCACTGGATATGCAGCCTAAGGATAAAGTCTATCTCCCTATCTACCTGCGGGCACGATGTAGCGTCCACAAACAAAAGGACGTCAGTACGAATAATGTACTGAGTATGTAAAGCATAATCAATAGCATAAGGGAAGCATGAGAAATAACATAAGATAGAAGAATCATGGAAGGATAGGGCTATTTATACCTCTAGCGACGTTCGTCATATTTACTTACCCTCTTTCTAATAGGAACCTTCCATTTCATACATTTATAGTTATAGTAGTATCATACCCGACCATAGAGATTCGATGTCTTACGTACCCGACCATGATGAAGTTCGGTGCTATATGTACCTGGCCCTACCAAGGCTCAGTGTTACCCGTACCCAATTGCAGTGGTGCGCGCGCGATAGATATTATACCCGGCCATATAAGCTTGATGTTCTTAATAATCATACTTTGATAGACATATATATATGTATAGATAGGTACATACGGATCCTCAACATCATCATTGTCGTCATTACTTCATTATATCCTTCCTTAGAGGTTCAACTATTATAGGATGAAACCAATGGTATCATGAGATCATCAAGAATCATGAGCCTTAGTAATATTAGGGATGAAGCCATTTTGGAAGACATTATGGAACTCATGTGAAGGTATATAGCAATGGGATCATCCCTTAATGAAAGACGGGTTAGCCTTACATACCTCTTTGTCTTCACTACTTAACGTTCACCGCCAAAGCTTGAGAAATCTACATTTAAAAGGATTCATACCTTGGTTATCTTAAACATACTCCTTCCACCATTCATGATATTCTCTGTTAGATCTTGGTAGTCTTATGATAGATTCTTCTTTCTCTAGGCTTGGTGAATTAGCCATGGTGAAGATCCTCTCTAGGTGTTAACCTTTTAGAAAGAACCCGCTCTGATACCAATTGATACAGGCCGTGCGCTAACCAAACAGTAAATGAGGGACCTGGTCGTGTACCAGTTTCCTTATGCAATGCAGTACGAGAATCAACACAAGATTTTTATGTGGAGAACTCCTTGCTTAAGAGATTAAAAACCACGACCTACTCCTGTAGGATTTCAACTCCACTAACCGAGCAACTCAGGTTCAAACTCTATCGTAAGCTAGGAATTAACTCCCATAATTCCTCACCCTTACAATAAGGCTTATGCAACCATCACCCGTGACTACCCCTAGCCAAGCACACTAATACACCTAGACTTAGCCCAGCCTAGTGTACCACTCAAAGGCACCCTTTGAGAATTCACCACAGTGACTAACTCTACCCACACACTAATACAACTAAGCTAACTCTAGTCTAGTGTACCACTCAAGAGCTTGTGGAAGCAACCTTGAGAATTTTAGACACCTACAAATAGCTTCTTTTCACGGAAGAGTAGGTTTACAGTTTAAGTGCAAAAGAACAAAGTCTCAACAACCTAAGGACCTAAAACATCTTCAGTTCTGGACCTGGTCCTTCGGGATGTTGTGGTTCTGTTCTTGAGGAACACCTTGAAAGGTGGAGACTTGCACTTTGGATGGAGCAATTTTTAGATTGTGCAAGAATAAGTCTTCTCTTGGAAGATGATGTCTTTATAGGCACTAAGAGAGAAAGAGTAGAGATGACCACTCATGAGATCTGGACCGTTAATTAGTCAGCCTTGATGAGGTACTGCTGTACAACTGCATTGTACTTTTCAATCGCTCACTTTACAGCTGTGGATTTGAACTTTCAGCTTCAGTGACCAATACCTTTATCTGGAGGAACTTGGTTCCTCATGTGTTCTTCGAACATATTGTAAGTACTGGATACACTGTCAGTAGCTCTACAGCTGCATTGTTGGCTGACTAGGCTGGAGATCTGATCCCATCTGGTCATTCTGAATCAACATAGCTGGTCTCTCATATATGAGCAATTCCTGCAGGCATCTGTTCCTTCAAGGATCATGTTAGACAAGCAGCATATGAGATATCATAAGGTTAACTAAGTTCAGAAAGATGAACCTAATTGTATCTGGTTCCTTAGGGTTTTTCATGTCATCAAAACATATGATTCCTTATCAATTTCCCCCTTTTTTATGATGAAAAAGCGATATCTTTTGTATTCCCCTAAGGACCAGATCCCTTACCCAGATACCTCATTTGTTCCCCCTAAAACTTAGACCTCGAGATACATAGTAGTATTCTGGTTCTTTGAGTAAGGTTTGTCAAATCATCAAAACATTTCATGACATATCAACCACATATATTCATCATACTCTCATATCATCAACATATCTTCCCCTTTTTGGCATCATCAAAAAGGAAAGAGCAGGCAAACAATTGTGCACGAGAGCAATGTAATGGCCCAAAAATATATAGTAGTCCAAACAGTGCAAACATATGTTAAATAAACTACTATGGTGCCAGTCAGAAAGATAAAATTCAGACATGGGAAAGGGGGACAAAGACTGGAGGGAAATGCTAGGGACTGATTACTGGGGATGATCCAGATCGTGAAAAAGTTTGTCAATTTTATTAGTGTGTGCACCCTGATCTTGGAGCATTTGGTTCCTAAGATCTTCCATCTTAGCTTTCAACTGATCCTTCAGAAGAACATTCTCAGCCTTCAGCTACTGAATTTCTGCACTGGCTGCCTTTAGTGCTTCAGTTAGGATAGGAATGGTGGAAGCCGATCCTTCAGCCGCACACTCATAGTCTTTCAAAGTAGCTTTGGAGAGCAAGTTCTCTTATATTCCTAAGGTAGCTTTTCTAGTTCTTACATTGAAATGCCTAACCACCTTTGTCAAGAGAAAGCCATAAGGAAGACCAGGTTCATTTTCCTCCTTGCTCACTGCATTGATCATATGTTTGATCATGATAGTTGGCAAGGTGATTGGTTCAAAGGCTGATAGGGCTCTATGAGTACCAAATGTCCCGTAGTGACACTGCCATTCCTTCTAACTCTCGGTATGTGTACTTTGTCCACAAATTCAAAGATCAGTTAGTAAGTAGGCGCGAGCTTCCCTTCTTAATGATCACATTTTTGAAGGAGGTGGAAACCCTTCCAGTCACATCCCTCAACCCTTCATCTTTTACTCCTAAGATTTTGGCTAACACTGATTCTGTCAAAATAAAATCTGTCACGTTCACTGTTAGAACCAGAGTACTACTATCAAAATGACATAGATTTGTAAGCAGTTCAATCACTTCAGCTTCATACACCCTCGGAGCCGGCGGAGTAAGAAGATGAGTCCAATCTTGAAATTTCACAATTTCCAATAGTTCTTTCATCCCATTCTCCTCTCCCATGTTTATGTCAATCACCATTCCAAAGAGAATCTTTTGTGTTTGGAGATGTCCCACTCTCAGTACAATTCCATGTTTCTTAGAGGCACTAGGTTCTTTACTTGTACTTATCCTCTTCCTCTATTAAGAAGCAGACTGAGTATCACGTTCCTCTCCTCCTATCTTTCCCTTTGATTTAATTTTCTTGTTTTCCTTTGGCTTCGCACCACCGGAGGTCTGTTTGCACAAAGAACAAAGTATGATATCTCCATCAGAATCAATATTTTCTCGAAACTCTTCATCTACTAGTTTTCAGAGGGACAAGTATGGGGAATATTGGAATTGGTTCAGAGGTACTTTGGTTAGAGGACATTGATTGCTCTGAGGATGATGGTTTGGAGACCATTTTGATTTGGTTTGCAAAAGGGTTTGGTGATGCTTGTAGTTGGTGAGAATACAGAGATATGAGTTGGTTCAGACCGCCATGTGCAAGACAAAGGAGGTAATGAGAGATTCTGACGGTTCTAAGATTTTGGTAAGTGAGGAGAGATAAATACTAGAGGGATATATTTAAGGTATCCGAGATGACGTTTTAGGACAGGTGCAACAGGAGGGACAACTTGTTTCAGAAGTGAAGCGTCGATTGGAAGATTTCAAATTTGAATTTTGAATTAGAAAATGCTTGACTGACTTGGCACTTAAGTAGTTTAGAACATATAAAAGTATTGATAGGACTACTAACTTGAGTCACACTGACACCAGATTTCTAGACAATTTTGATGGTGTCGAGCAACAATTCTTAAAACTTGTTCACAAGCTGTCCTGCACCTCCTATGTGTGTATACCTTTTCTCGTAGCGTATCCATTTCTAATTGATTCCTTTCTGCAACATCTGACATCAAGGATGCGTCCTTTCCTTTTTACCACCAAGAGACACACATCCGGCTATGAGGGCTTTGAGGAGAGACTTCTTAATCTTAGTCATGCATTCTGGAGCTGTCACTAACCGGTAACCGTGTTCACTGCTCCTTCTCTCTCTCAAGCTTGTAAGCAGTGTCAATGATTTGATTTGGGAATCCATACCAGCTTGGGTCCCTTGTAGTTATAGAAAGGATGGATCAATCTTCTTTTAGCCCATTCAGGCAGCAAGTTCTTTTTCTTCTTTTGAGATCCTTTCTTTTTAGGACCAACTCCTTTCACTCTAGTTCCCTTCTCGACAAACTCCTCATTCATCTGAAAAAATTTAGTCCTCTTTGTTTTGCAAGACTCCTGGAAATGGCCTGCTTGCCCATAATATGTGTATAGTCGGCTTTTCATTGTGGCCACATGTTTGATGTGAAGATTATAGAGCATCTTCTCCTCCTCAAAACCAAGTCCTTTTTTGTCGTTTCCATTTCCCTCATTTCTGGAAATGAGTACGTCAGACGACCAGGTCCATTTGAGAGTTTTATCAAGATCGAACTTAACCCTTTCTAAATCTTCTTTTAGCTGCTCATTCTTTTCAATTTCAGCAGTGAGCCTCAATTTTTCTTTCTTCAGCTCATCGTCCTCATCATCAGTATCGATGTTATTGTCATTATCCGTGTCAGATTCAGCCATGAGTGCAAGTATATCATTTTTAGTTGCTTCATCTATGGCTATCATTGATGTATCTCCTCTGTCAACCTCTTCACCATTTCATCCGCAACTTCTTTTCTTCTGAGCCTTTCGACTATCAAAATGACAATACATATATATATATACAGTAGTAACACCATGAGACCATATAACCCACACATGCGTATCTACGAGCCTCTACTAGAGTGCCAGACATAGGGACGGGACGGGACCCCGTCGTGCCCAAAATATACATATGTACACAAAAGAATAATCGAAGGCAACTCCGGAATAATGAAGTGCTCTCAAATCAGCTACTAGCTCCTACGAGTCTGGATCAAGATCACCTCCCTGTCTACCTGTGGGCATGAACACAGCGTCCAAAGAACGTGGACGTCAGTACGAACATTGTACTGAGTATGTAAGACATGAATGAAATGAGCATAATAGAAGAATCATAAGCCGTAGGAGGAAGATATAACCTGCATGAGTTTTATAGGTGAGTACATTTCATACATATATCATATATTTATATAGTCATAGTACAGGTATCATCATAGCACATATATCATCGCATCATCATCATCATCATCGTTAGCCCGCGTCCGGGTAACCATCATATGCCGCTCACTAGTGGTGATCATGCCCGACCCTCTAGGAACGGTGTAAACATAGCAGACCGCCTTAGCGATGACATGCCCGGCCATTTAGGCACGGTGTAAACATAGCAGCCCGCCTTAGCAGTGACATGACCGGCCATTTAGGCGCGGTGGAATCGTATCGTCACATAATCATTCATAAACTTAACATTATTGCATATCTCATGGACATATCATGACTTAGCATCACTATACATTTATCATCAAAATATACAATAGGACTTGGAGGCAACTATGGCTATGTCAGGGTGACATAAGGCCGTGAACCCCCGATTATATTATGGAATAATCATCAACACCATATCTCACCTTGGAGGAACTAACATTTTACGATGAGTGTACACAAGGAAAAACATCAATGGGGCCATACTTAGAATCTTTAGCTTCATGGACATCTTACTTTACTCTAGGATTCTTTATACTTAACTTATCATCACCATCATCTTGCTCGTCATATCTCTTTTCTTTATCTCGTACATATATATGGCTCATTACAGTCATGGACGCATAGTTCCTCTATTTAGAAAGGTTATGGAAAATTTAGAAGATTCATACCATAGGAGTCATGCCTTAGAAAGAAGGGACGAGCCTTACATACCTCTTTTGTTTAACAGTTTTATCGCTTGATCGCTCTCCTTCGATGCCCGCGTTTCTACCTTCAAGAGGATTTGCATTAACGTTAGTTAATCGATTACAAGAACGTCTTACTATTTCTAGGGAAAATTGGGCAGCATTTCCTTTGTTTCTACTATTTTCCCCATATTCTATATCAACTCCCAAACATTGATAACATTCACAATATCACAAGCAACAATCATCATCCATCTATATGTCGTTCTAAATGTCGTTCACAACATCCTTATATTCACAATTCACCCCAAACTACTACTCAACAATGACACTATTCACACATTCGTGACCCATTTTCTACCTCCTTCTACAATCCAAGTGTTTCAAATTTTCAATACCTTAAATAACATGTAAATACCATAAAACTCACCTTAGATAGTGTAGGAATAAGCCTTGAGTTGAAATATTTCTCTTTCACCAAAGCCCTAGTTCACTTCCCATGAAATTTTCTTGCCTTAGGTGAACCCTAATGAGTTTCTTGCACTTGATTCTACTAATTCTTGGTGTTTACTTCTTGATTTCCCTTGGATATATGTTGAAATGGTATGGAGAAGGTTCTAGAGGTTTAGAGAGAGTTGGAGAATGAGTGAAATGAAAAATGAGGACTTGGGGTCTCTTTTTATAAAAATCAAAAGCTTCCCGACGAGGATTATACGGTACGATCGACGAAGCTTTGATCAGATCGACGGAGCGTCGATTTGACCATCGAAGTCGTGAAATTTCCAGTGAGCAACCTTTCGTTTCCTTTCATTCTACGGTGAGAAGGACGGTCCATCGAACTGATTGACGGAGCGTCGATCTGCTCCGTCGAATGGTCTTTGTGCTAAATAAATTCTATGGCACAATCATCGAGGCATCGACCCGGCCGAGGGTACAAAGAACGACCATCGAACCCCCCTCTCTTTTGCAGAGCTGTAGTGAAGTTTGATTTGACGAACTTTCCTCCCTTGCCTCAAATGTCTTTGGAATCTTAATTAGAATCATTAAGCATCCCTTCTTACTTGTAGGGACATCATGTACACCTTAACTTACGTTAGTCTATTCACCGCTCAGCAACCCAAAATTCCGAGGTGTAACACCAGCCATGGTTGAGAATGGCTAAACTAGGGGCTTGGTATGCCCCTAGTATAACTCTATTTCATTATCATTTCATTTTACATTATTTGTTTAAAGCTTTGATGTATTTGTAATTTGTATCAAACTCATATTACAGTGGAAAATGTTATGGTTAGAATTACCCGTCTTAGGACAACGATGCTTATACTGTTTAGATGACTTTAGGTCCCCAATAAATTTTAAAATCCCCTAGCAAATTCAATGGTTCTTTGAGGCTAAGTATAAAAAATGAGATTTTATGAACTCATTTTAATATAACTTGTGGTTTTAACTCCAAACAGTTAAAAGCGATGATTGATAACAAAGGCATTTTTAGAGCTTAATCATATTATAAACTCCTTTTAAACAAATTCGTTTTCTTAAGCTTGTACAAAAGGAGATTCTTTTTACAACTACTTAAAAACAAATTTTGGGCCATAGCACGGACAATTTCCAGTCAAAAGGGAAACTTTGTATTATTTATAATTTCAGAAAAACGGACTAGTTCCACACTCAACCTTTTAAAAATGGACGGGGACCAGATTCGATAAAATAAACGTGTTACTACTCATTTTTTCTGAAAATTAAAACAAAACCAAGCTCTTTATTTATGCTTACAAGTTTTCGGCCAAGAAAAAGGCCAAAAAAGACGAGTATATACAGCCAAGATATACTCCTTTGGACACATAAAATGCTCTTTTAAACATAAAAACCAAAAACAAAACCTCTTTTTTCCCTTCATTTATAAAATAAAATATACTCCTTGTATATAAAAGGAAACTATTTATACACAGATATTTGTAAATCCAAAAACTACCATACCCCGTATATAATGGGAACAAATTCAAACTCTTTTTTCAAAAAAATGATATGCAATTTACAAAATGACAGTTTCCCTTTTTTGCGAGAATAAACACTAAATAGACAGTTCAGGAAAATACTCATACTTTGGAATTGGAAGGTCAACCGTATAGTATGGATCCTTAATACTGGGGTGCCTAACACCTTCCCCAGGGGATCATCAGAACCCTTACCTAGAACTCTGGATTATGAAGGTTTTTTCACGTTGTTTGAATAAGCCCTTCACCCTGGTTTTCCTAATTTCCTAAAAATTAGGTGGCGACTCTTTTAAAACAAAGTCCGAAAGAGCACCAACGAGTTTGTAGTAGCCTTTTATGCCTTAACTGCCGCGTAAAAGGTGAACCGCAACAGTTTCAAGCCATTCCAAGTTAATTGTAACGTGTACCCATGATTCCTAAACAAGAATTCATCATTCTTAACTTAGGGTTTTCAAGAAAACCCATTTAAAGGATTCAAGACTAAAGCTTTGGGATTCTTCTTCAAAGTTTAGATTTTTATTACGAGTTTGGAGCAGTACCAGGTATGTAGGGCTTCTATATACGTGTGGAAAAATTCTTTGTTCTTATCTCTCTGAACGAACTACGCGCACCTGATTCTTATCAAAGATGAGATACGTAGGCAACCCTTCTTGGGTTCGGTACCCCTTATTCAAAAAATACAAAAAAAAAAAAAAAATTTGTTAGATTCATATCTTTGACTTGGTTGGTACCAACACAGTAAGGAATGTGCATAGGAAAGAAACAAGTAACGATCAATATGATGGAGAGGACTGACATCGTGGTAAACCATAGATTCTTTTGGTACCTCTCATTCACACTTTAAGTGACACTTGAAAAATTCTCTTGCATGCTTGTAAGACAAGAACAAAACCAACCTCATTGTTTCATGTGCATTATGTGGTGAGCTTTAGATAGCATTCAACTGCATTGCATTGTGATCTAGAACTTGGCTTGAATGTCTGTTGAGGCGAAATTATGAGTAACACTTGGTATAGGAAAGGATCGTAGGCCTTCTTTGACCCGTTTGAGCCTTTTTAGCCTACCAAATGACGTTATCCCTATCATTCCCCCTTTGAGCCTAAAACCTTTTCTTTGACAACCACATCATAAGTCTATACCATTTCTGAGTGCATATACGCACTATCCCTCTCTTGACCCAACCTCCCTGAGCGCACTAGAAACGTGCAACCGCGGATAGAGATCCAAGCTGAAGCTTCCAAAAAAAAAAAAAAGATTCAACAATTCCAGAAAAACAAAGATGAAGAACGACCTCCAAAGCAAGAAGGAGCCCACAAAAAAAAATAGTCATTCGGAATCTCGGACATACAATTCGTTATTCCTTTTTATTTTTCACATTTCGGCATACAACTCGGAATTAACATCAAGACTTCGAGCATACAACCCAAGTCAATTCTCTTAATCCCCACAGAGTCTCGGGCATACAACCCCAAATTCCAAAAAAAAAAAAAAGTCGCACAAGTACAAAAGAAACAGACAACTAAACGATGCAGATCAGCATCAGAGCACACAAATACCAAGCACAGACATAGTGCAACGCTCAGGGAAGGATTAGTCACTCCTTACCCAAATGATATCCTACCCATTTCCCAAGCCTAATATACAAACCCACAACAAGCCCTACGTGATCCTATGCCAAAGGTTCTCACATTAGTGGATACTTACAGGACGGCCAAGCTTATGGTATCACAATTGCATGCATTGAACATCTTTCTGAGTATGAGTGTACTTCTCTAGACGTCCCAAAGTTTAAAACTACTGAATATGTGTGAAAACGGGACTTCCTTTTTGGTGAGAGCACTTGAAACATAAGGATAGGTATAGTTCAAAACCTTTGCTCGAAGCAAGATGAACAAATCCTGTCAATACTTAGGTATGTCTGAGGTACCACTTGAAGCTATAGGAATTATCCCGAAGTCAATCTCGGTTAGCTGGGATGAAATTGATGGAATTTTTATGCACAAAAATAATTGTTGGTACCAACTGAAGTCAAGACACGATTCTCTTCACATCTTCATTTTCCAATATTCTTTACAACAAAAACAACGACAAATGCATCAAAAAAAAAAATTATAGGCGCCCACCTTCTAATGCGGGTATTTCATTTCAAGTACATTTTTTACAGGCGCCCACCTTCTAATGCGGGTATTTTAATTTTAGTCAAGCACCCACCTTCTAATGCGGGTACTTTAATTCCAGTTCAGGCGCCCACCTTCTAATGCGGGTATTTTAATTTCAGTCAAGGAGCGCCCACCTTCTAATGCGGGTATTTTAATTTCAGTCAAGGCGCCCACCTTCTAATGCGGGTATTTTAATTTCAGTCAGGCACCCACCTTCTAATGCGGGTATTTCAATTTTAGTTCAGGCACCCACCTCCTAATGCGGGTATTTTAATTTCAGTTAGGCGCCCACCTTCTAATGCGGATATTTTAATTTCAGTCGGGAACCCACCTTCTAATGCGGGTATTTTAATTTCAGTCAGGCGCCCACCTTCTAATGCGGGTATTTTAAATTTCAGTTCAGGCGCCCACCTTCTAATGCAGGTATTTTAAATTTCAGTTCAGGCGCCCACCTTCTAATGCGGGTATTTTAATTTCAATTTAGGCGCCCACCTTCTAATGCGGGTATTTTAAATTTCAGTTCAGGCGCCCACCTTCTAATGCGGGTATTTTCATTTCAGTCAGCGCCCACCTTCTGATGCGGGTATTTTAACTTCAGTCAGGCACCCACCTTCTAATGCGGGTATTTTAACTTCAGTCAGGCGCTCACCTTCTAATGCGGGTATTTCAATTCCAGTTCAGGCGCCCACCTTCTAATGCGGGTATTTCAATTTCATCAGGCGCCCGCCTTCTAATGCGGGTATTTTCATACAATCAGGCACTCACCTTCAAATACGGGTATTTTAATTTTTTTTATAGGCGCCCACCTTCAAATACGGGTATTCCATCTTAAAGCTCTGGCACACAAAACAGAGTATGAATCAGGATCTCGGCACACAACACGAGACTTCATCTCATTTCAAGGCTCCGACACACAATCAGAGTATGCATCAAGGTCCTCACACAATCCAAGACCCCTCTACATTCAAAGCTTTGGCACACAACCCGATGTTTTCATCGGGGTCCCGACATACAACTTTGTAGTCCATTTTAATCCATGACTCTGAGTTTGGTCACCCCTATAACAATACATCATTTTCCTCCCCAAATCATTTTCCCAAACTACAATCGGTCTGACTCCCATTTCAAGGATATGTAGGTAGCTCGAATTCGAGCACGACCGTTCTTCGTCCCACACCTGCTAGGACCATTCTAAAAACACTGGGACAAAATTTTGATCGGACGATCAAAATTTGCCACAACACCCATTACTTATCACCTTTCGAACTACATTGACATGATTCTCGTGATGGACGAGATATGTAGGAAGCTCTATGTAGAGTTCGGTCACATTGGGGCGAGAATCATTCTTTCCCCAGCAAGTATACAATCTTGCACCCTCCCAGCGTCTCGTAGCTCGACACTGGGGAAATTTTGGAAGCGATGACGTGGGTACACGAATGTTTTTCGGCCCTGAACAATCCTTCCGTTTTTATCATTTTTCTTTTTATCACAACCCTGCCAACGAACTGAGAGTATCGTCAAAGCTCTAACAACGTCTGGCTTCTTTCTCCGTACATATCCTTTTAGCAATTCTTTGTCGAGCCAAAATAGGCTACATGTCAACGTCTTCGTTCGAAAACTCTTTCATCGTCTCCGGTCGAAGAGGGACAAGCTGTTGACACCTAATTTTGGCTATACGTGCTTAAAATTAACGTTTTGGGGGGCCCTGATTCGTTAAAGAGGGCGAAATAAATTAATGTTTACACATTTTTACATTTTTCGATAATTTATTGATGATTATCCTTATTTTAAGAATTTTATCAATTTACTATCATTTTCCAAGAATCATTATTTTGCACATATACAGCGTAATACTAATATTTTTGTGCAATTAATAATTGTTTCTTAATTTTGTAGCAATACATTTTCATATCTTATGCATTAATAATTACATTTTTATACTTACACATGTATTAATTAACTATATTTTAGTACAGTCCGTAAGTGCAGAGAATATCGAAGCAATTAATTTTTAAACGCAGAGCAAAAATTCGATCAAGTCAAGGTCTCGTCACCGTTTTAAAAAATTGACGTTTGAGGTGATGGGTTGGGTTCTTGATCCATTGGTTATTGTATTTTTACATAAGGGTTAAAAGGGGTAAAGGGGACAAGAGAGGGAAGATCCTTATTTTTTGGACAAAAGGGGGTGTTTGTTTACATTATAAGAAAAGGGAGGGGTTAATTTAATTATTTTCTACACACACCACACACTTAATTTTCAGATTTTTACTCCTTAAAAAAAAAAAAAACCTAAACACTTCATTTTTCTCTCCATCTTCTTCACACAACAGTCGCCCACCACCAGACGACAACAGACCACCACCTAGCTCCGACGAACCACCGCACAGCCACCACAGCCCCACTCCCTTTCCCCTTTTCTTCCCACTGCCCTCACGTCCCTCGTTTCTCCTCTCGTTGCTCCAATCAACTGCTCTGGCGAGGAGCTTTAAGCTCCGGTGAACCGGAGCAGCGAACAACAACTCCACCAGTAACCAAAGCCCACCTCCACGAACCACACCACGACCCTCTCCCTTTGATTTTCCCCAAACAGCAGCCTTGCTGCTCTTAACCTCATCACAGCCATCCCCCTTCGTTTTCATTTTGCACCTCCGGTTAACCGAAGCAGCCGCGAAACAACCACCACCAACGACACCCCACCCTCTGTTTAATCCTCTTCTTCTCCTTACTTTCTTCTTGTATTTTTATTTTCCAAAATTTTCCGACGCAAAATAGTAGCTCCGACGACAGAGCAGCAGCCGACTACCTCCATTTGTTCCGTGTTTTGTACATTTTCATATATGTATAATTGGGTCTGTTTGCTGTGCTACTGTTGGACTGATTTCTGTATCTTCAGGTGACCCTCTAGTTCAATCTTGTTCTTTCCGCGATCCTTGTGGTAATTTTTGACACTGCCTGAGCTCGTCTCCGGTACATCTTGTTCGCCGCTCTCCCGGTGTTACTACTGTTTGCTGCATTTTTTTTAGCTCCATTTGTGAATTAGTAGTATTGTTAGTATACTTAAATCACATTATTATTGAAGAGTTAACTTATATACGTTAAAAGGTAGCTTGTAATTCTTTTAGAGTATTTATTTCAGTTTTTATGAATGATTACATATCATATGATTATCATTTAAATAATCTAATGTTGAAAAAAATTCTTTTACAGTGAGTCAAATGTGTTTTAGTTGAACTCAATCATTATTTATTTCCTAATTTCACGTGAAGGGTTCGGTCTAGAAAGTAAATGTCTGGCAAAAGAATATTATGGAATAACATGCTTTTTAGTCTAAGAACAGGACAGAAAAGTAAAGCAACCTGAAACTTATGTTCCTATTAATATTCGTTATTGTTGGGCTGTTTGTTGTGATGATTCACTATCAACAGATTCACCTGTTACTATTGCTACTGTGTTGCTTGCTAAATAAATGTTGGTTTTGTGCCTTCAAAATTACTACTCCGACGGTCAATGGTATTGTGTTTAAACTTTCTCGACTGACTCGCTATGATCTCGCTATCAGTGTTTGTTGTTGACATTGTTACCCTTTTTAAACTCTTTTGTTAAACTGATTTGGGTGAATACTAAATCCAAATGGCCGATGAAGAAATTTTCGTCGATTTCCAAGGCCTCTCATGTACAAAAGACGGGTTTTTTAGTTTAAGTTTATTCATTATTTCTTTAATTCATCCGATAGTTATTTATTCTCTTACAAACATTTTTACTAAGTGTTTATATAGGTACCCGGAGATATATCCCGAAGACGACACTCGGAAAGAACCCGAAGACTTCATCGAATCACTGTTTCTATTTACTTTCCGCATTTTTTTATAACTGTACAAAACATAATCTCATAGTATAGTGGAAACTTTATTTTTTGGAATGACAGGTTGATATATTTATTTACTTGTCGCCTTGTTTGTTAAACTTAAAATTGTCATTCGCTTTAGGCAAGACTTAGGCCATCAATACTTTCATAACTAGATTAAATTGACTTGGTATAAATACTTTGTTAAATAAATTCACACTTTTGATGATTAGGTAAACATACTAGTCCATCCTTTATTTTATATTCTTTATACACTCTTAATACAACTTACATTTTATATTATTTTGTGTACACTAATACATATTTTAATTAAGTTAAATCCACCTTTTGACGCTAGGCAAATATTAAGTCGTCCATTTACAAATCTTTTATTCTTTAGAGGTATTACACATTTTCACTCATTTTTTGTCCACAATTCCTTATACTTATTTTTTACCAATACTTTTTACAATTATTTTGTTCCTTATTCTTTTGATAGGATATTCATTAAATAAAAACTCTTTTTAATTAAATGGTAGAAACAAGTCAAATAAACTTCACTTTTCTGAATTATTTCGTTATATAAAATCTTTACACCAATGAATATTCGTAAATTATTATTTTTATTCTTTATGCACTAATATATCTAGTTATACAATTCTTTATAAATTTTAGGTTTGACGTACACTCTTTTACACTTGAAATATGTTCTTTATATGTTTAATATACATACATTCTTTTAATATACATAGACACACATTACATAGACGCACATTCTTTATATCCTTGATATATTTATTTTTACATAGTCATACATTTTTTTTATATTCTTAATATAGTTACACATTCTTTACACTAACATATATATATTTATATATATACTCTTTGTACTAACAGATATACTTTTATACTTACGAGGTACATTCTCTTTATATTCTTTTATATATATTCTTTTTTACTATACATTCTTTATGAATACTTGATATAAATACATTTTTATACACTGTATATACTTAGTATATTATCACTTAGTGTAGCTTTTCATGAAGTCATAACATTTTGAAAACAGGTAATAATAATGATAAACATATAGATAATCCCCCTCTAGTATTCAGTTAAACTAAGTTTAAGGACTGTTTTCGGACAGGCTCTAAGGGATGCTTAATACCTTCCCCTCGAGGTAAATATAATCCTTATCTAGAATCTCATAGGTTTCGTGGACTAAAATGGAGTAGACACACAAATACATGTAGGTTTCCTGATTTTCCTTTAAAATTAGGTGGTGACTCTACCCCTTTTAAAACCAGTTGAAGAACCGGGAAGTTACAAACTATCTTGGACCCGTTCAAAATAGGGTGTAACATGTGTGTGTGTGTGTGTGTGTGTGTGTGTGTGTATGTGTGTGTAAGTTCAGAGTCATGATAGAGGTTTCATAGACTAGTCATTCAGTTTTGTCAGATACTCAGAGTTGTGTGGCCACCTGTGGCTCAGTTTACGATATTTCCACATTCACATTTTATACAAGTATTTTATTAAATATTATGACTTCTCATGTTTAACTAAGGCTCATCATGTTTCATGTTATATTTCGCTTATGTTATCCCTCTTGATGATTCAGCAAGCCATGTGGTTCGCTCGGTCACATGCAGTAAGGCACCGAGTGCAGTGTTACGTCTAGGCCATGGTTTAGGACATGACAAAGCTTGGTATCAGAGCCCAAGTTCAAGTGTCTTAGGGAGTCTATGAAACCGTGTCTAGTACGGTCACTTTTATATGTGTGAGGGCCCCACGTATATAAATAGTTCACCACCAAGACATTCAGGATTGTCTCGCTTCTTTCATACTCTTTATCGTGCAGTTAGAGCAGTACTCTCAAGAATTCTTCTAACTCATGCGAATTACGTATTTCAGAAAATGGCTCCGAAAAGAAAGTACACAAAGAGGACTTCCGCTACCAGCCAAAGGGCTGCCACTGACGTAGCTCATGGAGAAGACGTTCAGACTAAGACAGTTGCTTCAAACCCAGCAGCCCCAACAACTACTACCTTCTAGTGCTCAGATATGGATGTCAAGGGAGCTATCCAGTTGCTCACCCAGATTATTGCTAATCAGGCTCAACGTCAGGAAATGGCTCCTAGCTTCAGTGCTATTGGAGGATCTACAAGTTCCAAGACATAAGAATTCTTGCGGATGAAGCCTCCAGTGTTCAAAAGGACTAAGGCAGAGGAGGTTCCGTAGAACTATATAGATAGGCTGCAGAAGGTATTCCGCATTATGCATGCTACTGAGATAGAAGCAGTGGAGTTTGGTGCTTTTCAATTATAGGATGTGGCCCACATCTAGTATGAGTCATGAAAATAACCCTGAGGGGAAGATGCACTTCCTGCTACTTGGGATGAGTTTGCAGATGCTTTTCTTGACCACTTCATGCCAATTGAGGTTAGGAAAGAAAAGGCTATTGAGTTCGAGAGACTAAGGCAGAATAACATGTTAGTTCAAGAATATTATCACAAGTTTGTTTCATTGGCCAAGCATGCTCCCCATATGGTTCCCGATATGAGCGCCGTAGTTAGGAGATTTGCGCTTGGACTCAAATCTGATTTGCATGGTGATGCAAATACAGCTGCTCAGAATAACAACATGACCATTGCCAAGATGGTTGCTTTTGTGAAAGCTAATGAGGACCGAATGAAGGAAGAAGAAGCACTTCAGAAAGAGAAAGAGAAAGAGAGGGAAATCAGTAAAAGAGCGAAAGAGAGGGAAATCAGTAAAAGAGCTCAGTCTGCAGGTAACTTCAGTCACATGGGAGGTGGAGGTAGAAAATTCTTTAAGAACAGGTCATCAGGACCCACTCCATTGGAAACCAGTTCCCCAGTCCCAAAGTTTAAGAATGATCAGAAGAGACAGAATTCCAGGCCGACTTACTCTTATTCTCGGGCTAGTGTGGGTTAGAAGAGTTATGACATTCCGGTTTGCAGCAGGTGTGGTAAGAGACACCCAGGGGTGTATCGCATGGGTATGGATGTGTGCAATAGGTGTGGCCAGCAGGTCTATTTTCAGAGAGGCTATCCGTCGGCTAGTCCGGAGGTAATGTGGCCCAGTCCATAAATTTAGCAGCTCCTCTGAATTCTCAAGCCCAGCAGGGGCGTGGAGCCGCGAAGTTCCGCAATACGAGCGGTGGACAGAACCATTTGTATACGCTAACAAGTCGTCAAGATACAGAGGCACATGCAGATGTTGCCACAGGTACACTAACTGTCACGCCCCAAAATTGGGTCTGGACATAACACGACACCCGGTGCCTGATTGCATGTGACTGAGCGAACCAACTAGCTGGCTGAATCAACATGTGATACCAAAACATAATTGACTTATAAAATAAAACTAATACATGCTGATTAACTGAAAGTCTGATTGAAATATCATAATGCGGAAATACTTAGACAATCTGACAATATCTGAAAGTAGCTAATATGGCTAAACCAAAACAACTGAACAACGTATTATAACTGCCAACAAGGCTAACATAACAAATATCTGACTATCTGAACTGTGTCTATGAAGCCTCTAAGAATACTGAATAATAGAGTTGTCTAAAAACTAAAATAACTGGATAGCTGACAACGCCCCGAAGGAATCTGGGGCTCAGCAATAGCTGATACGTGCACTCCTAAATAGTTAAGTCGTCAACCTGTATATCGTTGCCTGCATTGTGAGCAATAAAAAGGGACATCAGCACATTTGAATTGTAATGGTATGTAAAGCAACTGAAGCAATAAAGTACTGGAACTGAAACTGAAACTGATAACTGTAAACTCTGATAGCAAAGGAAGTTGAGATATGAATACTCCCTGCTATGTATCTGAATCATCTGTGTTTGTATATGTGGGGCCTCGTCCCAATAATAAATGCATGATATGGCCTCAGCCTAGTAGTGCGTCAGTCAATGGCCTCGGCCAAGTATACATATACATAAGACTGTACCATTGGGCAAAATCACATATGTTCAATTATGGTTAATTAATAAAGACTGAGACCATAACAGTAATGAACAATACTGAACTGAAATAGACATGCTAGACTGAACTGAAAACATTGATTGTTTCTGAGTATACTGAATTTCTAAACTGAGACACATGTGGTAACAACGCACAAGTCTATGAAGATTTCGTGTTGAGTTCATGATATTCAAATTGACAACTATGATCGAATTATGTAACTGCAACCCTAGAAGATAACAGTTCTACAACATATCATGAAACTAGGGATAAGATTTATTTTGAGTCAAATTACCGACAAGTATGAAGAATGAGGCGTAGGGAGAATCATGAATATTCCCCAACGTAGATAGTTAGCCTCACATACCTTGGTCTTTGAGCGTAATACAACGTTGGACTTAGTTGGAAAGGTAGGTGTTCGGCATGTCCCTTGCTTGCGAACTTCTTTAGTAGGGCGGAGGTGCCATTCCTCACGTTTACCGTTTGTCAACCCTTTCAACTTTAATCTATAGCAATTCAAGTCAAAGAGATTCCATATTAGCAATAATATCTATGCTTTAGTCACCTAAGCATTTTATCAAACACTTGGTGGGCATAAAGCTCCACAACCTTCTTTAATGGTGTTTCCCTCACACAATTCCCGTTCTATTACTTCTAGGTGATTCTACTATCTCAATTAGGTGAAATTAACATCATTCTCCACTACCCATATGATTATAACAATCTCAAGTCAACAAACCAAAACCTTACTATAGTTCGTGTAATTCTCTTTACTAAACCCATTTACTATTTCCCAAGAACTCATAAATTCACTATTAAGAATGATTAGAGTGTAGAAGCATTACCTTTTTGAAGTTCAATCCTCTTAAATTCTATTTCTAGGGTTTCCACGCCCAACAATAATTTTTCACTCACAACTCTATCGATTAGAAGGGTTTACTCAAGTTAGAAAGGGATTAGGGACTTGAATTCAACCTAGAATCATCATAAAATTTACCTTGGAGGGTTATTGAGGCTTGGGACTTGTACCCTCTGACTTTAGGTTGATATTTCGTGACTAGGGGTGTTAGGGAAATAAACCCCAAGCTTAAATATAACTTAAAACGCGAAATCCCAACTTTTGACCCAAAACCCGACCTTTTGCGCAATGGTCCCACGACGCACATGCAGTGCACGACCCTCTTCAGGTAAGTTGTCAGGGAGGGTGTTTTTGTGCGATCTTCCCGCAAAACAGAGCCATCTCACACGCCCTCACGCGCCCAGAAAAGCGACATGTGTCGGTTCTATGCAGTGTTCGTTAAAATGGGCATAACCTCTTGTACAGAGCTCTGTTTGGGCTCCACAATATACCGTTGGAAATATATTTCTTAAATTCTCAATGGATTTGCACGAAATTTTACTGGAAGGCAGACATATCGAAAACTTAGCCGATTCTATAGAATTTTAAGCGCCTTACTATTAGCCATCTTGAGATGGTCATATCTCCTTGCTCAAATATCTTATTGGCCTGGTCCTTATATCGTTAGAAAGGTATTTCTACGTACTACAACTTTCATTAAGGGTACTTTCCCAAATTCCCAACTAATCAAGGAATTATGGCTGCCCGAAGTAGGCCTATCAACCATTTTTGCAAAACGTTCAAACCTTCAGTTTTTCCACTAAAACTCTAATGATATGAGTCTAACCGTAGTTCTAAGATACAAGGTGTAACACTAATAGTCTTCACTTTCGACGTTTATGCCCTTATTGACTCAGGATCCACCTTATCTTATGTGACCCCATTTGTTGCTAAGAAATTTGGGATTGAACCAGAAAAGTTGCATGAACCCTTTGAGGTGTCCACCCCAGTTAGGGAGTCAATTATAGCTAGGCATATTTATAGGGGTTGTCCAGTTTTAGTGTATCACTGCAGAACCATAGCCGACTTAGCAGAGTTGGAGATGGTAAACTTTGATGTATATGGATTGGTTATCTTTATGTTATGCCTCAGTAGGTTGTATAACCAAAATTGTGAGATTTGAGTTTCCTAATGAATCAGTTATAGAGTGGAAGGGAAATTCAGTAGTACCCAGGGGTAGGTTTATTTTCTATCTAACAGCCAGAAAGATGATTTCCAAGGGGTATATTTATCACTTAGTTCGAGTTAGTGATACAGATGCCCAGACTCTAGCCCTCCAGTCCGTACCAGTCGTTAATGAGTTTCCACAGGTCTTCCCAGAAGATCTTTCCAGAGTTTCCCCTGATAGGGAGATTGACTTTGGAATTGATCTACTTCCAGACACTCAGTCAATATCCATTCCGCCATACAGAATGGCTCCAGCAGAGTTAAAAGAGTTAAAAGCCCAGTTGAAAGATCTCTTTGATAAGGGATTTATTAGGCCTAATGTCTCACCTTGGGGTGCGCCAGCCTTGTTTGTCTGAAAGAAATATGGTTCCTTACGCATGTGCCTTGATTACCTTCAGTTGAACAAGGTCACCACTAAGAACAGATACCCTCTTCCCAGGATAGACGATTTGTTTGACCAACTTCAAGTTGCCCAATGCTATTTTAAGATTAACCGCAGATCAGGATACCATCAGGAAGTTGATATTTCTAAAACCGCTTTCAGAACCCATTATGGTCATTTCAAATTTCTTATCATGTCGTTTGGGTTGACAAATGCACCAGCTACTTTTATGGATCTTATGAACTGGGTCTTCAAGCCTTATCTTGATTTATTCGTCATTGTCTTCATTGATGATATTTTGGTGTATTTCCATAGTAAGGCTGAACATGCAGAACATCTCAGAATAGTTTTGCAGACACTTTAGGATCGTGAACATTATGCTAAATTCTCGAAGTGTGAATTTTGGATTCAGTTAGTGGCATTTTTAGGCCATGTAATTTCAGCTGAAGGCATGAAAGTTGATTCTCAGAAATAGATGTCGTAAAGAATTGGCCCAGAACCACTTCAGTTTCTGATCTAAGAAGCTTTTTGGGTCTGGCGGGTTATTATAGATGCTTTGTGGAGGGATTTTCCTCTATTTCTGCCTCATTATCTAAGTTGAATCAGAAAAAGGTTAAGTTTCAGCGGTCAGATGCTTGTGAGCAAAGCTTTGAAGAGTTGAAGAAGAGGTTGACTTCTGCTCCAGTTTTGACGCTACCAGAGGGAACCAAAGGGTTCGTTGTATATTGTGATGCTTCGAAAATTGGTCTCGGATATGTCTTAATGCAACATGGTAAGGTTGTAGCTTATGCATCTCGTCAGCTTAAGACTCATGAAAAAAAGTATGCGACTCATGATTTAGAGTTGGCAGCTATGGTTTTTGCACTTAAGAAATGGAGTCACTATTTATATGGAGTACATGTGGGTATTTTCGCTGATCATAAAAGCATGCAGTATATATTCAACCAAAGGGAGCTGAATCTTAGGCAGAGAAGATGGCTCGAATTGCTTAAGGATTATGACGTAGATATTCTCTATCATCCAGGGAAGGCGAATGTAGTCGCTGATGTTCTTAGTCGACGTTCCATGGGAAATTTTAGTTCACGTTTGGGAAAATAAAAGAACTATGACCAAGGAAGTTCACCGTTTAGCTAATCTAGCAGTTCGACTCTTGGACTCCGAGGATGGTGTTGTTGTTGTTCAGAACAGAGCTCATTCCTCTTTAAGGGTTGAAGTTAAAGAGAAACGGTTTAGTGATCCTTACTTGTTACAGCTGAAAGATCGAGGGGATTCACAAGCATAAGACAACGACTTTTGAACAAAGGGGAGATGATGGTACCGAGGCAGATTATGCGTTCCAGATGTAGATGGGCTCAGAGAGAGAATTATGTCAGAAGCTCACAATTCCAGGTTCCACTAAGATGTATCTGATCTTAAAGGTATATATTAGTGGAATGATATGAAAATAACGGAATAGATTTTGTGGCTAAGTGTCCGAGTTGCCAACAAGTGAAAGCCGAACACCAGAGGTCTGGTGGGTTGGTTCAGAATATAGATATTCCTATTTGGAAAAGGGAGATGATAAACATGGACTTCATAACAGGTCCACCTCATTCATCCCATAGACATGACTCGATTTGGGTGATTGTGGACCGACTTACCAAGTCAGCGCACTTCTAGCCAGTTAAGACCATCGATTCAACAAAAGATTATGCCAAGTTGTATATTCACGAGATTCTTAGATTGCATGGGACCCCAGTGTATATAATTTCAGATCGTGGTGCTTAGTCCACAATGAACTTCTGGAAATCCTTCCAGAAGGGATTGGGTACGAAGTTAAACCTTAGCACAGCTTTTCATCTGCAAACAGATGGCCAGGCAGAGCATACTATTTAGACTCTTAAAGACATGTTGAGAGCATGCATCCTAGATTTTAAAGGTAATTGGGATGATCACTTTCCTCTCATTGAGTTTGCTTATAATAACAGTTATCATGCTAGTATCAAGATGGCACCGTTTGAATCTTTGTATGGGCAAAGGTGTATATCACCTATTGGTTGGTTTGAAGTTGGTGAAGCAAAATTTTTAGGACTAGATTTGGTCAATCAGGCTATGGAGAAAGTCAACTTAATCCAGGAGCATTTGAAAATGGCTCAGAGTCGTCAGAAGTCTTACATAGATGTGAGGCGAAGAGACTTAGAGCTTCAAGTTGATGATTGGGTATTCCTTAAAGTCTCACCTATGAAGGGTGTTATAAGATTTGGGAAGAAAGGGAAGCTTAATCCCAGATATGTTGGACCTTATAGAATCCTGCGAAGGTTTGGTCAAGTAGCTTATGAGCTTGAGTTGCCACAAGAGTTTGTTGTTGTACACCCAGTATTTCTTGTATCCATGTTGAGGAAGTGTGTGGGAGACCCGTCGTTGGTCGTCTCTGCTGACACTATAACGGTTAAGGATGGTTTGACTTATGAAGAAATCCCCGTAGCCATTCTTGATCATCAGGTTCACAAGTTGAGAACTAAGGAAATAGCCTCAGTAAAGGTCTTATAAAGGAGTCAGAAAGTTGAAGAGGATATATGGGAAGCCGAAGAAGATATGAAATCCAAGTATCGGTACTTATTTGAAGGGCAAGTAGAGGAAGTTCAAGGTAAATAACCTCCATATCCATGTCATGTCCTTTAAGTATTCATATCCCATGTTTCACGTTCACGTTTATGCATTCAGCAGTCATGTCACATGCTTCAGTATTCATGTTTCCATGTAACCATTTCATGTCAGTTCAGTCACCATGTTTCATGTCATATTTCCTTCACATTCATGTATTCAAGCCTTATCCCGTCCCAGTCTTAACCATGACCCATTATTCGAGGACGAATGATCCCAAGGGGGAGATATTGTAACACCCAGTACCTTAAACTAGGTTACGTTTATGATTCGGCACTTAGAAACAAAGATGGAGTATGTTGGGATGGAAAATTCCCTTTGAAGCGCTGATTATACGAGTTGCGAGAATTGTACAGACTGTACAATGGTGGGCGTACATTGAGGGGAATTAGCAGAGAGTACTGAGAGTTGACAACCCAAGTACGGGTAGCAAAGTATGGGCCGTACTCTGAAGTACGGGGTGTACCTTGAGCTCGTACTTGTCCCGTCGAAATTGATTGATCACTGGAAATTTAACTCAATGTACGACCACTAAGTATGGGCCGTACTTTAAGGTATGAGCCGTATATTGAGGCCGCACTTCTCCCGATGATGATCAATGCTCATTGGAAATTTGACCCAATGTACAGCCACGATGTACGGGCCTTACTTTGAAGTGCAGGCCGTACATTGAGGCCGTACATCACCTGCGTCGGCCAGAACCTATAAATATGAGGGTTCAGTTCTATTTTTCACTTTTCACATTCTCTCAAGCCCTAGGATGAAGTCTTCTCCTCCACCCATTAAAATTCACCAAGGTAAGTTATTCCAAGCCATTCCAAGTTAATTCTAACGTGTACCCGTGATTCCTAAACAAGAATTCATCATTCTTAACTTAGGGTTTTCAAGAAAATCCATTTAAAGGAATCAAGGATCGATCTGCCCAGTTAGGACGATTCCTTCATGTTATATTGATTGGATCCTTTCATGCCATGTTTATATCTTATACCCCTGGCAATGTATGAGAACTTTGCTAGTCGGGTCAGGTACCAGACTACATGTACCTATGGGGTAATTCATGTTGTCGGTTATATTTATGCTCTCCCGCTTAAAATGTCTTCTACTCATATTATATATATATATATATATATATATATATATATATATATATATATATATATATATATATATATATATATATATATATATATATATGTATATATATATATATATATGTATGTATGTATTCATGTTAATGACCAGATTCAGTTTCAGTTTCAGCTCTCATCATGTTATTTCATGTGCCATGTTTATTTGATTCAATTTCTTTACATACTAGTAAATTCAATGTGCTAACGTCCCTTTTCTATTGCTTGGGGGCTTACATTTCACAATGCATGTACAGATTTACAGGACGATGCATTTGCTCAGTAGGATTTGCTAGTATCAGCTTGTTGGTGAGCCCTATCTTATTTGGGGGTATTATCCTTATTTATTTCCATGTCATGTTTAGCAAGTTAAGGTATATTGGGGGCCTTGTCCCAGCAAGTATGTTTTACAGTTCAGATTCACGATAGGGATTTCATAGACTAGTTAGTCAGTTATGTCAGATACTCAGTTTACGATATTTCCACATTCACGTTTTGTACAAGTATTTTATTAAATATTATGACTTCACATCTTTAATTAAGGCTCATCATGTTTCATGTTATACTCTACTCATGTTATCCCTCAGGTTGATTTAGCAAGCCATGTGATTCGCTCGGTCACATGCAGTAAGGGACCTAGTGTCGTGTTACGATTAGGCCATGGTTCGGGGCGTGACAGTCAGAAGTGCATGATCAAAGATTCCAAGGACTTAGGCAGAAGAACGTAGTGTCGATCACCAACGAGGAGGTAAATGACTTAATTTTACCTCGCCTCGATGCTTTAGTAGTTTCTGTTATGATTAGTCATTGTAGAATTACAGATGTTGTGATTGATTCAGGTAGTGCGGCCAATGTTATTCAATGGGGAGTTATTGAACAACTAGCAACAATGGCTGAGCTGAAGCTATCCATGAAAGTATACAATGGATTCAGTGAAGCTAGTAAAACAGTGAAGGGGGAGATTGAGTTATCGGTTAATACAGGAGGTGTGATAAAGAGTATAAGGTTTTACGTTGTATATGGTGGCATGGAATGCAAAGTTATCTTGGACAGACCTTGGATTCACGATATAAAGGCGGTACCTAGTTTGCTCAAACAGGTGAAATTTCCATCGTCGGATGGAATTAAGTGCATTTGGGGAGCAGTTTTTGGCAAAAGGAATGTCCGACGTCAAAACAGCTGCGGAAAAAGGAATAAAAATCGGTCGAAGGGAAAAAGAGTGCAACACATGTTTTCAGAATTCACCGAATGGTCTGTACATGCTTTCAAACGCTTCATTCTTTCTCATGGAAATCAACTATTACCTGCATCAAAGGTTAGCACTAAAATAAAACGACGCTACTAAATCAAAAAACGTACCTTAAATAACTTCACGTGATGAGAACTTCCTTTCTTTCTAGTAGCATGTAAACTTTCGTAATATTTCTTCTCAGGATCCTTGCCATTTCGAGTAATTTACCCCATTTTGCTTCGGGAGTTTACCCAACAATATAGTCCAGTCCAATAGTCCAAGGTTGGGCATTTTATTTTATAAAAAATACCGAAAAATTTCCGAACCAAAAAAAATCGAGGGTTACTGGACTGGATTATATGGTTAGGTAAACTCTCGAAACAAAATGGGATAAACTCTCAAAACAAAATTGGGTAAACTCCTGAAATAAAATTGGGTAAACTCCCGAAGAAAAATAGGGTAAATTACTCGAAATGGCAGGGATCTTGAGAATGAAGATTATGAAAGTTCACATTCTACTAGAAAGAAAGGAAGTTCGCATCATGTGAAGTTATTTAAGGTACGTTTTTTTGATTTAGTAGCATCGTTTTATTTTAGCACTAACGTTTGATTTCCACGGGAAAGAATGAAGCGTTTAAAAGCATGTGAAGAACATTCGGTGAATTCTGAAAACATGTGTTGCACTCTTTTTCCCTTCGACTGGTTTTTATCCCAAAAAGGATTTTTCGGCAAGGCTTTTAATGAGACAGCAACATAAAACGTGTTACTTCGAATGGGTAATCAGAACAGATGAGTTGCAAGGATAAAAAGGGGCCCGAGATTGTTCATTCGATGCTAGACATGAAATCACGAGGCTGAACCCAAGTAGAATACTGGGGATTGCCGAAGAAAGGGGCAAGCAATGCCCAAGTTTTCTAGTACAAGTACTGGAGAATTTCTCCTGAAAATAATGTTGTAGTACTGGGGACTGATTGCCAGGCTTGAAACCGGTTAAGCAAGAAGCTCGGATAGGTTAGTCAGCTTCCTCCCCTAATTTAATGTTTTCATTATTGTAAATCAATAGAGAGAAATTCATTAGTCAAATAGACTTTTTCTCCACATATATTGCACTAAGAGTTAGAATTACATATACTGGAGCATTTTGAAACGTTTTCAGAGTAAACGAATTATCAAATGAAAAGCTTACATTCAAGCAAAAAAATGCCAAAATGAATTAGAGACGTCTAATTCATTAACATAAGTATAAAGCCTTTATTATAAAAAAAAAAACTAAATCAGAAGAATTATTCTCGACCAATATGAAAAATGATTTTAACAAACACATTCGGAAGCATTTAAACCGAATGAAATTATTTAAAGAACACATTCGGAAGCATTTGACCTGAATGGAATTATTTAAAGAATACATTTGGAAGTATCTTACCCGAATGAAATTATTTATAGTATACATTCGGAAGTATTTAACCTGAATGAAATTATTTAAGGTAGACATTCTGAAGTTAATTGCCCGGATAAAACCATATAAAAAACACATTCGGAAGTGACATGCCCAAAACAAATTTAGACTGAAAAGGTAATACAAACAAAGCTAAGAGTTGAATAAAAAAAATTCTGATATTCACAAAAATTTGAATTTTGTAGGAGTTCATTATCGATAAAAATTAAGGTCGAAACAAAGCTAAGAGTTAGAATAAAAAAAATCCGACATTCACAAAAAGTGGAATTTTGTAGGAGTTCATTATCGATCAAAATTAAGGTCGAGAAATGAAGCAAGGAGGCTGCTTGAACAGTTAGTCATTATGGTTTTATAATAAAAAGACGTAATGGCACAGAAAGGTCATTTCTGAAAGTACAAACTAATTGAAGTTAAAATTCACTTTTGGAAATCTGATTATGAAAGATTAAAAGTGTGGGGCTTCATGTTTATTGAAAACATCTTTATTCAAAGAGCGAAGTACAATTTTTTTGGCATGACCAAACTAATAGTAAAGTAAAAAACATTCTTCAAAGAGTTTGTATCATTGAAAGAACCTGATCATTGCGTTAAGGGTTTATTTCAAGTAGATTTCTTTCAGAAAAAATTAAAGGTATTGGAATTTGACAATTATGAGATGCAAAATTAGATCATTCAATAAAGCTAAATATACGTCCAAGGATAAAAAAAAAACCGGCCTTGAAATTTGATACAAACCTGTGAAAGGGACCAGCATGCCCGGTCCCATGGTCTGCCCATGTCACGCCCTGAACCATAGCCTGGATATAACATGGCACTCGGTGTCTTACTGTATGTGATCGAGCGAACCACATGGTTTGTTGAATCATCATGAGGCATAACATGAGCGGAATATAACATGAAACATGATGAGCCTTAATAAAACATGAGAAGTCATAATATTTAATAAAATACTTGTATAAAACATGAATGTGGAAATATCATAAACTGAGCCAAAGATGGATACACAACTCTGAGTATCTGACATAACTGACTAACTAGTCTATGAAACCTCTATCATGAATCTGAACTGTAAAAAATACTTGCTGGGACAAGGCCCCCACCTAGCATACCTTAACTTGATAAAAATAACATGGAAATAAATAAGCATAACACCCCAAATAAAATGGGGCTCACAAACAAGTTGATACGAGCAAATTCTACTAAGTAGATGTGTCGTCCTGTAAACATACCTGCATCGTGAAATGCATGCTATGGGGCAATAGAAAAGGGACATCAGCGCATTTGAATGTACTGGTATATAAAGCAACTAAATGAAATAACATGGTACATGAAATAACATGGTACATGAAATAACATGATAAGAACTGAAACTGAAACCTGGTCATAAACGTAGACATGAACACATATATACATATATATATATATATATATATATATAACATGATTAAAATATCTGTGGGAGAGCATCAAATGTAACCGACATTAAACCACCACATTGGTACGTGGCGACTGATCTCTGCCGATCAGCTAAGTCATCTTGTACCTTGTCGAGGTATGAACATGACATGAATGGATCCAGATCCCTTAGTAGGGAATATATGAAGGAATCATCCCACTGGGCGGAGCGATCCTTATCCTACGTTGTTATACGTAGTTTCAGGTATAAAACTTTCTCGGTAATCTGTGCAACTCCCAAAACATGAACATGATATAGTTGGCTGAGAAGCCCATGAATGTCGTAAAAACATGACTTGTATTATAACATGGATATCTAGTATCATAACAAGGATAAATTTATATAATTTATTTGCATGAAAACGTGTAGACATGTAGGATATTCATGAAAGTAAGCATAATAGCTAATAACTTGTATATATGAACTCATGGAATGCAATATATGGGTTTTCATGGATTACAGACGGATTCTCAATAATCAAAATGGAAGATTAGGAATATAACAACGAATATATAATTCAAAAATGGTAAATCATGGTACACGAACTTAGGGTTATCGTGAACTTGGCTAAAAATCCGAGTTTAGTGAACTCTTGCATAATCATAGAAGAATGTGGCGTAGGAAAGAATAAAGATGTTCCCACACGTAGATAGAAGCCCTACATACCTGGTAACGCTCCAAACTTGTAATAAAAATCTAAACTTTGAAGAAGAATCCCAAAGCTTAATCTCGAATCCTTCTAATTGGGTTTTCTTGAAAACCCTGGGTTAAGGTCAATGAATTCTTACTTAGTAATCATGGACATGTGTTAGAATTGGCTTGGAATGCATGGAATAGGCTTACCTTAGAGTATCTTTAAGGTTGAGAGAGAAGAACTTCGTCCTTAGGGCTTGAAGAACGAAAAGTGGGGAAATAAAACTATCACCAGGTATTTATAGATTTTGGCCGACGCGGACAATGTACAGCCTCAATGTATGGCCCGTACTTTAAAGTACAACATGTACTTCATGGCCGTATATTAAGTTAAATTTCTAGTGACCAACAATTCTCAACGGGCAAAGAACAGGCTTCAAGGTACGACCCGTACAATGAAGTACGGTCCGTACTTCGCTACCCGTACATGGATGGCACAACCCAATGGCTTTTGTAATTCTCTAACAAAGTACGCCCACCATAGTACAGCCTGCATAATGAAGTACGATTCGTACAAAATGACGTAGCCTGTACAATGAGCGTGACGAACAGGTTTTTGATTTCCAACACTTCCATATTAATTTCTAAGTCTCGAATCCTAAACGTAGCCTAGTTTAAAAGTCCTGGGTGTTACAATATCTCCCCTTTGGGATCATACATCCTTGACTGATGGATCATTGTTAAGATTGGGACTGGACATGGCTTGAATACGTGAACGTGAAGGAAACATGACATGAAACATGAGCTGGACTGACAGAACATGGTTACATGGAAACATAAATACTGAAGCATGAGACATGACGACTGAATGCATGAATGTGGTCGTGAAACATGAGACATGAATACGTAAGGGACATGACATGGATATGGAGGTTATTTACCTTGAATATTCTCTGCTGGTTCATCAAACAAGTACGGATACTTGGATTTCATATCTTCTTCGGCTTTCCATGTAGCTTCTTCAACTTTCTGACTCCTCCATAATACTTTTACAAAGGCAACCTCTTTAGTTCTCAACTTGCGAACCTGACGATCAAGTATGGCTACGGGGATCTCTTCATAGGTGAGGCCATCCTTAACTGTTATTGTGTCCTCAGGAACCACCAACGATGGGTCTTCCACACACTTCCTCAACATGGATACATGGAACACTGGGTGTACAGCAGTCAACTCTTGTGGCAATTCAAGCTCATAAGCTACTTGACCAACTTTTCGCAGCATTCTATAAGATCTAATATATCTAGGACTGAGCTTTCATTTCTTGCCAAATCTCATAACACCCTTCATAGGTGAGACTTTAAGGAACACCTAATCATCAACTTGAAACTCTAAGTCTCTTCGCCTCACATTTGTGTAACACTTCTGGCGGCTCTGAGCCATATTCAAACGCTTCTGAATTACCTTGACTTTCTCCGTCGCCTGATAGACCAAATCTGGTCCTAACAACTTTGCTTCACCAATTTCAAACCACCCAATGGGTGATCTACACCTTCACCCATACAGAGCTTCAAACGATGCCATCCCAATACTAGCATGATAACTGTTATTATAGGCAAACTCAATGAGAGGTAAATGATCATCCAAATTTCCTTTAAAATCAAGAACACATGCCCTCAACATATCCTCAAGGGTCTCAATAGTACGCTCTGCCTAACCATCTGTTTGAGGATGAAAAGTTGTGTTGAGGTTTACCTTAGTACCTAATCATTTCTGAAAGGATTTCCAAAAGTTCAATATGAACTAAACACCACGATTTGAAATTATAGACAATGGCATTCCATGCAATCTGACAATTTCATTAATATACAACTTGGCATAATCTTCTGCTGAATTTGTTGTCTTGACTGGCAGAAAGTACGCTGACTTAGTAAGTCGGTCCACAATCACCCAAATCGAATCACGCCTTCGGGATGAGCGAGGTAGACCTGTTATGAAGTTCATATTTATCATCTCCCATTTCCAAACAGGAATATCAATATTCTGAGACTACTCACCAAGTCTCTGGTGTTCGGCTTTCACTTGCTGAGAATTTGGACATTTAGCAACAAAATCTGCTATGTTCTTCTTCATATCGTTCCACCAATAAATTTTCTTAAGGTCATGATACATTTTCGCGGAACTTGGGTGAATGGATACCTGGAATGGTGAGCTTCTGACATAATTTGCTCTCTGAGTCTATCTACATTTGGAACATGTAATCTGCCTCGGTACCTCAGAGTACCGTCTTCTCACCCTTATTCAAAAGCCGACATCTTGTGCTTGTGAATACCCTCTTTCAGCTGTAATAAGTAGGGATCACTAAATTGCTTCTTTTTAACTTTAACGAATAAGGAGGAATGAGATCTATTCTGAGCAACAACACCGCCATCCTCGGAGTCCAAAAGTTGAACTCCAAGACTAGCCAAACGGTGAACTTCCTTGATCACAATTCTCTTATATTCCTCAACATGCGATAGACTTCTCATGGAACGCCGACTAAGAGCATCGGCTATAAAATTTGCCTTTCCTGGATGATAGAGAATATCTACATCATAATCTTTCAGCAACTCGAGCCAACTTCTCTGTCTAATATTCAATTCACGCTGCCTGAAAATATACTGCAGGCTTTTGTGGTCAGTGAAAATATCCACATGTACTTCATATAAATAATGACGGCATATCTTAAGTGCAAAAACTACAGCTGCTAATTCTAAATCATGAGTCGGGTAATTCTTCTCATGAGCATTAAGCTGTCTAGATGCATAAGCAACAGCCTTACCATGTTGAATTAAGACACATCCGAGACCAACTCCCGAAGCATCACAATAAACTATGAACCCTTCGGTTCCTTCTGGTAGTATCAAAACTGGAGCAGAAGTTAATCTCTTCTTCAATTCTTCAAAACTCAGCTCACAGGCATCCGACCATTGAAATCTGACCTTGTTCTGAGTCATCTTAGTCAACGGCACTGAGATAGAGAAAAACCCCTCTACAAAACACCTGTAATAGTCTACCAGACCCAAGAAACTTCTGATATCTAATGCTGAGATGGGTCTGGGCCAATTCTTCACAACTTCTATTTTCTGAAAATCAACTTGAACACCTTCACCTGAAATCACGTGGCCTAAGAACGCCACTGACTTAAGCCGAAACTCACATTTTGAGAATTTTGCAAAGAGTTCGTGGTCCTTAAGTATCTGCAACACTATTCTGAGATGTTTTTCATGTTCGGCCTCACTATAAGAATACACCAGGATGTCGTCAATATAGACAATGACGAATAAATCGAGATATGGCCTGAAAACCCTGTTCATGAGGTCCATGAAAGCTGCTGGTGCATTCGTCAATCCGAACGACATGACTAAGAATTCGTAATGACCATAACGGGTTCTGAAAGAGGTCTTTGGAATATCAACTTCCTTAACCATTATTTGATGGTAGCCTGATCTGAGGTCAATCTTGGAATAACACTGAGCACCCTGAGGTTGATCAAATAAGTTATCGATTCTAGGGAAAGGATACTTGTTCTTAATGGTGACCTTGTTCAACTAGGGGCAGAGCTAGGTAGCATCTAGGGGTTCATTCGAACCCCCTCCGTGAAATATTATGCTGTATATACAAGGTTAAAATAATTTTTTTATGTATATATAGTAGATGTTGAACCACCTTGGCTTCTTCGTGTATTTACTTCTTCATATATTTGAACCCCTTAGGAAAAAATTCTGGCTCTGCCATTGTGTTCAACTGGCGATAATCTATGCACATGCGTAAGGATCTATCTTTCTTTTCGACAAACAAGACCGGTGCGCCCTAAGGTTAGACACTTGGTCTAATAAATCCCTTGTCGAGAAGGTCTTTCAACTGAACTTTCAAGTCTTTCAACTCGGCTGGAGCCATTCTATACGACGGAATAGATATCGGCTTAGTGTCGGAAAGTAGATCAATTCCAAAGTCAATCTCCCTATCAGGAGGAACCCCAGGTAGATTCTCTGGAAAGACTTCTGGAAACTCATTGACAATACGTACTGACTGGAGAGTTGGAGTCTTGGCATCTGCATCCCTGACTCGAACTAGGTGATAAATGCATCCCTTGGTAATCATCTTTCTGGCTCTAAGATAGGAAATAAACCTACCCCTGGGTACTACTAAATTACTCTTCCATTCTATAAGTCTTTCGGGAAAATTGAAAGTTACAATTTTGGTTCTACAACCTACTAAAGCAGAACATGTCTCTAACCAATCCATGCCCATGATTACATTAAAGTCTACCATATCTAATTCTACTAAGTCTGCTATAGTTCTGTGGTGACAGACCATAATCGGACGACCCCTATAAATACGTCTAGCTATAACTGATTCTCCAACCGGGGTGGAGACCTCAAAGGGTTCATGCAACTTTTCGGGTTCCATCCCAAATTTCTTAGCAATAAAAGGGGTTACATATGATAAGGTAGACCCGAGATCCATGAGAGCATAAACATCATAAGTGAAGACGGTTAGCATACCTGTGACCACATTTCCACGTGCCTCTGTATCCTGACGACCTGTCAGCGCATACAAACGGTTCTGGCCACCGCCCGTATTGTCGGTCTTTGCTGCTCCACGCCCTTGTTGGGCCTGATTGTTACGAGGAGCTGTTGAATTTGTGGACTGAGCCACATTACCTTCGGTACCTTGCCTAGCAGACGGACAATCTCTCTGAATATGGACCCTCTAGCCATAACCATAGCATATATCCATACCCATACGATACTCACCTAGGTGTCTCTTACCACACTTGCCGCAAACCGGATTAGTATAGGCCTGCTGACCCACATGAGCCTGAGAGTAGGAACCTGCTGGTCTGAAATTATGTTTCTGCTTATCATTCTTGAATTTTGGGGCTGGGGCACTAGCTGCGGATGGAGCGGGTCTTGCTGACCTATTTTAAAGAACTGTCTACCTCCACCCTGATTAAAATTACATGTAGACTTGGCCTTCTTGCTGAATTCCCTATCTTTCTGCTTCTGTAGTGCTTCCTCTTCCTTTAGTTTCTCCTTATTACCTAGCACAAACACCAATAACTTGGAAATAATCATCCCGTCATTTTGAGCAGCCGTATTAGCATCCCTGTGCAATTCGGGTTTTAGTCCAAGCACAAACCTTCTAACCACGACCCTCATATTAGGAACCATATGGGGAGCATCTCTGGAAAATGACATAAACTTGAGATAATATTCTTGAACAGTCATGTTATTCTACCTTAGCCTCTCGAACTCTATAGCCTTTGCTTCCCTGACCTCAATTGGCATGAAGTGCTCAATGAAGGCATCGGCAAATTCATCCGAAGTAGCGGGAAGTGAATTCTCCCCTCGGGTCTGTTGCCAAGTCTCATACCAAATGTGAGCCACATCCTGCAACTGATAAGCTCTAAAATCTGCTGCCTATGGTTTCGTGACATGCATAACACGGAACACCTTCTGCAGCCCATCAATGTAATTCTGCGGATCCTCCTCCTTCTTAGACCTCGTGAACACTGGAGGCTTCATGCGAAGAAACTCTTGAGTTCTAGAACTGGTTGACCCACTATTAGCACCTGAACTAGGAGTCGTTTCCTGTCGCTACGCCTGGTTAGCAATGATCTAAGTAAGTAACTGAATAGCTCCTCTAACATCCATTCTGAAGTATTAGGAGGTATAGCTATAGGAGCGGTTGGGGGCTGCTGGCCCTGTAGCAGCAATTTGAGTCTAAACGGTTTCTCCTCGAGCAGTATCAGCGGCAGCCCTTTGGCTGGTAGCTGAAGTCCTCTTCGTGTACTTTCTTTTTGGAGCCATTTTTTGAAATACGTAATTCGTACGAGTTACAAGAATTCCTAAAATTACTGCTCTAATTGCACGATCTAGAGTATGAAAGAAGTGAGACAATACTGAATGTCTTGGTGGTCAACTGTTTATAAGTGTGGGGCCCTCACACATATAAAAGTGACCCCACTGGACACGGTTTCATGGACTCCCAAGACACTTGAACCTAGGCTTTGATACCAAGCTTTGTCACGCCCTGAACTATGGTCTGGACATAACACGGCACTCGGTGCCTTACTGCATGTGATCGAGCAAACCACATGGCCTGTTGAATCATCATGAAGCATAACATGAAACATGATGAGCCTTAATAAAACATAAGAAATCATAATATTTAATAAAATACTTGTATAAAACGTGAATGCGAAAGAATCATAAACTGAGCTAAAGATGGCTACAGAACTCTGAGTATCGGACAAAACTGACTGACTATTCTATGAAACCTCTATCATGAATCTGAACTATAAAACATATTTGCTGGGACAAGGCCCTCAGCATACCTTAACTTGCTAAACATGACATGGAAATCAATAAGGATGACACCCCGAATAAGATGGGGCTTACCAACAAGCTGATACGAGCAAATCCTACTGAGCAGATGCGTCGTCCTATAAATCCGTACCTGCATCATGAAATGCAGGCCCCCCGGGCAATAGAAAAAGGGACATCAGCACATTTGAATGTAATGTATGTAAAGCACCTGAATGAAATAACATGATAAGAGCTGAAACTGAAACCTGGACATGAACGTGGACATGAATACATATATATATATATATATATATATATATATATATATATATATATATATATATATATAATGATTAAAATATTTGTGGGAGAGCATCAAGTGTAACCGATATGAAACCATCACGTTGGTACGTGACGTCTGATCTCTGCCCGATCAGCTAAGCCATCTTGAGCCTTCCCAGGGTATAAGACATAAACATGACATGAATGGATCCAAATCCTTCAATGGGGAATAGATGAAGGAATCGTCCTACTGGGCGAAGTGATCCTTATCCTACGTTGGCATACGTAGTTTCAGGTATAAAACCTTCTTGGTAATCTGTGCAACTCCCAAAAACATGATCATGAAATAGTTGGTTGAGAAGCCCATGAATTTCGTAAAAACATGACTTGTATTATAACATGGATATCTGGTATCATAATATGGATAAAGTTATATAATTTATTTGCATGAAAACGAGTAGACATGTAGGATATTCATGAAAGTAGGCATAATATTTAATAACTTGTATGTAGGAACCCATGGAATGCAATATATGGGTTTTCATGGATTACGGACGGATTTCCAATAACCAAAATGGAAGATTAGGAATACAACAACGAATATATAATTCAAACATGGTAAATCATGGTACACGAACTTAGGGTTGTCGTGAACTTGGCTAAAAATCCGAGTTTAGTGAACTCTTGCATAATCATAGAAGAACATGGCGTGGGGAAGAACAAAGATGTTCCCATACGTAGATAGAAGCCCTACATACCTGGTAACACTCCAAACTTGTAATAAAAATCTGAACTTTGAAGAAGAATCCCAAAGCTTAATCTTGAATCCCTCTAATTGGGTTTTCTTGAAAACCCTAGGTTAAGGTTAATGAATTCTTACTTAGTAATCATGGACGTGTGTTAGAATTGGCTTGGAATGCATGGAATAGGCTTACCTTAGAGTATCTCTAAGATTGGGAGAGAAGAACTTTGTCCTTAGGGCTTGAAGAATGAAAAGTGGGGAAATAAAACTATCCCCAAGTATTTATAGATTCTGGCCGACGCGGGCAATGTATGGCCTCAATGTACGGCCCGTACTTCGTGGCCGTACATTGAGTTAAATTTCCAGTGACCAATAATTCTCAACGGGCAAAGTACGGGCTTCAAGGTACGACCCTTACAATAAAGTGCGGTACGTACTTCGCTGCCCGTATATGGATGGCACAACCCAGTGGCTTTTATAATTCTCTAACAAAGTACGCCCACCATAGTACAGCCCGTACAATAAAGTATGGTCCGTACAAAAAGACGTATCCCATACAATGACCGTGACAGACGGGTTTTTGACTTCCAACACTTCCATCTTGAATTCTAAGTCTCGAATCCTGAACGTAACCTAGTTTAAAAGTCATGGGTGTTACAACCTAGGTTTAATCCAAAAGGTTCACAAATTACACTAGTGTTCAGTAAAAGGGGAATTAAAATTGAAAATAAGGAGGCTAAGCATTTGGAGCATCTCCTGTAGTAGGTGGAATGTCAGAATCTTCACTCCCCAGATCATTTCCCTCTATGCCTTCAATATCTTCAATAGCCAACTCAGTTGCTTCCAAATCAATTTCCGCATCGAGTAAGGAAGTAGGAAGGGTGAAATCACTGGAACTTGCCTCTTCAAGAGTGTCCCTCTGGGTCTTCAAGATAGTTAAATCATGATGAAGTCTTAACTTTTGGCATCTAGCTCGGAGGCGATCACGAGAAACTTCAACACTGGCAAGATTGCCGTGAGCATTGCTCAAATCATTCTCTAACTTGGCCGTTTTGTTCTGAAAGCCAACGTAGGATGAAGTTAGTATCTACAGGGAGTTCTCTCAGTCTTGTAGAGAATTGGTCACATCTTCCATGCGCATTCTAAAAGAAGCTTGAAGAGAGTCAGAATCTCGAACTTCAGCTTGAAGCCTCTCTACTTCGGCCCTAAGACGATCATTATCTTCTTGAAGTTTTTCTTCCCAGCGGGAAGGAACAATGGTTCGAGGAAGATCCGCGGTCGAAGTGACAACCACATGTTCCTAAAAAAAGGTATTCAGTAGTCAATTGAAAATATAGGGGACTTATGAAACAATTTGTAAGAAAGATGGTACTAGTACCTGGAGGAATAAGTTGGATAGATAAGCAAGAGAATATTCCAAGCTAACAGCCGGAGGTTTAGGACGTGGTGATGAACCCGATGTCCCAGCATCAATAAATGGAACAACACTCCCTTTTGGCGCTTAAACATTTCGGGCATCTGGGCTTTCTAAGTATATCCCAGGGGGAGAAGCTTTTGGGTTCCCCAGAGGCTTTGCTAGAATCATCGGGTAAGTGCTCTTTAGGACCACCGATCTGTTGTTTTTAATCATCATCATCAATATGAAACACCCCATGTTGAACCTCATGTTGAACTTTGCTCCACGTCTCAATGAGCGTACGTTGGGTCCGCACTCATGAACCAATTCCAACAGTAGGAGAATTGGTTGCATCCTGGGGCTTGTGTTTTCGGCTAGAGGTGGCAGCATTAACAATGTTTGATAAAGCCACTTTTCGGGTAGGGACTCTCCGGGAAGCTAATTTTCTGATGGGGAGGCCTGGAAGAGAAAAATGCATAAAAAAGAGAAAAGAAAAAGAAATGAGGTGGAGTTATACATAATTGGTAAAGTTTCGTTTTACTTACCGTGACTTTTCCCCTTCCACCAATCAGAAGACATGCTTCTCCAGGGCCGGGTCACGTTAGGAGAAGCACGCAATAGGTCGACTATCCATTCAAAAATCACAACTATAAACTATGTCTCAACAGGAACAGCTGAAAAGGAGCGAAAATGCAAGAAGGATTTAAATGAAATAAGAAATGAGATTACAATAAGGAAAATAAGATCCTTGTGAAATACTTATGAGTAGTATACCACACTTCGGGGAGTGGCTCGGAAGTTAAACGGTACAATTGACAGGTTCGGATCATCACGAACCTATGTAGCCATCCTCGATTAAAGTCATTTTTCGGGTTAACCAAGCTACGTGTCCTTCGAGGAAATAAATGCACCAATCCTTCTCGGAATAACCGGGGAGAATACAAGTGCAACAGATGGTCAAGAGAGAATGTGATCTTGTCTTGGTCGGCCAAAATATGAATGTAGTAGATTAAGCGCCAAACCTGTGGAGCCACTTGACCGATGCAAACCCAGTAACGACGATAGAAGTCCTCGGATAATCTCGAGAATGGGTAGCATGAGACCTATCGTAAAGGGCTAGGTATAAACCATAGAAAAATCCTTGATATGGTGGTTTATCCTGGATTCAGGTTAACGGCAACAACATCAATTTCTGGGTTGAAATTACAATCTTCATGAACTTTGGGAAGAACGTCAGCAGTTATCAGTGAGTTAATCTCCTCAACCGACTCATGGTAGTCATCAACGCGGAAATCCTCATGATATTTAAATCCTGAGGGTAGAACATCAACAGCAAGAGATTGCAGGTCGACTTCTTGACTTAAAGGAGAAACAAGGGCTTTCCCTGAACGACGTACAAGAGTTGGAGTATCGTTATTAGATCTATCTTCTGAAGAACGAGTAGGAGAAGGGTGAGATGATGAGGCCGACATGGTGGAGGTTTTTTCTTGCAAAGGAAAACGACAAGAGAAGGGTGAATACAAAGAAAGTTTTTGAGAAATCTTTCATATAAGGAAATAAAAGATTTGGTTGAGTTTGGGACTAGGCATTGTCCTTATTAATACAGGACGATGATAGCCAAAATGATTGGAATTCTAAAGGTCACGTCTTTTATTAAATGACAGCTTTATGTCAATCAGCATGATTGAAAGGTCGTCGGTGTTTCACAGCGAGGGCATTGAATGATGATTTTAACGGTTGTCTGTTTGAATGAACCGTCGGGATGTTTCGGTTTCCCGCCATAAGAAAGAGTGTTCTTGGAAACGTTTCAAATCCACTCCCCAGTCTCACCTTATTGTTCCATCGAGAAGTGAGGGGGACTATCTGTATACATCGGAAATACAACGTTACACGTAGCATGAAGAGAGAAGGACATGTGGCAGACGGGGGGGGGGGGGGGGGGTCAAATAATGGTGTGATGTTTGATTTAATTCGGAACGAATGATTTCGTACAAACCCGGATAAAATGTTACGAAACAATTGATACGGGTCATTTATGAACAACAAACGTTACGTAACCGGTCCGGATTTGGAGCTGAACATTACACTTCTGCATTAAAAGTAGCATTTATTGTTTATTATTACTTATTATTGGGCACGAATTTACAGCTCAAAGCTAGCGATTATCAACTATAAAAGGGGCTTAAGCTCAATGTAATAAGCATCTGATTGACATATCATACACACAGTAATACAATCTGCATTCTAGTTATTAGCAAAATTGTTCTTTTGTCACTCCTTTTGTTTCGAATTAATTAAAGTTACAGAAGGCTAAGTGTTCAACCGGAGGGGCATTCAACGAAGGATTTCCTCCGAGCTCATATGGCCTAGGCTTATTTTATCATTTTCTCGCTTTTTATTTACTCGATGTCATTTCTAATTGCTACTATTTTTTACTTACTTATAACAAATCAATTCACGTATCCTTTAAACCACTAACAAATTTAACTGTACCTTTTTTGGGGTAAACACTACTGTATTGAATTACTGATTTCTTTATTTAAGCTATGATTTATTTGAACATATGCATTTCTTTAGCCAATATTGTCCCATGCAACCTTATCTATGGGAGTAAGTCTATTTTGGACTTTCAAATATAATTTGAGCATCTTTAGTCCCTAAAAGTGGAGCGCCTTTAGTTCAACTGACAAAATGAACTAAAAAACTAATGACTACCAAAAAATACGGCAAAAGTCAACCGAAAAATACATACTGACTTTCCAACCTACCGAAAGACTAATTTGATTCCAATTTTTTCTTTTAAAAAAAAAATTGCCTGACCTCGATCATTATGTTTGTGTCAAAAACTTGAAAAATAAAAAACTAAGAGCTTGTTTGGATGTACAAGGCTTATGACTTATAAGCACAAGCCTTATGGCTTATTTTTGTTATCTTAGCTTAAAAATAAATGTTTAAAAGCATTTTTTGGATTCGGAAAAGGGTCAATATACCCCGGTACTATTGGAAAAGAGTTAAATATACCTCTCGTTATATTTTGAATCCAAATATACCCCATCTGTTATACTTTCGATTCTAATGTACCCTCCCATTATACTTTGGCACAAATTTGCCCTTAATTTTCACGGAGAGACACATGTCAAGCTCAGAATTAAATGACTTATCCCCAATTTTTAAATACTCATTTCCTTTAGAAACTCGCCCGTTTAAGCCAACCCGACCCATTCCCTCCACTTTGAGTTTTTTTCTTCGGAAAAGAGCCAAATATACCTCTCGTTATACTTTAGGTCCAAACATACCCTTCCTTCGTTAAAGTTGTCAATCCTATGTGACACTAACATTCCATGAGGTGACATGCCACCTCAATACCCTTAGCCCATTTTACTCGTCCCCTCTATCGGTTCTTTTACCGTTAAAATTTCCTTCCCCTCCACTGCCATTGCCACCATTACCGCCACCATGACCACCTCTTCAAATTCCAAGTAGCATCACTAACCAGATTTCAGCAATGTTTATGAGCGAGTTTAATATTTCTATTTAAACTCCAAACACCACACAGTTAGCTCCAAAATCAGGTATGTCTTCTAAACCAAAGGACCCCAAACTTGATTAAGCTCGTTAGGGAGACCCTATTGGTATTTCACTGGTCAGCAGGGCTTAAGAGCGTCTTAAGGCTTTCCGTTAACTACTAACAAATAAGCATTTCATGCAATAAAATGTTGGAGAAATTCTTACCGCTTCCGCAATTTAATTTTCACAGCAATGACCCCCTTCTCCTCCTTTCTGGCCCTCCCTCTTCGTAAGTGCCTTTAACAATATTCCTTTTTCTTTTCTTCCTTTCATCCAAGTTTAAAATTGTTTACTTCTAAATGATTAATTATTGTAAGAGGGAAGACCTCTTTAGCTTTCCAATTCGCAATTAACTCAGCAACTGGGAATGACGGTAATGTGGTCTTCATTTGCAACCGTCGTAAGTTGGAGACTAAACCCCCTTATCTTGCTCAGGTAAATTTTATATATTTCTTCCTAATTTTAGTAAATTGCCAATATTTCAAAAATAATTTCCCAGAACAAACGCCTTCTTAAGTGGGTGGAGATGATTTTCAGGGAATTGATCCATCCTCTGATGTTATTAACCGTATTCAGATGAAGTAAGTATTTATACTTTGCTCTTTTCCACTGCCCTCATATTAATAGTTTTCTAAGCTATTGATTAAAAACACACCTTAACTATTACTTTTTCGTGGCTTTCACACGCCAAGTATCAATTACCTTTTTCTACTTGAACTATCATCATCTATGTATTAAAACACATCTCGAAGCTTACTAAGCTAACAATCAATTGTATCCTTTTCTGAACCACCACCATCTATGTATTAAAACACGCCTTGAAGCTAACTAGGCCAACTATCAGTTGTTCTTTTTTTCTATCTGAACTATAACTATCTACTCAACTAAGTAAGTGTGTTTAATACATAAATGGTGATAGGTAGGAGAAAGGAACAACTGATAGTTGAGGTGTGAAACTCGCGAAAACGTGATAGTTCAGGTGTGTTTTTTACCATTAACTAGTTGCTGCTTATCTAATTTTGCAAAAATTATGGGGTTTTCAATGTGACATAAGTTAATGCTGTAGGTATATAGATGACGAGGAAGGAATTAAGAAATACTTTGCTGCATTCCATATGCATGATCCTGCTCCAGTTTCAGTTATTATTGATGATTTTGCTGATTTTTTCGATGAAGGGTACTTCATTTCTAGCCAATACCCTAAAACCATTTTTTGTCTACTATATGACAGTAATAAAGCATCATTTTTATGTATGCATATTTCTAAATCTTATTCAGGAACTGCCAAGAGAGATACAATAATACTCGAGGAAGGGATTTGGCGATGGTTCGGGTATTAGCCCTATGTCGTAATGCCATTATGCATGCTAAGTGAGTGAACTGCCCCTTGAATATTAATTTGGTGCACATTTTATAGTGTTCTCTTGCTGGTTTTGATATCAAAATATATTCTTCCTTAGTGAAAAGGGGCTATGTCAGCTTCTACTCTCTGATACTCATACTGGTGACTCCCCAAGGTTGCTATACATTTACAAGAGATGGGTCTCCTCTATTTACACAATCAAAGGTAATTTGCTGCTTTCGGGTGTGTTTGGTATGTAGAAATATGTTTTCTTGGAAAACATGTGGGTTTTGTACTTACTTTCTGGTGTTTAGTAACTAAGCAAAAACATAGTATCCTAATAGCACTTATATGTAATCTAGTAAAACACTATGGGGGTGGGATGGGGTGGGGCTTGGGGATGGGGTGTTGGTAAAGGAGGAGACAATGAACTTGGAATGTCACTTATGAAACTTGTTTTTCCTACTTTCATTCGGGAAGTCATTTTCCTCATTTTAAGGAACTTGCTTTCATAAAAGAATATTTTGACCACCCAAACATGAGAAAATTGAAAAATATTTCTAGAAAGTATTTTCCTCCTTACCAAACACACCCTTTTGGTTGATTGGTTTTGCTTTTTAGCTAATGGTTGTGTTTTATTAATTGGAGTTGGAGTTGCTTTCTGTTTAGTGTTTACCTTTAATTCTACTATCTTAGGAATATTTGATTTTTCATATTGAAGGGGATGGCTTCGGATCATATCTTATTAGTTGTGGCAGCAACTTGGGTGTTGCCAAATCTGCAAAATACTCCATAGCTCTTCAGTATTTGGTATATGAAGGTATTACAGAAGATGAAGAGCAATCAGATGAATGAGTATTTTTCTCTCATAGAGGTTTCAGTATGTCTACCTTCCAATTTTCATCAAGTTAGCTCTTATATTAACATCTCTATAGATCCAAAGATAAATTTTATTTCATTGAGTTTTATATGCTGAAACAGCATCTATTCAGAAAAAGCTAGTGTCGTTGTTATTGTCTCTGATAATATTACGAGTCTCAGCCAAATATATTTTGACAAGTTCATTGAAATTTGGTGAATGTCAAGAGGGTTTGAGCAATTTTAATAGGATTAACATTCATATGAAAGTTCTGTAACTTGTATGCGCCTTCGAACAATTGTACTTCAAATATCTAGGGTCAGTCACAGATTCTCTCTCTTTATCCATAGAATGCTTGTAAATGATTGGTAGGTAGCCAGTGTGATTCAAATAGAATGGTACATTGTTCAATGGGCGAAAAGAGAGGCCGATTGACCAACTTTAAAAGATAGACATTGATATTTACAGTTGCTATGTAGTAAACTCACTCTGAAAATACATTGTACATTCATATGAAAAATCCAAAAAAATAAAAATAAAAATAGAAAAATGAAAAGAAAAGAAAAAGAACTAGACAAATTAGTGGGCTATCCCTTGTTTTTACCCCGAGTACGTCACTGGACATTCATATGAAAATCCAAAAAAAAAAAAAAAAAAAAAAAGAAGAAGAAGAAGAACTAGTAAAATTAGTGGACTATCCCTTCTTTTGACCTGTTTACTTCACCATACATTCATATGAAAAATCCAAAAGAGAAAAAGAACTAGACAAATTAGTGGGCTATCCTTTGTTTTTACCCCAATTACTTCAATTTTACAACATGCAGAAGCGATTTAGAGCTTATGGGTTCTGAATTCTAAAAATATAGCTTACTGGGTTCTTGATAAATTATCTATACATATTAAGTGATTCTTTAAACACAAAGATAGGGTTTGAGCTAAAGCTTTTGGATTCTGCCATACTCATAGGCAAAGCTCTAGCACCGGCCCGGACAACATGCATCTATTTGATGGAACTAGGATTGTATGTCTTGGCTCATTGTGATCAACATATTCTCTATCTACCCTAAAGAAACTCTATTGCTTCTTGGTGATGGTTTGAGTTTGTTTTCTACCTCACAAGCATCTACTCCTATTGTAATCACAGGCTTCAGCTGGAAAGACATTGAAAACAAGTAGCATATATTATGGTTTAGGTCAAGCATAATTAAAGGAAAAGCTAGTGTTGGAATAAGAAAGCTGACGTAGATGGACAGCTGCCTTACGAGGTCATGGAACTATTGGCAGGGGCGGAGCCTAGTGGATTGAAGGGGATGAACCCCCTTCAGCGAAAAATTACACTATATATACTAGGTTAAAATCATTTTTATGTATATATATAGTAGATGTTGAATCTCCTTGGCCTTTGCGTGTTTACTTTTTTATATTCTGAACCACCTTAGTGAAAATCCTAGCTCCGCCACTGACTATTAGCAAGCTCTTCGAGCTTCATATGCTACCGTAGTTATTTTGTTACGAGAACATGGGGAAGTACATCAGGTCGAAATGCAGCTCGGGTGATTGAGCAAAGGTCTTGGATGGTATAATAGGGGAAAAGAAATGGTGAAAAGTAATGACTAGCAAGAAAGTTTGAAATGTTTGGAAGAGTGCCTTCAAATTTATAAGGTTCTTGCTTTTGCTTTTGGGAAGCTAACATGTATTCCGACAAGATAAATTGCAACTAGATAACGTTTATTTTTATTTTAAATGAAATGAAGAATGAGTAGATTTAGTAAAAATTGTGTTGTAACTTTGAAACTAACTTTGAAGAAATGAAGATGGGAGAAACTTTGCCTTGTCACAAGTCGTGACGAATCGTGATGGCTTGGTATAAATTGTGTCATAACTTTAAAACTAATTTCGTCACAAGTCTTGGGGGTGGTGGTGGTGGTGGTGGTGGTCGTCGTCGTCGTCGCCGCCGCCGCCGCCGTCGTCGTCGTCGTCTTACCAGCTTATGCACACGCATCGCATTTATCTTTGCATAATTAAATAATAGTGTTTATTTACTGTGGATTTTCGAAATATTATTGCACGGCTATTACAACGCCATTTTTTATTATTTGAGCACTAATAATTGTGTATTTTATATTGAGTAATATTCTAACACAAGTTATTTAAATAGGTCTTTTATTTAAACGTAGTAGCCCATTTTAATTCACCCCAACCCAATTTTCAGACCAGTCCACATTTTTTTTACTAGCCCATTTTAATGCCCAATCCACATTTTAATTACCAGCCCAAACCAACCCATACCCAGTCCAAATCCTAACCCGACCCGCCTTTCGTTTAACAAGGAACCTTTAGGGTTCCTTGTTCATTTTTCATTTTCTCCGGCCGCCGCCCCCCTCCCCTGTTCTCTCTCTCTCCCTTCTCTCCTCCATCTCCCTCACCCGCCCCATCTTCCCTTGTCTCCTCCACGCCCACGCCTCTGCCACTCCACCATGCCTTGTCCCCCCACGTTGCCACTGCCACCCCACTTCTCCTGTTCCCCACTCCTCTGTATCCTCCACCTCCGTTTGTCCCCCCCGCTCCTCTCTCTCCTTCTTCAACACAAAAAACCTAAAGAACCCTATAAATAATGGTGGAGTGGAATCGAAAAGGGGGAGGATTTTGGATTCATGAAATTACCCCAAGAAAGGAGGATTTTTTTTCGATTTATGAAATTCCCCAAGAACAAGTTTGTTTAGCCGCAGAAATCCCCTAAAGTTTTGAGTTCTTTCGATCGCTTCAAATTCCCGTCTAAAATTATTAAGTCTTCATCAGTTTTAATATCGTTTGGATATTTATTCGAAAATAGAAGATTATTCTGATTCCCTTTTGGTTCCTGCAACTGATTCGAGTCCGAGTAAATTTGAAACCGGAGTCTGTAGTGTTCCAGTGGATATCGAAGTCCCGCACCCACTTCGCTGCACCCGGAGAAGGTCAGTCAACACCCCTTTTATTTATTTATCCATGAATCGAGCACCTTCTGCTTTGTGTTATGTGTTTTTATATGCTTTACATGCTTGTTAGTTAGGCAGCGTCATAATGCTGATAGCTATAATTCCCGTTCTGTTTAGATTAATTTGGTTTAGTTCTTGTTTAGCTTAAGCTTAGTATGTTTCACTCTTTAGTGGATAATTTGTTCCTCGTTATGTCGTTTGAATAATACTAGCATGTGGTTAGCGTTTTTAAGGCTGTGTGTGACCACTACCTTCTCTGTTTCAGGCTGTGGGTTTATGTTCTTAATGTGTTGGTAGTAATTTATACGTGTACAATGTTCTCTGTGGACTGTTGTACGCATTTGAAAGCATGTCTAGCAAGGTCAAGTATCATTTTGGTCTGAGGAAGTTTAGAGATTGATGTTTATTATGGTTTAATGTGTTCTTAATCCAAATTGTCCTTTATATTTCGAATGAGTCGATTGTCATCCAAACATGTATTCGCATACATATCAACCTTTTGTTTACTTGGGCTTTGGTTCCTATGCATTCATGAGCAGCTCGATATGTGTTTGTTTTGCTTAATGTTGCAGCTGGTAAGAAAACTATGTTCAGTTATTTAGTTTGTTCTGCTTACTGTGGCAGTTGATGAGGAACTGTATTTAGTCTTTAGTTTGTTTGCTTCATATTGTAGTTGGTATGACACTATGTTTAGTCATTAAGTCTATTCTGCTTAGTGTTGTAATCTGTATCAAATTACACTCAAAGTGGCCTAGTTTGTTTGTTCAATTTGAAACTGTAATTATAGTTGAAGGAGAAGGACCCTACTGTTTTGGTATTTGAATTACCTGGTTTGCCTAAGTTAGCTTAATCCATTTGAAGCCTTATACGATAAGTTCTATAATTGAGCATGATTGTATGTTTGCCTAGTTTAAACCTTTTTTAACTGCATGCTTTAGCTTAAGCCTATATGAACAAATTCCTTATTTATAAAGGGTCTCGTCCTTCCACTTTTTCTTCGCCCGAGATGGGTAAAAATATGAGTTATGAGAGTGAAAACTAAGTCTGTACACTTAAAGAGAATCAGATTGCCATAAGTTGTTCTGTGCTGTCTCTTAATGTCTTGCTTGTCCATTATTTGGCCTTTGTCTTTGGTTTATTGGTTATGTGGTCTGTCATAAAGAGGATGCCACTTGATTAGATTACTGTTTAGGTGATTATTGGTATGCTTTATTTCTCAGCATTTGATTGGGCTTAAGCCAATAGTTTTGAAAGGGTAAATGATAGATTAATGATGGTATGAGCATGAATATAGTTTTCCAAGTGTTTGTGGGTTTTATTCCTCTTTGCATTGCATACAGTTTGGATTGCTTTTATTGTGGAATTGAAACAAAATTCCAGATCTGTCTTTGTTTGAACCTCGGGAATGGTTAATAAAAACATATGACTTTCGAATATGGCTTGGGGTACATCTGTTGGTTTTTCTCTTTGTGTCGTTTGTATTCTTTGAAACCCTAATCAACTAATATAAATTAGCCAAGATAAGCCTTCTTATAGGATAAGATGTTTGAGTTTCCCAGTTCGTATTCCTTCTATGTTTTTTTTTTTTTTTTGCTCTAAATAAGGCTGAACAACAGCTTAGATCCAGCTTCAGTATCTTTAAGTATATGTTAGTGCTCTGTTGGATTCTAAAATATATTGGAGTTTCTCTATTGATAAAACATTCTAACTGTATGTTGTACGATCATTCCATGCTGAGTTGAACCTGTTTAAACTTATTGGCAAGCATTGTATGAATCATATGGGTATATATCTTTAAGGTATATTCGAATAAGGGGTGAAGCTACTGCAGCTGATTATATTTGGAGTGAAATGTCAAATATGCATGTTCACTTGACTATCTATTTGAACCATATTAAGATATCTGGGTAATCCTTTTCTAGCTATACGTATAACTGTGCTTTGTGCTTGCTTTGGGATGTCTGTTTGGTGCTCGCGAATTTCCTTCCTTCTTTCTGCATTTTTTCTGCTCGTATGGGTTTGTCCCCGCCCTGCCTGATTTTTTTTTTGTGGTATGGTATACTTCAAAGTATACATGGTATATAAACCTTAATGTATATCCGGGTATACAAGGACCGTATATTAATATATACCTTTCAGGTATACCAGGTATACTCTGAATATTTTGTGCTATTGCATTTGTCTATGCAGTTTATATATGACCTATCGACCTGTTTTGAATTTGTACATGTTTAACCTTATTCGTCGATTAGATACTAATCCTCTTCCTTTCTTTTGTTTTATGCATGACCATCGCATACGAGTCCGAGGGACTCCTCATCCTCCGCATTCGATGTTGGGCTAAAAGCCCAACAAAATCCTCCTCTCGAGTCAGCCCACCCGCAGCAAAATTTAAAAAGGAATTCTAGGCCGAGGCCCATAACAGTGGCAGCAGACAGCAGCAGCCCAAAATGGGCTAGGCCCATCTCATTACATCTTTCTACACCTCTATTTTATGTTATTGCATTTAATTTGTATTATGGGATTAACTTTTATTTTGTTTTTATTTTCTTAACCTAGATGAATCCTAATGAATTAGTAGGTTTAGCTTTAGTATAATGGGTAGTAAATTTAAGAGAGATATTAACATTAGTTCCATAAGTTTCATTCCCTTTTATGTTAAAATTATTTATAGTATTTATTATTTGGAATAATTGATTTGCAAAATGGCATGGCTATATATTTTAAGTAAAAAAGAATCATATTTTATCATAAATGTTTCAAAACGCCACTAATACGCAAATATAAACTCAAGCATATTTTGTAAATGACCCTTCAAGTTTGGAGTCAATCACGTATATTTTCAGCTATGCATAGTTAATGAGAAATGATAATAGGATAAAGAAACTCATATTAGCTATTTTTGTGCATACTCCTAAATCATAAAAGAATCAATTAATATGTATTTATAAACTTATTTTTATATAGCATTGTTATATTTTTCTTTCAAAACCTTAGCAACATTTTGTGAATTTTATTTTAAAGAGTATTTAAAATCCTCTTTTATGCAAAATATCTTTTACAAGTTTTATTTCTAAATAGCATCTTATTTAAAGTCTTAGCAATATTTATAAGTTTTATTTAAAATGGCATTTAAAGTCCTCTTTTATACAAATTCTCACTTTAATTAATTAACCTAAGTTTGGCCGGACAACCGTAGTTAACGGATTCTAAAGGATGCCTAACCCCTTCCCTTTAGGATAATATAGAGCCCTTACCTGGAATCACATTGGTTAAGCAGACTATTAACAGAGGTTTAGTTTTAACTTTTCCTTAGTTAACCTCTAGGTGTCCTAATTCACCGTTAAATTAATTAGGTGGCGACTCCTTAAAATAAAATAAATAGGAATCACCAATATGTTGTACTCTACTATAACCCGATTAAAATGGGGTATAACAGCTTGGCGACTCCGCTGGGGAACTTAGGTTCTAACCACAACAGACTTAGGTTAATAGTTAATTTGTTGATATTTTGTTTGTTTTTCTTCTTTGCCTTTATTATTGCTTTTCCCTTATATGCTTTTGAGTGTGTTTATTTTATTCCTTATTTAAATTTTCTATGTAATATGTATGTTATTGCTTTCCTTGAATTGACATTCCGCTCATACTTCTTCCACTCCTGGAAAACTCACACATATTCACACACTTAAAGAGGCTTCGCAGTTTGCGCCCGTGCACTACTAAATTACCCCTTTAGTTGGATTGGTCTAGTGGATTTAGTCGATCGGCGGTGCAGTCGACGGCCACGGACTTTCCACTCCCAAGTTGTCCGCTTGGGGGAGCCTTGTGTCATAGGAAAATCACTCTTAGTCTACCTAGGTAGAGCGAAAGCAAAACCTTTTTTAAGGACATGCACGAGCCTAGGAGGCTTAATACCCTTGGAGTATTAAGCTCATTAGTCAACCTTACCAAATGTCCAAATGAGTGTATGACTCTAAGTGACACTATTCACTATTTATGTGCATTATTTGAAGGACAAATATGTGGAATATGTGGACCTAGTACTCTATAGATAAATATTTCAGGAAAACTAACATTTTGTTGCAGGTGGTCGTGGAGCATCCAATTAATGTCGGAGGGTTGAAGACAACAAAAAGAAATTAGTGGAGATGAAGTGTTAGATATCTTAGATTAACTTTGAATTGTATTATTAAACTGGCATGTAATAAATTTTTATTATTCTTGTAAATTAGTTTTAGGAAGAGTTGTGGAATGATACATAAAATACATGTTTGTCCTTCAAATGTTCGTTAGGCCTACCTCTGGCATAAAGAGGTCCCTTGCATTATAGAACGCGATGTATTATGTGCAATAATGTGTTTATGTGCAATAACATGTCCTTACCGTATACTGACTCGTTTTTCTTTTTCTTTCTTGTTTTATCTTTTTTCTTTCAAACTTATTTTTAAAACAAGAAGGTTGACTTGTGCTAAAGGGGAACTGGCGGAGCATTCATATTTCACACGGTCTAGAGCCAAGAAATCAGACTCTGACTCATCACTAATCACCTGGTTAACTAAAAAGACTCGTTCTAAAATGGAGCAAAGTTTGATCAATGCAACCACTTCATCTGAGCCATCTCTTAGTTTACCGATCACGAGTGATCCCACATCCTCTAGTGAACCAGAAACACATTTGGAGATCATTGCTCGTCTGGAGCGACGAGTTGCTGAACTAAGTCACATGGTACTTCAAAATCGGTCATTTTCTCAAACTCCGCCACATATGACTCCATCTCAGGGGGTTCGTCAGACTTTGCCTATGCCACCTCCATTCCCAAATTTGGATGAACTTAACCAAGCAAACTATTTTACCACTTCTCAACCAGCTCATTCCGAACCCATTGCCCACTTAGTTACTCAAAATGCTCCTCTTTTGTTTACAGACGCCTCTTCAAAGGCTCAGTTCATACCGCCGACACATGATGTTACCAATGCGCATCAAGTTCCGCCGGTATATACTTATACCACAGCCCCCCCCATGACACAAACCCAAGGACAATGTCGCACAGATGTTGATCATTATGTCGAAGTCAAAAATGAGGCAAGGGCAATTAATGATGAAATGATAAATAGAAAGCTCAAAAGTTTGGAAGATGCCATGAGGAGTTTGCGTGGACTCGGTAGTAACCAAAGCGTGAGATATGAAGAGTTATGTGCATTTCCTGAGGTAGAATTGCCACCAGGTTACAAGATTCCAAAATTTGAGAAGTTTGATGGGTCGGGAAACCCTTTCTTCCATCTGAAGGTCTATTGTGAAAAGTTGATTGGGGTGGGGAAGAACGAAGGGATAAGAGTCAAACTATTTAATCAGAGTTTGAGTGGAAAAGATTTGGAATGGTATTCCAAACAAGATACAACCAAATGGCGTACTTGGGATGACTTGGCAAATGCTTTTGTGGATCATTACAAGTTTCATGTTGAGATCGCTCCTGACAGAATCTCAATTACAAAGTTAAAGAAAAAGTTAACCGAATCATTCCAAGAATATGTTATACGGTGGAGGGAAGAAGCATCTAGGGTGCACCCGCCCATGGAGGAAACAGAAATGGTTACTTTCTTCATTCAGGAACTAGAACCAGAGTACTATGAACGTTTGGTGACAATGGGCGGAAAAACTTTTGCGGAAGTGATCAAAGCTGGGGACATGATCGAAGATGGCATTAAGACAGGGAGAATAACAAGTCTAGCAGCATTGCAGTCTACTAGTAAGGCCATACAAACTGGTGCTCTCGGAAATGGAAAGAAAAAAGAAAAGGACGCGGCAGCGGTAATGGCTCTAGGAAGCACCTCATACCACCACCAACAACCTCCGCGATACAAGTCTAACGCTCTCCACTCACAATATTTCCAATATTCGTCACATCCATACAACCAAGCTTTGTCATCTTACCCGCCTCAATCACCACAAATTTCCTACCCCGTCTACAACACACAGCCAACATACCCAGCTCCACGACCACCAACATACCCAGCTCCACCATCACAATCTCATCATCCAAACAATGCATCCGTACCTCGCCCAAATAGACCTTTTCGCAATTTTACACCATTGGGAGAGCCATTGAGCGTTGTTTTTGAAAGACTGCAAGCTTCAGGCTTAATATATCCTGTGGAAGGAAGAATTCCAGATCCATTACCTAGAAGTTTTGATCCCACTAAAACGTGTGCATATCATTCGGGGGTAAAAGGCCATTCCACTGATCGTTGTTATGCATTGAAACACAAGGTTGAAGATCTTATTGAAGCAAAACAGATCATGGTTAAACAACTGACACCAAATGTGGTTAACAATCCACTCCCGACCCATGATGGGGCCACGATAAATATGATTGGAATAGATGAAAATGATGACGATCCAGCCAAATTCATAGTGCCTGTGGATAGTGTGGAAGATCATGGTCTTGTAGCCGTTGCTTCTCCGGCTATAGTGATAAGGGGTTTTGTACCTATCGAGATATTAGGAGCTTCATCAACACTTGTGGAAGTAAGTCAAGCACCAAATCAGTTACCAGTGCTCGATACCAAAGTCGTACCATGGAATTATCAACAAGCTGTGATGGAATGTCGAGGAAAGGAAACGATCACTGACAAGACTAAGACGTCAGGAATGACCAGGTCCGGAAGGTGCTACACCCCGGAAGAGCTAGCTAGATTGAGGCAAACTAAAGAAAGCAATGTGCCTCCCAAAAGGGTTGTGACAGAAGCCGAGGCAGAAGACTTTTTAAGAAAAATTAAGCCCAGCAAATACTCAGTTGTGGATCAGTTGAAAAAACCAATGCTCAGATTCCTATCCTCTCTTTGCTTTTGAGTTCGGATGTACACAGAAATGCACTCTTGAAAATTTTGAGTGAAACGTATGTTCCAAGCGAAACAACTAGTGAGACGTTAGCTGGAATAGTTGGGCGCGTGCTTGACAGTCATCGAATCAGCTTCGATAATGAAAAACTGCCACCAGAGGGATGTAGTCACAACAAAGCACTCCATATAACTGTCAAGTGTCGTAACATGTTTGTGTCTAAAGTGTTGATTGATGGGGGCTCTGGACTTAACATTTGTCCACTAACAAGTCTGAAGAAGATCGGATATAATATTAGCGAGCTTAAGACAAGTGATATGAATATTCGAGCATTTGATGGGGCTCAAAGACGTCCTATTGGAGAAATAGAGTTGAATGTGCTGATTGGACCTGTTGAGTTCATTATGGATTTTCAAGTACTTGATATCTCCACGACATACAACATGTTGTTAGGAAGACCGTGGATCCATATGGCTGGAGCTGTGCCATCTACTTTGCACCAGACTGTCAAATTTGAGTGGGATCAACAACAAATATGCATACATGGAGAAGGTGACACGTCTATCTATCGAGAGCAATCCATCCCATTCATCGAGGCAACAAGAGGGTTAGATGGAACAACTTACCATGCTTGGGAGGTTGTGAATGTTACTAGAGTGGGTGAAGTGTGTCAAACTCAAAAATCAAAAAGGTCATGCGCCGCAATCATGGTTGCAAAGGAAATGCTAAAAAATGGGTACCAACCTGGACTTGGGTTAGGGAAGACATTAAATAGGCGGGTTGAGCCTGTAGTTCTCCCTGCACAACAGTTCACATTTGGTTTGGGATATGAACCAACTGAGGAAGAAGCAAAGAAAGCACGAAAGAATAAAGGAAAGGATATTTTCTTGCCAAAACCCATTCCTACCATTGATCAAACTTTCTCAAAACCTTCCATCTCCAAAACTTCAGATCTGACTGTTGAAGTTGCCTATGATGATATTGTGGAAGGGATCAAGAACTTGTTCGTGGAAGATGAAGATGATCATGCTGTGGTAATCGAAGACATTGCTGCAACATCAACCTTATGGGTTGCCAATCCAGGACCTGAGTTGAAGAATTGGATTTGCATCTCAGCCCCGGTTCGCCGGGAGTTTCAATAATTTAAGTTTAAATTTCCTTTTGTAATAGGCCGGAGGCATAAGCTAGAACCTTTATTTTGTCATGTCACCTCTATGTTTTGTTACGGCCTTTATAAATTAAGACTTTGTCAGTTGTTGTAATGAACTACGTTTGGCCTGACTTCCTTTTGGATACGTAGGCAGCCCACATCGGGTTCGACCACTCTTTTCAAAATATTTCGTTGTCTTTGTTTTGTGGGTAATGAACTACGTTTGGCCTGACTTCCTTTTAGATACGTAGGCAGCCCATATCGGGTTCGGCCACTCTTTTCAAAATATTTCGGTGTCTTTGTTTTGTGGATAATGAACTACGTTTGGCCTGACTTCCTTTTGGATACGTAGGCAACCCACATCGGGTTCGGCCACTCTTTTCAAAATATTTCAGTGTCTTTGTTTGTAGTTTGAACTACGTTTGGCCTGACTTCCTTTTGGATACGTAGGCAACCCACATCGGGTTCGGCCACTCTTTTCAAAATATTTCAGTGTCTTTGTTTGTAGTTTGAACTACGTGTGGCCTGATTTCCTTTTGGATACGTAGGCAACCCGCATCGGGTTCGACCTCCCTTTTATTAAAACAAAACTCAAAAGTTCTTATTTTGTTCACGAACTACGTCTGGCCTGATTCCTTTGGGATACGTAGGCAACCCGAGGCGGGTTCGGCCCTTCTATTTTAAAATTTTCAATATCTTCGGTTTGTCCAACCATTTTGGTTCCTATAAGATACATAAGGATTTTTATATAAGATTTTGGTCTTCCCACTGTTTAAATTCATGTGTCTTAGTAGCTTGAAACTGGGACAAATTTTTGAAATCGGTCAAATCGCTTCCAAAAACTTTCATTATAAGTTCTCACTTTTCAATCGTTTAGAACCAAGTGCCTCCAGGACTGGGAACTGGGATAATTTTTAGAAGTAGCACAAAAGTGGTCTTAAATGTTTAACGATTTTAAATAAAAGTCCGCCCATATGTTTCTAAAAATGTTGATAAATTCAAATTCGAGTCTTCACAATCATTTTATCTATTAGAGCCACTAAGTATTTCCCTTCGAAGTCATCCAAATCTCGTTATTCTCAAAATACACTTTTATTACTTATAACTGAAACTCCCGGGCAAAGCAAAATATCTGGTGGGACATCGAAGAGCGTGGACGCGACCGAAGCAAAAATCAATTCAAGGGCCAAGTTCCCCGACATGCACAAGTCAACCAATTTTCTTTTAAACTCACAATTTTTCTTTGATGAGACAGGTTCAATTAACATGAATGTGGTGCATATTTGACTCTTCTTAAAATTTTAATTATGGACATGATCAAAGAGTTAGTTTGCTTCTAAAGGCAAATATTCTTCAATGTGGATGCAAAGGTAGCTTGCGCTAAACGGTGGACGTTGTTCCACTCGTCATGAAATTTTGATCGTAGCAGTGGACACGAATTTATCTTCTCAACCAAGGGCTGTGAGCATAACTCTTTCAAACCCAGCTATTTACATATTCTTATCACTAACAGTTATTTTAGATCGTGGCATTTCTCGATGGATCAAGTGCACATAATCGTGGATTTAACCTTCTTCAAAGTGGATACTGACATGGTCACCTGTTATTGGTTTGAATTCCTCAATTTTGTCATCACTTTGTACATATTTATTTATTTCAAGTCGCTAACAAGTTCTTTTAGAATGTGGTATTTAATAAGATGACAGGATCGAAATCTTGCATCATACCGTGGGGACAATTGTAGGTTTATCCTCCGTCACAACGGGAAATGGTTTAAGATGTGGATATAAACGTGGATATACATTTCTATATCTTTCTACATTATAAACATTGTGGACGTGGACGTGGACGTGGATTTATCTTTCTTGCATTACAAAATTTGTGGAAGTGGATGTGGATTTATATTTTTGTACCGTGGAAGTGGATGTGGATTTATATTTTTTTTGTACCGCGAAAGTGGACGTGGATTTATATTTTTGCACCATGAAAGTGGACGTGGATTTACATTTTTGTACAGTGGAAGTGGATGTGGATTTATATTTTTGTATAGTGGAAGTGGATGTGGATTTATATTTTTGTACCGTGGAAGTGGATGTGGATTTATATTTTTGTACCACGAAAGTGGACGTGGATTTATATTTTTGCTCCATGAAAGTGGACGTGGATTTACATTTTTGTACAGTGGAAGTGGATGTGGATTTATATTTTTGTACAGTGGAAGTGGATGTGGATTTATATTTTTGTACCATGGAAGTGGATGTGGATTTATATTCTTGTACCACGAAAGTGGACGTGGATTTACATTTTTGTACCGTGGAAGTGGATGTGGATTTATATTTTTTATACAGTGGAAGTGGATGTGGATTTATATTTTTGTACCACGAAAGTGGACGTGGATTTATATTTTGTACCACGAAAGTGGACGTGGATTTACATTTTTCGTACCGTGGAAGTGGAAGTGGACGTGGATTTATATTTTTGTACAGTGGAAGTGGATGTGGATTTATATTTTTGTACAGTGGAAGTGGATGTGGATTTATATTTTTGTACAGTGGAAGTGGATGTGGATTTATATTTTTGTACAGTGGAAGTGGATGTGGATTTATATTTTTACACTGTGGAAGTGGATGTGGATTTATATTTTTGTACAGTGGAAGGGGATGTGGATTTATATTTTTGTACAGTGGAAGTGGATGTGGATTTATATTTTGTACCGTGGAAGTGGACGTGGATTTATATTTTACCGTGGAAGTGGATGTGGATTTATATTTTTGTACAGTGGAAGTGGATGTGGATTTATATTTTCAGATTTCCTTAAAATAAACGTGGATGTGGATTTAGCTCTCATTAAGGTGGATATCAATGTCGACTTAATTCCTCTTCAGGTGGAAGCCATAAATTTAATTCATCTCCAAAGTATGTTGTGGATTCAACTTTTGAAACGGGGGTTACAAGTATAAACTTCTCCAACCCTGTCTTATTTACACATATGTTTCTTTATTGCTAACAATTGTTTTTAGCTTGTGGCTTTTGACAATATTAAAGTTGGCAACACACATCAATTCGTGGAACTTTTCTTCGGCAGCGAACTGGGGCAATTTGTTGGGAAGGATAATCAGACTTCCCGACAAGGGTCAAGGATCTACCTCGAACACTCGTCTTCAAATCCAAATATTCCGTCTGCATTCCAGCATATCCAATTTTCAAAATTTTTGAGTTTTTACCATAAGACCCAGTGTCATCATAATTCGACACTGGGACAATATTTTGTAAAGATTCACGCTAAGCGGGATTCGTTATGCATAAGGTGTCGTAGTTATCCCAGAACTACACCCGACCTGATTCTCGTGTAGCCCGAGATATGTAGGCAACTCGAAGACCAGAGTTCGGCCATAATCCTCTCAAGTTTCCTTTAGCCGGGACAAAATAGGCTACTGAGTCAACGTCTTTGCCCGACAATTCTTTTCATCATTACCGGGCAAAGAGGGACAAGTTGTTGACACCCAATTTTGTCCCGCCTCTCCTCCGAAATACCTATTTACGCTTCTAATATTTTTTGAAAATTTTAAAATATATATTTATATTTTTTACTATAAATATTAGCCTCTTATCAATACCGATGTTTCATTATTCTATTACAGTTACTAGCCATCATCATCATCATCATCATCATCATTATTATTATTATTATTATTATTATTATTATTATTATTATTATTATTATTATTATTATTATTATTCACAATTTTATCATTTCGGCATTTTACCAGCTTATGCACACGCATCGCATTTATCTTTGCATAATTAAATAATAGTGTTTATTTACTGTGGATTTTCGAAATATTATTGCACGGCTATTACAACGCCATTTTTTATTATTTGAGCACTAATAATTGCGTATTTTATATTGAGTAATATTCTAACACAAATTATTTAAATAGGTCTTTTATTTAAACGTAGTAGCCCATTTTAATTCACCCCAACCCAATTTTCAGACCAGTCCACATTTTTTTTACTAGCCCATTTTAATGCCCAATCCACATTTTAATTACCAGCCCAAATCAACCCATACCCAGTCCAAATCCTAACCCGACCCGCCTTTCGTTTAACAAGGAACCTTTAGGGTTCCTTGTTCATTTTTCATTTTCTCCAGCCGCCGCCCCCCTCCCCTGTTCTCTCTCTCTCCCTTCTCTCCTCCATCTCCCTCACCCGCCCCATCTTCCCTTGTCTCCTCCACGCCCACGCCTCTGCCACTCCACCATGCCCTGTCCCCCCACATTGCCACTGCCACCCCACTTCTCCTGTTCCCCACTCCTCTGCATCGTACACCTCTGTCTGTCCCCCCCCCCCCCCCCCCCCCCCGCTCCTCTCTCTCCTTCTTCAACACAAAAAACCTAAAGAACCCTATAAATAGTGGTGGAGTGGAATCGAAAAAGGGGAGGATTTTGGATTCATGAAATTACCCCAAGAAAGGAGGATTTTTTTTTCGATTCATGAAATTCCGCAAGAACAAGTTTGTTTAGCCGCAGAAATCCCCTAAAGTTTTGAGTTCTTTCGATCGCTTCAAATTCCCGTCTAAAATTATTAAGTCTTCATCAGTTTTAATATCGTTTGGATATTTATTCGAAAATAGAAGATTATTCTGATTCCCTTTTGGTTCCTGCAAATGATTCGAGTCCGAGTAAATTTGAAACCGGAGTCTGTAGTGTTCCAGTGGATGTCGATGTCCCGCACCCACTTCGCTGCACCCGGAGAAGGTCAGTCAACACCCCTTTTATTTATTTATCCATGAATCGAGCACCTTCTGCTTTGTGTTATGTGTTTTTATATGCTTTACATGCTTGTTAGTTAGGCAACGTCATAATGCTGATAGATATAATTCCCGTTCTGTTTAGATTAATTTGGTTTAGTTCTTGTTTAGCTTAAGCTTAGTATGTTTCACTCTTTAGTGGATAATTTGGTCCTCGGTATGTCGTTTGAATAATACTAGCATGTGGTTAGCGTTTTTAAGGCTGTGTGTGACCACTACCTTCTCTGTTTCAGGCTGTGGGTTTATGTTCTTAATGTGTTGATAGTCATTTATACGTGTACAATGTTCTCTGTGGACTATTGTACGCATTTGAAAGCATGTCTAGCAAGGTCAAGTATCATTTTGGTCTGAGGAAGTTTAGAGATTGATGTTTATTATGGTTTAATGTGTTCTTAATCCAAATTGCCCTTTATATTTCGAATGAGTCGATTGTCATCCAAATATGTATTCGCATACATATCAACCTTTTGTTTACTTGGGCTTTGGTTCCTATGCATTCATGGGCAGCTCGATATGTGTTTGTTTTGCTTAATGTTGCAGCTGGTAAGAAAACTATGTTCAGTTATTTAGTTTGTTCTGCTTACTGTGGCAGTTGATGAGGAACTGTATTTAGTCTTTAGTTTGTTTGCTTCATATTGTAGTTGGTATGACACTATGTTTAGTCATTAAGTCTATTCTGCTTAGTGTTGTAATCTGTATCAAATTACACTCAAAGTGGCCTAGTTTGTTTGTTCAATTTGAAACTGTAATTATAGTTGAAGGAGAAGGACCCTGCTGTTTTGGTATTTGAATTACCTGGTTTGCCTAAGTTAGCTTAATCCATTTGAAGCCTTATACGATAAGTTCTATAATTGAGCATGATTGTATGTTTGCCTAGTTTAAACCTTTTTTAACTGCATGTTTTAGCTTAAGCCTATATGAACAAATTCCTTATTTATAAAGGGTCTCGTCCTTCCACTTTTTCTTCGCCCGAGATGGGTAAAAATATGAGTTATGAGAGTGAAAACTAAGTCTGTACACTTAAAGAGAATCAGATTGCCATAAGTTATTCTGTGCTGTCTCTTAATGTCTTGCTTGTCCATTATTTGGCCTTTGTCTTTGGTTTATTGGTTATGTGGTCTGTCATAAAGAGGATGCCACTTGATTAGATTACTGTTTAGGTGATTATTGGTATGCTTTATTTCTCAGCATTTGATTGGGCTTAAGCCAATAGTTTTGAAAGGGTAAATGATAGATTAATGATGGTATGAGCATGAATATAGTTTTCCAAGTGTTTGTGGGTTTTATTCCTCTTTGCATTGCGTACAGTTTGGATTGCTTTTATTGTGGAATTGAAACAAAATTCCAGATCTGTCTTTGTTTGAACCTCGGGAATGGTTAATAAAAACATATGACTTTCGAATATGGCTTGGGGTACATCTGTTGGTTTTTCTCTTTGTGTCGTTTGTATTCTTTGAAACCCTAATCAACTAATATAAATTAGCCAAGATAAGCCTTCTTATAGGATAAGATGTTTGAGTTTCCCAGTTCGTATTCCTTCTATGTTTTTTTTTTTTTTTGCTCTAAATAAGGCTGAACAACAGCTTAGATCCAGCTTCAGTATCTTTAAGTATATGTTAGTGCTCTGTTGGATTCTAAAATATATTGGAGTTTCTCTATTGATAAAACATTCTAACTGTATGCTGTACGATCATTCCATGCTGAGTTGAACCTGTTTAAACTTATTGGCAAGCATTGTATGAATCATATGGGTATATATCTTTAAGGTATATTCGAATAAGGGGTGAAGCTACTGCAGCTGATTATATTTGGAGTGAAATGTCAAATATGCATGTTCACTTGACTATCTATTTGAACCATATTAAGATATCTGGGTAATCCTTTTCTAGCTATACGTATAACTGTGCTTTGTGCTTGCTTTGGGATGTCTGTTTGGTGCTCGCGAATTTCCTTCCTTCTTTCTGCATTTTTTCTGCTCGTATGGGTTTGTCCCCGCCCTGCCTGATTTTTTTTTTGTGGTATGGTATACTTCAAAGTATACATGGTATATAAACCTTAATGTATATCCGGGTATACAAGGACCGTATATTAATATATACCTTTCAGGTATACCAGGTATACTCTGAATATTTTGTGCTATTGCATTTGTCTATGCAGTTTATATATGACCTATCGACCTGTTTTGAATTTGTACATGTTTAACCTTATTCGTCGATTAGATACTAATCCTCTTCCTTTCTTTTGTTTTATGCATGACCATCGCATACGAGTCCGAGGGACTCCTCATCCTCCGCATTCGATGTTGGGCTAAAAGCCCAACAAAATCCTCCTCTCGAGTCAGCCCACCCGCAGCAAAATTTAAAAAGGAATTCTAGGCCGAGGCCCATAACAGTGGCAGCAGACAGCAGCAGCCCAAAATGGGCTAGGCCCATCTCATTACATCTTTCTACACCTCTATTTTATGTTGTTGCATTTAATTTGTATTATGGGATTAACTTTTATTTTGTTTTTATTTTCTTAACCTAGATGAATCCTAATGAATTAGTAGGTTTAGCTTTAGTATAATGGGTAGTAAATTTAAGAGAGATATTAACATTAGTTCCATAAGTTTCATTCCCTTTTATGTTAAAATTATTTATAGTATTTATTATTTGGAATAATTGATTTGCAAAATGGCATGGCTATATATTTTAAGTAAAAAAGAATCATATTTTATCATAAATGTTTCAAAACGCCACTAATACGCAAATATAAACTCAAGCATATTTTGTAAATGACCCTTCAAGTTTGGAGTCAATCACGTATATTTTCAGCTATGCATAGTTAATGAGAAATGATAAAAGGATAAAGAAACTCATATTAGCTATTTTTGTGCATACTCCTAAATCATAAAAGAATCAATTAATATTTATTTATAAACCTATTTTTATATAGCATTGTTATATTTTTCTTTCAAAACCTTAGCAACATTTTGTGAATTTTATTTTAAAGAGTATTTAAAATCCTCTTTTATGCAAAATATCTTTTACAAGTTTTATTTCTAAATAGCATCTTATTTAAAGTCTTAGCAATATTTATAAGTTTTATTTAAAATGGCATTTAAAGTCCTCTTTTATACAAATTCTCACTTTAATTAATTAACCTAAGTTTGGCCGGACAACCGTAGTTAACGGATTCTAAAGGATGCCTAACCCCTTCCCATTAGGATAATATAGAGTCCTTACCTGGAATCACATTGGTTAAGCAGACTATTAACGGAGGTTTATTTTTAACTTTGCCTTAGTTAACCTCTAGGTGTCCTAATTCACCGTTAAATTAATTAGGTGGCGACTCCTTAAAATAAAATAAATAGGAATCACCAATATGTTGTACTCTACTATAACCCGGTTAAAATGGGGTATAACAGGGGGATTGTTACAAGTTCAATTCTTTTTGATACGATAACTGAACTCAAAAAAAGCTCTCTTCTCTCTCCTCAAAATTAAAACCCTAAACACCAAAAACCTACCCACCGGCCGCCGGTGATGGCCATTTTGGCCGGTGGACAGCCCCAACATGGGGCTTTTCTACCAAATCCAACTCTCCTTTCGAAGCATATAATAGAAAAACTACCTAATCTTACAACTGAAGCCTCAACATCCACAAACACAACCCCAAACCAAAACGCCTCCACATCCACAACCACAACCCCAAACTAAACCGTTCCTAATATTTTGCCTAGCCGATTGACTTATGCTAACCTGTTAAAGCCAAATGTAGGAACAAATCAACCTTTGATTCCTCTAAAACCTGTCACTTACATCAATGGATAACCTTATGTGGAATGGAATTCTAAGGAAGTCGAGCAATTAATACTGAAGGAAAATTTACAATATGTTGTTCTAGGTAAATTTTCATATGATATTATAAACATTAAGGAATTAAGGACTGCTTCGGAGCAATGTGGCATTAAAGGTAATTGTGAGATTGGTCTAATAGAGGACAAATACATATTGATGAGATTATCATTGCTGGAGGATTATGTTAAACTATTATCTACACCTGAGTATTACATCAAAGTGCACTCAAGATATTGCCAAATGAGACCAATGATATGGAACCCTTGGTTTAAACCAGATGAGGAAACTTCTGTGGCAGTTGCATGGATTAGCTTTCCTGAACTTCCTCCAAACCTTTTTGCAAAGGAAGTTGTCTTCTCTTTGGCATCTGCAGTTAGCAAGCCCTTGGTAGTTGATTTGGCCACTGCTAACAAAACAAGGCCTAGCTGTGCAAGAGTTAAGGTAGAGTTAGATATGTTAGCCACACACCCTCAGAGAATTCATATATCAGAAAGAGATGAACAAACAGGGAAAGTACTTCAAAATGGGTACAAATCAACTATGATTTCTTACCTAAGTACTGCAATCATTGCAAAATACAAGGACATGCTGAGGAAGAATGCATATCACTACATCCAGAGCTGGAAAAACAATATAAGGAGGAGCTGAAGCAGGAAAACAAAAAAGAAGACAACACCAATGAGCTTAACAATGATCAGAAGAGGAATACACATGGAGGAAGAGGTTGAGGTTTTTACCAGGCAAAACAGGAATGGATGCAGAGGAGGAAGAACAAATATATTAAAGATTCAAGTGGTGTCATACTAGGGGAAGTAAGGGATAAGGGTGGATCACAAGAGATTAAAGACAAAGTTGACACACATAATACCTTTGACATCTTTGCAACTGATGAAGGTGATGGATCAACAGATTGAAGAGGTTGAGCCTACAGCAGAGAAGACAATTGAGGAACATGAGGCAAGTGGCACACAAAAATATCAAATATTAAGCCAAGAGGAAATCATAGAAGCACAATAGGTTGAAGAAAAGAAAAGGAAAGATTATAAAAGTCCAATAATAAGCCCAGTGAAGAGTGACAATATCAATAATGGTATACAACAGAAGTTTAACATCAATGAGAAGTTCAAGTAAAAGCAGCAACACAGAGTAGAGAATTGGAGAAGAAGCAGAGGTTAATTCAGCAAGTAACATAAGTCCAGTAAAGGTACAACAAACAGGAAAAGTTGCAAGCAGTCAAAATGATATATTCAGGGCACAGAAGGAGAATGTAAGGCCAGAGGAAATAATTCAAGTTCAGGAGCATGCATCTCAACAATAAGGAAATAATTCTGCACAGTCTTCAACTAAAAGTAAGTAGCACAGTGTTAGTAAATCACACAAAGTTGGAGAATCTACCAATTCAACTAGTGGAACAAAGGGTGTAATGACTGTAAGGGTGGACAAAGGTGAAAATAGAGCTTTAGAGGTGGTTAATACACAACATGATATAGGACCTATTGAAACTTTTACTTTAGGAGAAAACGACTTGGATTTTCATTCAATTGATCATAATATACAGGCAGTAGCTAGAGCAGCAGATCTCTCTCCAAAACATGTGGAAAAGCAACAGAGAGAGGCAAGAAGAAGCACATCAGAGAAAATAGTGTCCCACCAAGTGGTGGGGTTCAAACAAGAAGAACTATACAGAAGCCTAATGTTGCCTTATGAATGCTATCATTTGGAATATTAGATATGTTAATACAATGGAGGATTCTATGAGGTTGATAAAGATGCATCAGAAATTTCATTTTGGTTTCATTGGTTTATTATAACCTTTTCGAGATGCTGATAAGGTAGAAGAGTACAGGAGGAGGATAGGGTTACAACATGTTTTTGTTAACTGTACTGGCAAAATCTGGGCTTTTGTGGATGATATGTTTGAGATTTCAATTATAGTGGATCATTCACAACAACTAACTCTCAAATTGAAGATTCAAGATACTATGGATGAGATGGTTGTCTCGGTAGTATATGCAAAGTGTACTCAAGTTGAAAGACTGGAATTGTGGGATTCTTTAGAGAGTCTGGCTGTCATAACTAATGTACCATGGATGATTGGTGGGGATTTTAATGTCATCACTTCTGAAGAAGAAAAATATGGAGGTTCACCAGTCACCACACCAGTCACCATGAATGAAGTACAAGATTTCAGAACTTGTATTCAAAATTGTTTTGTATTTGATATGGGATTTAAAGGGAGCAAATTTACTTGGTGGAATGGGCAAAGTGGAGAGGAGTGTATTTTCAAGAGATTGGACAGATGTTTAGGGAATCAGGCTCTGCAGAATAAATACCCTGGATTGGAGGTGTCACATTTAATTAGAACAGGATCAGATCATGCACCTCTTCTAATTTCTTATTCTAGAGAAACTGAATCTTTTAGAAAATCTTTTAAGTTTCTTAATTTTTGGGCTAAACATGGTTCATTTATGGACACAGTGAAGGAACATTGGAAAGCTGATTTCATGGCTAATCCTTTTCATTTGTTTCACCACAAAATGAAGAAAGTGAAAGCTGCCTTAACACAGTGGAGTAAAGACATTTATGGGAACATTTTTCAGGAGATTAAGACTTTGGAAGATGTGGTTAAAGTGCAAGAAATTCAATTTGAACTTCAACCTACACCAGCAAATAGGGAGAGATTGCACATGGTACAAGCTGATTTAAATAGGTACTGGCATTTAGAGGAAGAGTTTTGGAAACAAAAGGCAGGAATGAAATGGTTCAAGGATGGGGACAGAAACACTACTTTTTTTCATTCTTATGTGCAAGAAAGGAGAAAGAGGCTGCATTTAAGAAGAATTCAGGATCAGAATGGTAACTAGATAGAATCTCAGGAGGAATTATCATAAGAGTCAATCAGATTTTACTATGAGCAATTTACTAAGGAAGAAGATCCAAGTGATTTTGAGATTTGGGATCATGTCCCACAGATGATTACAGCAGAACAAAATAGTTTCATTGGTGGTTTGCCAACTGAGGAGGAAGTAAAGAAGGTGGTTTTCAGCTTGAATGGAGAGAGTGTTGCTGGGCCAGATGGGTTCACTGGAATTTTCTATCAGACTTGCTGGGATATCATAAAGGAAGATGTCACAAACATGGGGAAGGCATTTTTTTGTGGAGCTGAGCTACCTAGATTTATTACACATACTAATCTGGTGTTATTGCCTAAGAAGGATATAATCAATACCTTCTCAGACATGAGACCAATTAGTTTGAGTAACTTTAGTAATGAAATCATTTCAAGATTGATTCATGAGAGAATGGTGTAGGGTTTAGCAGACATAATTTCTCTAAATCAGGCATGTTTGTGAAAGGAAGAAGTATAATGGAGAATGTGCTACTTACTCAAGAAATCATAGCAGATATCAGGCTGAGGACAAAGCCTGCTAATGTAGTCATGAAATTAGACATGGCTACGACTTATGACAGGGTTTCTTGGCTATTCTTGCTCAAGGTTTTAAGAAAGTTTGGTTTTTCAGAAGTCTTAGTAGATATGATTTTCAGGCTTGTTAGCAATTCGTATTCTGTTTTAATTAATGGGCAACACCAGGGATTCTTTCAGTCCTCCAGAGGTGTCAAGCAAAGGGATCCTTTCTCTCCTAATTTGTCCATTCTATCTACAGAGGTGTTGACTAGAAATATTAATGCTCTACATCAGATTCATCAATTTAAAGGTTATGGTTTCCCTAAATGGAGTCCTAAGGTGAATCATCTAGCTTATGCTGATGATATGATAATTTTTTCTTCAGCAGATGTGTTTTCTTTACAGCTTGTTATGGAAATTTTAAAGAAGTATGAGAAAACATCAGCGCAGAAGATCAATAAGGAAAAGAGTGCAGTTTACATGCATAAAAATGTTCCTGGTGATGTGAGCATTACAGTAGAAATTGTTACAGGAATTGGGAGAAAATATTTTCCTTTCACCTACTTAGGTTGCCCTATATACCATAGTAGGAGAAAGAAAGATTTTTTCACAAACATTTTGATGAAAATAATGAATAGACTACAGAGTTGGAAAGGAAAACTTTTATCTTTTGGGGGTAGAGCTATTCTTATTAAACATGTGTTACAAAGTATGTCAATCCACCTATTATCAGCAGTTAATGCTCCTATAGGTGTAATCAGGCAAATACATAAAATGTTTGCTCAATTGTTTTGGAGCAATACCGTGGGAGGTAAAAGTAGACATTGGGCTTCATGGAATCGACCATGTTTTCCAGTAATGGAAGGTGGGATGGGCTTTAGATCATTACATGATGTATTTGTGGCATTAATTTGTAAATTATGGTGGAATCTGAGAACTAACCATCCATATAGAGGTACTTTATGATAAATAAGTATTGTAGAAAAGAGAATCCTATGATTATTCAGTGGAAATATGGTTCTCAAACCTGGAAGAATTTGTTGCAAGCTAGAGATCTGATTGAACATCACATTTGGTGGCAAATAGGTATGGGAAATTCTCGATTTTGGTTTGATAATTGGACAGGAATGGGTGCTCTATACTACACTGTAGAAGGCTATGATGAGAATGTTCAAAATGTTGCTAATATGGTGGATCAGGGGCAGTGGAATTTGGAAAGATTGAGAGAACTACTTCCTGATGATATAGTGCAGCATAGTAGCAACACTATTAGACCTACAATGATAGAAAGGGAAATGGACAGGCCATGGTGGATACTGGATACTAAGGGTGATTTTACAATCAAATCAGCATGGGATTATATTAGATTGAGAGGGCAAAATATGGAGGTTTATAAGTACATGTGTCACGACCTAACCAGAGGGCCATGATGGGCACCCAGAATTAACATACCGAGCACCTCTAAACATACATCTCATAATCATTTCTGGGTGGACCATAAAGATAACTCATAGATGTCATAATCTGTAAGGACATATCTCACAATATAACGGCACAACTCTACATAATCGACAACAACTATGCCTATCGTCACAAGCTGACAAGGCTACCATAATATTACACAACAACATGCACTGATAAGGCTATGAAACGTCTAACTGTACACACATGTCTACGAGCCTCTACATAGAATACAAGTGACCATAAGGACCAACACCAATAGACTGCAGCTCCGAAGAAAATGGAGCGCTCTTGAGATTCCACTGATGAAGCTCCTATGGGTCAGATCCGTCTACCTATCTACCTGCGGGCATGAACACAACATCCACAAGAAGGGACGTCAGTACGAATAGTGTACTGAGTATGTAAGGCATGAATAGTAACATGATAAAAGCACGAAAAATAACGGAAGATAAAATAATCGTTTATATCTCATAATACCTTTCAAGACATTCGTCATACTTACTTACCCTTTCTCTAGAAGAACATTTCATACATCCACGTTCCTACTTATACAATACCATACAATACAATACAATACAATACAACACCGTACCCGGCCATATAGGCTCAATATTATCCGTACCCGACCATAGTAAGGCTCGGTAGTATCCGTACCCGGCCCTTTCGGGACTCGGTGTATCCGTACCCGGCCCATTCGGGACTCGGTGTATCCGTACCCGGCCCTTTCGAGACTCGATAATATCCGTACCCAGCCCCTTCGGCACTCGGTGTCACACATGACTACATATATACATATATAAGAGTACATAAATAAAAGTACATCATCATCATCATTCTCACCAAATCTTTCCTTAGAGGATCAACTATCGTAAGATGAGATCAATAGTCATAAGAGTATCAAGAACGCTGAACTTAGATAGCATTGGAAATGAAATTATCATCATCGCTATATCTCATAGATAGCATTGGAAATGGAATTATCATCATCGCTATATCTCACCTCGGAGGAACAAGTATTATGAGGTGAGATCAACAACAATGGATAAAATCAAGGAAATCATGAAATAAGCTCAATAATCTCATAATAGCATCAAATCCATAAGCTTTGGAATCTCCAAAAATGGAATCATTATCATTATCATCATGGAACATACTTATCTTTAGCAATAAAAGAACTTTGAGAATCATGAACTTCTAGCTTTTTGGGACTAAGGATATTATGGAAAACATGTCTGGGTTCATAAGAAAAGAATCATGCCTTTAGAAAGAAAGGATTTAGCCTTACACACCTTTTTGTTCTCCTACTAATTAATGCTTATCCTCCCAAGCTCGAAAATCTACATTCAAGAGGAATCATACTACTGTTAGACTTATCGTCATATGCCTACCTTAAGTCTTCAACTAAACTCCTTTAGAATCTGTCAAAATTCAGGCAGCATCTCTCCTGTTTATATCCCTAGCTCGAAATCACAATACCAACAAAACAACAACAATAGCAACACTAATATCAACAACATCATCATCAACACCAATAAACTCCATAAAACATCCCCCACGATGTTTTTCCCAATTTCTCAACCAACCATAAAAATATCCACAATACCATAATCAAAGAATTATATTCAATTTTATCTCAAATTAATCCAAAATCTCCTTTCAAATTCGTTCCATATTCATCATCTTCACTTTAATACTTTAGAACTTCTCTAATATGATTCTCTTCTTTTATAGGACTTGCTAAACCTTTAAATCAACTTAATCATGAGAAATAGGATGGAGAACATACCTTACACTAGAAGGACTTCACCCCAATCGACTTCTTCCAAGACCAAATTCATCACAACATTAAGTAGAGACAAGAACAATGCTTCTCTATGAATTAGCTTGGGGTTCTGGAGTTTGATCCTCTCTTGTGATGGTATAGAATGTTTTGGAATGGTGGAGAACCTTCAATAACACTCTTATAATGAAGAGAGAAGTGTGGGAGATTTTAGAGAGGTGTGGAGATGTTAGGAGATTTCAAGAGGGTTGTGGAGTTGAAGAAAAATGAATAAATTGAAGTGTAGAGGCCTATTTATAGGTGCCAAACTCGGATTGGGCTGGGTCACCACATAAGTGGGCTTTTAAGTGAGTTTTCCGGATTTTCCGCCCAAGTTCGGATTCCTCTGATTGTTCGTTTTTGTCACGACCCGTCTAGAGGGCCGCGACGAGCGCCCGGTGCTAGCCCACCCGGGCACCCCCTTGACTTACACTTATACTTACATCTAGGTGAGCCACATGATTAAACATACGTTTCTATTCATCATTCATGCTAGTCCCACTGGACGACAATGCTTTTATATCATCATTGGCATTTATGCCACATCAATGTACATGAGCCGACAAGGCTATCCAAACGATATATAAAATATAGGCCGACTGGGCCAGACATATCTAACCATATACATATGTCTACGATCCTCTAAGGAGAGTATGTCGTATCACATAAGCAGGACAGGACCCCGCTATGCCCATAATTATATACACAAAAGAATAAGTACCCAAAAGCTATAGCTCCGAATGAAGTGGAGCTCTGCTATGTAGTCTCGAGAATGTAGCTACGGATCAAGTCTGTCTCCCTGTGCACCTGCGGGCATGACGCAACGTCCACAAACAAAAGGACGTCAGTACGAAGAATGTACTGAGTATGTAAAGCATGATCAATATCAATAGAGAAGCATAATGAATGGGTTTGAGAAAATAGCACAAGATGGGGGACGGTAATATCATCGTAATAGGCACTTACTTGCCTCACATAGGGCTTTCCATTTCCAATGTGTATTTGTGTGCTTACCTCCAAATCGTATTCGTTCCATATTTGTACTCATTTTCATATACATACCTTTATTCACGTTCATATCATATCATATCATATTCGTATCCATATCATATACATAACATTTACATGGCATACCCAACCATGCAGGATCGGTGTTTCATACATACTTGGCCAACAAAGGCTCAAGGCTACTCATACTTGGCCCTACCAAGGCTTCAGGGTTACATCTACCTGGCCGTACCAAGGCGTCAGGGTTATCCGCACCATCTGCAGAGGTGTGCGCGCATTACATAATCATATACATACTTATTTACATATCTTACCCGGCCTCATAAGCTCGGGGTTCCATAATAGTCATACATAGATACATATACATAATAGCTCATAAGCATCTTTACTATTTACATCTGTTATGTCCCGTGTTTTCGCATATTTGGAGATCGAGAAAAATGAATAAGACTTGTGTGTTATAAGGAAATATTTTGATTCTAGAGAATATGACTTTGTTGGTTATGAAACTATTGGTGCTAAGTCATTGGGGAAGGCCGAGGGTAAATTTGGAATTTCGGAAATTAGTTTCGGGAATTACAAAACGAGACTTCAATGGATTGGGCCTAGAAAAATTTAACAAAAATTGAGGCCCAAGTGTTAGGGGTGGCCGGCCAAAGGCCAAGGCCCAAGCCCCATTTTAAATGGTCATGTGAATTACATATGACCATTAATCAAGATATATATCATTGTACACCTTTAGAATCTTCAAGAAAAAAATCAAACAAACCTTTGGGAGCAAAAACCCCCCCTTCGGCCGAACCCCTTATCCCTCAAAAAAATAATTTTCCTAGCCTTGATTTGATCCTAAAAACCTTGTTTTTTTTTTGTATTAGTAGTAAGTTCAAGACGCTCTCCGACGTGATACAATTAGTTTGGCGAAAGAGCGACGTTTGCGGCAAATCGGAATTTCAAGAATAAGGTATGATTTCTATGTTTTTATGTTATGAAATGGGTATATATGTGGTAGTGATTAAAGTTGCATGAAGATTATGGAATTGTGTTGTGTTGAGCATGGTCGTGTGTGTGTGTGAAGGGTGTGTTTGGCCGTGAGCCATATTGGTGTGGGAGGAGTAGTGAATTTGATCTTGTTTAGTTTGTTCAATGTGTCGTTGCGGCCTTTATGTCGTAAATGAACGTTTAAGGAATGGAATTGGCGTTGGAAAAGGATTTCGGATCATTACGGGAAAGTGTATACCTTTTGTATATTTGCGTATATCATTGTATATCTTTGATACTAAAGACTTTAAATGTGGCTTATGGTTGATGTTAATGAATTCGGAATGAAACAATGCAAGTTAGAATGTTTGTCGTAAATTTTGATGTTTTGAATTAAATATGGAAAGTAATGAATTTCGGGAAGTTTCGTGTATGGGTTGGAACATATTTGGGATGTGATTGAATAATCTTGAATGAGTGAATGAATACAATAATGTGGATATAGATTTGGAATTTTGAAGTTTGAATGAAGAGTTGCCAACTTATGTAATAAGGTAGAATTTTGAAGTTAGAATGGTTTGATTATGGTTTATGTGGTTTGATGATGTTTGGGTTGTTGTTGTTGATATATTTTGAGCCGAGCTAAATCTCGGGGATGTTAGATATAAAGGGGAAATGCTGCCGAAATTTCGGTAGACAAAAATCAAGTTAATGGAAATCTTAAGCCTAAGAATCTCTAATTGGTAACTTTGACCATTTACAGATTCTGGACGAAACGGGATTTGATTTTAAGGAGAGCATAAGACGTCCATAAGGTATGTAAAGCTTCCCACTTCTTCGTTTGGCATGTCTTAGTATGTTAGGTAAATATTGGAACCTCCGGAGCATTTCTGCTCCTCAAAACCCGATCTACAAAACGACTACTATTCATTCAATTCAATTGAAGCCTAAAGGCTCTATTTTGGCTAGAATGCAACCAAATGTCTGAAACCTATCGAAATGTGATCGGGTCACTTTGAAACCATTATGTATGATCTTTAGCCTCTAAATGTTCGTAAATTATGTTCGTCACCTCAATCTGACTCGAGGTGGGCCCGCTAACCCCGAGACGCCCTATTTGTCCTATTGGGCTCTCTTTTTGGATGAACTTCGATATGAGATTTTCGACTTTGAGACTTCCCTCTATGAATTATGTTTTGACTATTATGATATGTTAAGTTTTGTTTTGAGCCATACGTACCACTTTGGAAACATTTTGTGAAATAAACCTTCGTATCAGCTGAGTATTCGATTATTTTGGGTTATGAAATGACTTATGAAATCATTATGTTGTGAAAGGCTATTTTGAAATATGATTTGCATTTGTTTGCTCACGACTCCGCTCGTGCCTTACTATGACTTCGTTCACCGGTTCCCGGGCCGGTTATGATTCGTGCGCCCTATGATAATTCGGCCGTATGCTGTGTTACGGTTCCCGAGGCCTCGCCATAGGGCCGGGTTCCGTTTGGAGTTATGCTGTGATATGGCTAGTGATGCGATACGCTCACTTATGTTTGTGTTCGGGAATGTACGGAGATTCGAAACCTTCTGGTGTTATGATGTGTGTGGCGCCAGCGTCGGAGTGGCGACCACGTTCTTGAGCGTTTGCATGATTTCGTTTGCATTATGTATATGTATATGATTTGATACGTATTTTGACATACTGATTGGTACTTCCCTTTGATAACCGGTTTTCTTTCAGTTTTGGCTCATATTTCTGTACTCCGTGCTTTACATACTCAGTACATATTTCGTACTGACCCCCTTTCTTCGGGGGCTGCGTTTCATGCCCGCAGGTACAGATATTGGTGATCCTCCACTGTAGGCTTCACTCTCTGCTATTTCGGAGTACTCCTTCTTGACTCGGAGTCCACTTTTGGTACAGACTTCTTTTGCTATGTATATATTCTGTACATTTGACTATTTGGGTACGGCGGGGCCCTGTCTCGCCATATGTCTTTGTTTTGAATTCGTAGAGGCCTGTAGCCATATATGTGGGGCGAGGGTCCTATGTATGTTTGTTTGATTTTGTTTTCTGGTCTTACAGCGGTCAGTTTGTTATGATGGCCCTAAATGGCCCTTATGCTTATATTTGCACTTATGACCGGCGATGTCTATTCCGCCGCTCCGTTTGGATTCGATATGACATTTTGATTTGTGCGACCGCTTAAGACATATTTTGATATAACCTATGTTGATATGACTTTTATGGAATTCTGAAATACGTTCGGATTTGGTAAATGAATAGGTGATTTGGTCTGGGTACCCAGGTAGGGTGCCAGTCGCGGCCCACGGGGCTGGGTCGTGACAACATCATTATCATAATCGTCATCAACATCATCAGTACTATTATCGTCATTCACCACGTTTATCTTCATAGGCTTACTCATCATACGAGGGATTTAGTACAATCGTGGCGTATCAAGAATCGTGAGCTTACTAGCTCGGAAGATCAAATCATTTGAAGGATATCATAGTCTCATAGAAGATTTAGATATTTGGCCAAAGGACCATGCATTATGAAAGAAGGGTTAGCCTTACATACCTTTTTCGTTCAACTATTCTACACTTGCGCTTTCTCCTCCAATGCTAGCGTTTCTACCTTCATTAAGGGCATACTATCATTAGAATCGATAGCTAGCATATATGACTAAAGCTAGAGAAAATCGGACAGCATCTCTTTTATTTATATGACATTCCTCCATAGCGTCTATCAACTCCTAAACGTCAACAACACATTCACAATACCATAACAATAGTCATTATTCATCCACATTTCTCAATTTGCTTTCAATTACTCATATCCATGGCTATAACACACAACTATGTCCATTCACGTACATTCCTCATCTCATGCTCTCAAGATCATTTATAACACATTTACATAACAATACGTCAAGACTCATAACTCAATTCCAACTATTTCTCAAAATGGCATTATTCCACATTCATGACCCATTTTGCCATACCTTTCGACAATCCATGTATTTCAACTCTTAAATACCTTAAACAACATAGAAATATCATAAATCTTACCTTAGATGTTGTAGGAACAAGTCGTGGTTGATAATACTCTACTTGAGCAAAACCCTAGTTTATCTCCATTGGGATTTCTTGACTTGTATGATCTTTAATGGGTTTCCTTACACTTGATTCACTTGGTTTATGTTGTTGATCACTAATAATCCTTGAATTCTTGTGGAATAAATGTAGAGAGATGTTTTAGAGAGAAGGGGTGTCATGTGGAAATGAAATAATAAACTTGGTCCCCTTTTTAATAACCCACAAATCTGATCTAAAATGAACAGTCGTCGAAAGTGCACAGTGGTCGTAAACCCAGTTTACGGGCCGTATTCCAGTTTACGGTCCGTATTCTGTGGGCGTATTTAAGCATAACAGAACCAGAAAGTACGCTGGGGATCATGGTGATTTACGATCGTAGTTTACGGGTCGTATTTCAATTTACGGTCTGTATTCCAAGTCGTATTTAACCATTTGAACATTGACAGAAAGTTGAAGTTTTGGAAGTTGAAATACGACATGGCAGTTTACGGGCCGTATACCATTTTACGTTCCGTATTTCATTTTACGACTAACTGGCCAAAGTGCAAACCTGTGACTTTTCCACATTCTCAGAACCTATAGTTAGTCATTATGGATCATAACCTATCTCTTATTGCAATTGCCTTTGGAACCTTATTTAGGGTCGTCAAACGTCGTTCCCTTCTTATTAAAACATTGTATACGCTATGCCCTTTTGTTAGCCTACCCACTGTACGTTCGCGGGCAAATTTTCAAGGTGTAACATTCTTCCCCCCTTTGGAACATTCGTCCTCGAATGTTAAACACTCGGGATTCTCCGAAAAGTTCGCCAGAGTTTCCCCTGTAATTTGGCACTACCAACCTTCCACAACAACCCATAATATCATCGCCTCACAGGGCTACATCACAATATCAACATATCTATGGCCACACACGACCCAAAAGCATAAAAGGAAAACATACATACCTTATAATCTTGACGTCTCATCTTGGATCTCTTCCAAGGGCTGAAATAAATGCGGGTATCTGGATCGCATACTTTCTTCCGCTTCCCAGGTCATTTCCTCTCATTTGCTACTCCTCCATAGAACCTTAACTGAGGTCACCTCTTGGTTTCTAAGCCTCCGTACTTGCCTATCTAGAATGGCAATGGGTACTTCTTCATAAGTCAACTTTTCTGTCACTTGCACATCACTTATAGGCATGATTTTAGTAGGATCTCCAACATATTTTCGAAGCATCGAGACATGGAAAACTGGATGGACTGACTCCAAATCCGGAGGTAGATCCAACTCATAGGCCACTTTGTCGATCTTTCGCACAACCTCATAAGGTCCAATGTATCGGGGACTAAGCTTCCCCTTTTTTCCAAATCTCATAACGCCCTTCATTGGCGACACTTTAAAAAATACTCAATCTTTCACTTGAAACTCTAAGTCTCTTCGACGATTATCCGCATAGGACTTTTGACAACTTTGGGCTGCTAACAACCGATCTTGTATCAGCTTGACTTTTTCTATAGCTTGCTGGACCAAGTCTGGTCCTATCAATCTAGTCTCTCCTATTTCAAACCACCCAATTGGGGATCTACACTTTCGCCCATATAGAGCTTCATACGGTGCCATTTGAATGCTAGAATGATAACTGTTATTGTAAGAAAATTCAATGAGTGGCAAATGGTCATCCCAATTTTCTCCAAAATTTATCATACATGCCGCAACATATCTTCAAGAGTCTGAATGGTATGGTCGGCTTGTCCATCGGTCTGCGGGGGAAATGTCGTACTAAGGCTCACTTGGGTCCCTAGACCCTCTTGGAAAGACTTCCAAAAATTGGCTGTAAATTGAGTCCCTCTATCTGAGATAATAGATATTGGAACACCATGGAGTCTCACTATCTCTTTAAGATAAAACTTTGCATAATCTTCTGCCATGTACGTCGTTCTGGCTGGTAAGAAATGAGCTGACTTGGTGAGTCTATCCACAATCACCCATATGGAATCATACTTACGTCGAGAACGGGGTAAGCCTGTAATGAAGGCCATGTTAATCACTTCCCACTTCCAAGTTGGGATTTCTATAGCTTGCAACAATCCACCCGGCTTTTGGTGCTCGATTTTCACCTGTTGACAATTGGGACATTGAGCTACAAATTTCGCTATATCTTTCTTCATCCCATTCCACCAATATATAGACTTAAGATCATGATACATCTTCGTCGCTCCGGGGTGAACAGAATAACGGGAGCAATGAGCTTCTCTCAATATCTGGTGGTGTAAACTTGTCACATTGGGAACGCATAATCTGCCTCGACATCGGAGAACTCCGTCTCCTGAAAGCTCAAATGATGAGTCCTCTTTCTGAGGGAGTGTGTCTGTGTAATGTCTTAGCATGGAATCTTCGTATTGTCGCTCTTTCACTTCTGCTACTAGCGACGAGACTGCCGAATTCTAGATAGTAGTTCCCTTGCTACCTGAGTCCGCTACTCGAACTCCTAGGCTAGCTAACTGCTGGAGCTCACGAGTTATGTCTCTCCTCTCAGGTCGTACATCACACAGACTTCCCATAGATCTGCGGCTAAGAGCATCAGCTACAACATTTGCCTTTCCGGGGTGATATAAGATATCAACATCATAATCTTTTAGCAATTCCGACCATCGTCGTTGCCATAAATTCAGCTCTTTCTGCTTGAAGATATACTGTAGACTCTTATGATCTGTATAAATATCCATATGGACACCATATAAATAATGTCTCCATATCTTTAACTCATGAACCACTGCGGCCAATTCTAAATCATGGGTTGGATAATTCTGCTCATGTTTCCGCAATTGCCTTGAAGCATACGCAATCACTTTGCCATGTTGCATCAATACACAGCCTAGCCCAATGCCTGAAGCATTGCAATAAACAACATATCCTTCCAATCCCTCTGGAAGTGTCAAGACTGGGGCGGAAGTCAATCTACTTTTCAACTCTTGGAAGCTATGCTCACAAGCATCTGTCCATTGAAACTTTGCCGATTTCTGGGTCAACTTTGTGAGTGGTGCAGAAATAGAAGAAAAACCTTCAACGAATCTCCTGTAATAACCTGCTAAGTCCATAAAGCTACGAACCTCCGTAGGGGTTGTGGGCTTTGGCCAAGTTTTCACGGCCTCAATCTTTTGACTGTCCACTCGAATACCATCGGCTGCCACAATATGCCCCAGAAATGCCACTGAGTTCAACCAAAAATCGCATTTAGAAAACTTTGCAAATAACTCTCGAGTTCGAAGAACTCCGAGGATAGTACGTAAATGATCCGCATGTTCTGCCGCGGATCTAGAATATACCAAGATGTCGTCGATATATACGATCACAAATAAATCCAGGAAGGGCCTGAACACATTGTTCATCAAATCCATAAATGCCACCGGTCCATTAGTTAGCCCAAATGACATTACCCAGAACTCAAAATGACCATATCTTGTTCTGAAGGCTGTCTTAGGGATATCTTTCTCCCTAACTCTCACTTGATGATACCCGGACCTCAAATCAATCTTTGAAAACCATTTGGCGCCTTGCCATTGATCAAATAAATCATCAATCCTCGGAAGAGGATACTTGTTCTTAATCGTCACCTTATTCACTTGCCGGTAATCAATGCACATTCTCAAGGAGTCATCTTTCTATCGGACGAACAATAGGGGTGCTCCCCACGGGGATGAACTAGGCCTAATAAAGCCTTTTTCAAGCAAGTCTTTCAATTGCTCCTTTAACTCTTTCAATTCTGCGGGTGCCATTCTATAAGGAGGAATAGATATAGGCTTAGTGTCTGGCAACACATCAATGGCAAAATCAATCTCCCGCTCGGGAGGAAGGCCTGGAAGCTCTTCCGGGAACACATCCGGAAATTCATTTACTACAGGAACTGACTGAAGAGTCGGCGACTCAGCTTCTATATCTTGAACCCGGACTAGATGGTAGATGCACCCTTTCGTGATCATTTTCCTTGCCTTTAAATAGGAAATAAACCTACCTTTTGGTGACGCCGTATTCCCTTTCCATTATAGGAATGGTTCTCCTGGAAACTGAAAACGAACCATTTTCATTCTACAATCAACATTGGCGTAACAAGAAGCCAACCAATCCATGCCCATAATAACATCAAAATCCACAATTTCTAACTCATACAAATCAATCATGGTACGACAATCACAAATCACAATTACACAATTTCTATATACTAGGTTAGCTATTACCGATTCACCCACGGGTGTAGACATCTCAAAAGGTTTGATCGACTCCGGTTCGACTCTAAATCGACCCGCAACATACGGAGTAACATATGACAATGTGGAGCCCGGATCAATCAAAGCATATACATCATGAGAAAATACCGATAATATACCTGTAACCACGTCAGGGGAAAACTCAAGATCTTGGCGTCCAGCCAAAGCATAAACACGGTGCTGAGGACCGATGGAACTAGGAACTCTCCCTCTGCCTCTACCGTGGCCGACTGGCGCATGTGAACCTGGCCTCATAGGGCGTACAGATGTTGAAGATCCAGATACCGACCCTGAAGGCTGGGTCCTACCTCTACCATGAACTGAGGGGCAATCATGCATAATATGGCCTGGTCGACCACATGAATAGCAAACATCTGAACCCATTCGCCATCGACCCCAATGCAACTTCCCACACTGGGAACATCATGGTATGGGTGGCCTTGCTTGACCTAAATCATCTCTAAACTGAGACCCCGAATAGCTTTAACTCGGCCCGGAACGAGGAGGTCTATCGAATCTCTGACCTGAAAATCGTGGAAGTGCACTAGTCATAGAATAGCCTGAGTGCCTGGAAATCTGCTGCCTGTGCCCACCTCTGAACTCACTCATCGGACCTGAAGATCTGATGTTATAGCCCGTATTTTGTACGTTCGGATAATTCGAGATAGTTGTGAGAAGTTAAGGGAAAAGCTACATTTTGATCTTGTTTAATACACAAGTTGTTTATCAGTAGTATTTATGAATATTATTAGTATGGAAATATTGAGAAAGGCTAAGGGTAAAAAGAAAAATTCGCAAAGTGGCTCAAGGTAATATTGTGGAAGGCTAAGGGCAAAATGGGAATTTCACAAAGTATTCAAGAAATTTCTTAAATGAACCATGGTGGCCGTCCAACTTAAGGTGGGCCTTGGCCCACCTAGATGAATTATGTGTATATATATATAAGATATATTAGTCATATTTCTCCACAAAAATTCTAGAACCTTGGAGAGAAAGAATAGGCCATGTGTCCATATTCTTACTTGAGGGGCTTAAATATAAATATAGATAAATGGTGGAAAGAAAAAGATAAATAAGACATATTTATCTTCATCTTTAGAAAGATGAAGAAACTTGGAGAAGGAGAAGAAACAACCAAGGCCATTCGGCCATGGTGTAGCCGAGCAAAGGCATAGGAAAAATTGATCAAAAAAATATATTTTCTTCTAGCAATTCAACCAATTGGGAGGCCCTTATTAACATGGAGTAGTTGTTGGAACAAGCAAAGTATTCATTTGGGCAATTCATAAGCCTAGCCGAATGAAGGAGTTAAGTGAAGAAGGTATGTGTTCAATCTTCTTTTATACGTGTTATGGATGATTTGTGTATGTTGAAGTATGTAAAAACGGATGAAATTCATGAAATAGGTATGAGGATGCTATGGCCGAATAAGAGTGATGATGGTAGGATGTGATGAATTCATTTTATTTAGCATTTTAATTGTTGTTGTGGTAAATTCTATGATGTAAAATAAGGATTTAATGATTTGAAATGAAATTGTAATCGTTGGTGGATTATGGAAGAAGCTAATGTGATATTAGTATGGTTTCTTATGATTATAAGAATGAATGATATTGCTAAAGTATAGATTGTTGGTGTAGTTTATGAATTGGAAGAAAGAAAATGTGTTGTTAGTGTTCTTGTGGAATTTGGAAGGTTTTGGGTGAAGTAGTATGTCAATTGGGTTGTTTGGAATATTATGTGAATTGTTTGAAGAATTCTTGGATTTTGCTTGTAAGGTCTTGGGCGAGTATTTGAATATGAGATCATTGGTATTGGCTTGATTTCATGTGATTGAATTGAGTATAAGTGGAATGCCGTCGGATTGTGTAGAAAGAATTGTTAATGTTAGAATGTATTTTGAAATAATTGTTGAAGTTGGAAGATATGATTGTTAGTATTGTTATTGATAATTTGGCCGAGTTGCATTCTCGGGTTTGTTGTTGATAAAGTGGTCGAGTTAGATTCTCGGGGATGATGTGTTTACAGGGGAAATGCTGCCGAAATTTCGGCAGATTATAAGTGAATTTGTTTGAGAAGCTAAGGCAAGTGAATGACAATGAATCTAATGATTATGTAAAATCTTCTTGAATGTAGAATAGCAAGCTTGGATAAATAAGCGTAGCTAATAAGGCGTGGCACAGGTATGTAAGGCTTACCTTTCTTTCTTTTGGCATGATCTTTATGAAACGAGCAAGTGACGTATATGTATGAATTCAAAGGAATCTCCTATTCTTAGAACCACTAGGATGGCTAATATTCTTGGCTTCCATAAGTGTTCCATATGGCTTTGATGCAAATCTATGATGTCCGAAGTTTGTCGATATGTTTCCAAATGGCATTCGAAAGATAATTTATATGACTAAAGTTTTGGTTTTTCAAATGCTAGCACGTTCGACTATTCCATTGAGTCTTTGATATATTTTGATATGTACATATGATTCCAAAAGTTATATTTGATTTGATCTATACGATATCCGAAAGATACTTGATATGATAATTGCTTCGATTTTCCAAAAATGGCTTTTGAAATGCTCGTAGAAGGTTCTGTACTTCAAACGTCCATAACTTCCTCATACTAAGTCGGATTGACCCGAAACTAGTTTCTGAGCCTTCAGGAGTCGGTAAGTATACTTGTCTATCGAGTCTTGATTTATGTGCATATGGTTTCGCATTATTCTGTTCGTGCAAGCCTCAGTTTGGATTTCACTGAGCCCGGGCCAGGACATGTTCTCGTGCGTATTCCACTGCATTATTCACCGAGTCCCTCTCACTTGCGGGCCGGGACACGTTATATGTATATGATGTTATGATGATATGGGGAAGGTGGCCAGGATGGCATATGATGATTTTATTCACCGAGACCCGCAAAAGAGGGCCGAGACACATTATATGTATCCACCGAGTCCCTCAATAGAGGGCCGGGACACGTTATATGTATACATGATATATGATGTTGTCATGCATGATTCTATCCACCGAGTCTCTCACTTGAGGGCCGGGACACGTTACGCATATGTGATATATGATGTGGGCACGTATGATTTCATCCACCGAGTCCCTCGCTGGAGGGTCGGGACACGTTATCTGTACATATGATTTATGACATGGATATGCATGATTTTCATTTAAAAAGGCAAGTACTTTGATGTTCTAAAAGGTCATACTTGATTCTGGTAAATCTCTGTTTCAGTTATGATTCTCTTTTTCTGTATTCCTTGCCTTACATGCTCAGTACATATTCTGTACTGACCCCCTTTCTTCGGGGGCTGCATTTCATGCCACGCAGGTACACCCAGATGAGTAAAGGACATTGCTAGAAGATGCTTCAGCTGGATTGGCAACTCCATTTGTTCCTGGAGTGTTGCCGAGTCAGAGTATGTGTGCTATGAAGTTTTGTTCGAAGTTAGAGACTTTGCAGACAGAGTCGTGGGTATTGGTTGTCAGTTCTGTAAGCGACTCCATCAGCCGATGTGTCATTTGTGTTATGATATAAGTTCTATATGATTACAGATTTTGTTTGACTTGAAAGCAACGAAAAAGAATATTTCTGAAAGTTGTGCTATGCGTTTCATCTTTATTTGATTTAAAAGTCCAAAAGATTATGTATGTAATAAGAGTCAGCGGGTTCGCTCGGCTCCGAGTATGGGGTCGGGTGCCCATCACACCCTAGCGGGATTAGGGTGTGACATCTGACCCTCTTGCTATGACCCCTATCCTGCTCGCATTCACTTCTCTGCTGTTGTAAACTTTCTTCTAAGTTCTGAGCATGATCCTGAATGCGTGCAATATCCATATTGTCCTGAAGGGACGCAGTCAAGCACCTATCCATCAAATGCGGCCTTAGGCCTTTCACAAATCGGTGCACTCTGTCACCCATATCCGCTACCATGGCTAAAGCATATCTAGCCAAGGAATTGAAGTGGAGACTATACTCTAGCGCACTCATGCTACCTTGCCTCAAGTTCAAAAATTTATCGGCCCTAGCTCGCCGAACTTCTGGAGGCACATAGTGTCGGAGGAAGGCATCAACAAACTCTTGCCATACCGGGGGAGGTGCAGTGGCTCCCCGTGAAGCCATCCAAACCTTATACCATTGGATCGAGACATCTCTTAATCTATACGATGCTAACTCCACCGACTCGGTGTCCGAAGCATGTATCAATCGAAGCGTCCTCAACATACCATCGATAAAATCCTGAGGGTCCTCCTCTGGCTTTGACCCAAAGAATTCTGGAGGGTTCAAAGTAATGAAGTCACGGGCTCTTGCACTAACAGCCCTGTCACCCTGCCCTGTACTTTGCCGCTGAGTCTGGGCAGCAACCAACTGAGTAAGCAAGTGTATGGCCTCTTTTACCTCTTGGCCCGAAGCATCCAGTGGAGGAGCTGGAGGTGCTGGAGCTGGGGCTGAGGCTCCCTCACGCTCCTCTAATATGAGTACTGAACAGGAGGACTGAGATTGAGCCGCACTCTGGGACTCACTTTCCTCTACTACCGGTGGCGGTGCTCTTTCGGCCCGCTTTTCTGCCACCGTCTTGCCCTTTTGGGCTGCTGTAGCCTTTCTCTTTACAGGCATTTCTGAAATACACAACACACGATTAAGGAACAAGAATTTCTTATATCATAGCTCTATCGCACGATTCTTATGAAGAAAGAAGGTCATTTATTCCTAAAATGTCCGCAGCTTCTTGTTTATAAGTGTGGCGCGCAACACACCCATAACCAAGACTCTACTAGACACGGCTCGTAGACACACCCTAGGACTGAACTGCTCTGATACCACTTTTTTCACGACCCATCTAGAGGGCCGCGACGATCGCCCGGTGCTAGCCCACCCGGGCACCCCCTTGACTTACACTTACACTTACATCTAGGTGAGCCACATGATTAAACATACGTTTCTATTCATCATTCATGCTAGTCCCACTGGACGACAATGCTTTTATATCATCATTGGCATTTATGCCACATCAATGTACATGAGCCGACAAGGCTATCCAAACGATATACAAAATATAGGCCGACTGGGCCAGACATATCTAACTATATACACATGTCTACGAGCCTCTAAGGAGAGTATGTCATATCACATAAGCGGGACAGGATTCCGCTATGCCCATAATTATATACACAAAAGAATAAGTACCCAAAAGCTATAGCTCCGAATGAAGTGGAGCTCTTCTATGTAGTCTCTGAGAATGTAGCAACGGATCAAGTCTGTCTCCCTGTGCACCTGCGGGCATGACGCAGCGTCCACAAACAAAAGGACGTCAGTACGAAGAATGTACTGAGTATGTAAAGCATGATCAATATCAATATAGAAGCATAATGAATGGGTTTGAGAAAGTAGCACAAGATGGGGGACGGTAATATCATCGTCATAGGCACTTACTTTTCTCACATAGGGCTTTCCATTTCTAATGTGTATTTGTGTGCTTACCTCCAAATTGTATTCGTTCCATATTTGTACTCATTTTCATATACATACCCTTATTCACGTTCATATCATATCATATTCATATTCATATTCGTATCCATATCATATACATAATCATATCATATACATAGCATTTACATGGCATACCCGACCATGCAGGATCGGTGTTTCATACATACTTGGCCAACCAAGGCTCAAGGCTACTCATACCTAGCCCTACCAAGGCTTCAGGGTTACATCTACCTGGCCCTACCAAGGTGTCAGGGTCATCCGTACCATCATACTTATTTACATATCTTACCCGGCCTCATAAGCTCGGGGTTCCATAATAGTCATACATAGATACATATACATAATATCTCATAAGCATCTTTACTATTTACATCATTATCATAATCGTCATCAACATCATCATTACTAATAATCCTTGAATTCTTGTGGAATAAATGTAGAGAGATGTTTTAGAGAGAAGGGGTGTCATGTGGAAATGAAATAATAAACTTGGTCCCCTTTTTAATAATCCAAAAATCTGATCTGGAATGAACAGTCGTCAAAAGTGCACAGTGGTCGTAAACCCAGTTTACGGGCCGTATTCCAGTTTACGATCCGTATTCTGTGGGCGTATTTAAGCATAACAGAACCAGAAAGTACGCTGGGGATCATGGTGATTTACGATCGCGGTTTACGGGCCGTATTTCAATTTACGGTCTGTATTCCAAGTCGTATTTAACCATTTGAACATTGACAGAAAGTTGAAGTTTTGGAAGTTGAAATACGACATGGCAGTTTACGGGCCGTATACCACTTTACGGTCCGTATTTCATTTTACGACCAACTGGCTAAAGTGCAAACCTGTGACTTTTCCACATTCTCAGAACCTATAGTTAGTCATTATGGATCATAACTTATCTCTTATTGTAATTGCCTTTGGAACCTTATTTAGGGTCGTCAAACGTCGTTCCCTTCTTATTAAAACATCGTATACGCTATGCCCTTTGTTAGCCTACCCACTGTACGTTCGCGGGGAAATTTTCAAGGTGTAACAGTTTTAAAACGCCCATAACTCCCTACTCCAATGTCTTATTGACGAACGGTTTGTTGCGTTGGAAACTAGACTTGACGAACTTCATTTTAGGCTCTTGAAACACATCAAAACTCTTGATATACACGGAGATATACCCCTCTAAATTTTACCCAAAATTCTATCCAGAATTCTGCCAACTTTTTCCAAATTTTTGACAAACTTATTTTCTTCTATTTGCTTGGTCCCGGAATCTTCCGAAACTCTCCATACATGATATTTATCATTAATCATACTTGATAATGGTCATTTCCTTTGGTTCCAAGGTTGTCCTTCCCGGTTACGACTTACGAGATCATAATTCATCCTTTACTTCATTGTTACGTACTTACCATGGCTTGTACCTTCCAAAACTTCATGGGATGTCTTTGATACTTCATTAATATGGTGAAGTATGTGGCATGCTCATGCTCTGAAAGTGCAAGGTGTAACAACATGTGGATGAAAGGGTTGCCATTCAAGATATCTTTTTTCTAATGGAGGCGTTGGAAATACAAGCTACCTTTGGATGATGTATTGAAGAAAATGCACTATAATTTGGCATTCAGATGTTGGTGTTGCTCCAATCCTAAGTAAGAGACAATCCAACATTTGTTTGCTACATCTTATGCAGCTAACAGGACTTGGTCCTATTGTTCTTCAATTGCAGGTTTGAGCATGGAATGATTACTGTTACAACAAAGAGTTGTAAAGTGGTGGACTGCACCAGTTAAAGGGAGATTAAAGATGATTTTTCAGGCTGTTCCTGCAATCATTATTTGGGAAATATGAAAAAGAAGGAATGCTATCAAGCATGGAGGGAAAAGATCAATTGGAAAAGTTATATACCAAGTTTTGCATCTATTCAAAGACTGGTGATGATCAGAAATCCCTCAATCACATAGGTGCCGCACAAATGGGAAGAATTGATTGCTATGTTAGAGAGTGGAGGTAATAGGCTGAAAGTTAAAAAGGTTGTATGGAATCTTCCACCAGCAGGTTGGTTGTTGTGCAATACAGATGGAGCCTCTAGGGGAAATCTTGGTAGAAGTGCTTATGGTTTCTGCTTGAGGAACAATGAGGGGAACTTGGTATATGCTCAAGCCGCAGAGATAGACATTAATACAAATACAGATGCTGAGGTAATAGCAATTTTAGAGGCTATGAGGTATTGTAGGAATGAAAGATTGGATAATGTCATAATTCAAACTGACTCTAAAATGATTTATAAAATTTTAGAGGAAGGATGGAAGCCATCATGGGGAATTGTTAGTCGGATAGAAGAGATTTTGGAACTAAGAAGTACTATGACAATCTCTTTTAGTCATAGTTTGAGGGAAGGGAATAAGCTTGATGATGCTCTGGCTAACCAGGCTTTAGATGAAGCCTCTTTTCAATGTCAGGATTTTCAAGGGTTAAGATGGACGAAGCTTAATCATCATGTTCAAATTCATATGGAGGAGAACATGGTGGTTTGTTCTAGCTATGTTTACTTTTTTGCTGGTTTCTAAACTATACAAATCAGCACACGCAATGGCAGGAGGCTTTAATTCCATAGTTCTAAGGTTATTAGTTACACAAGTTATTACAACTAGAGAATTCATGAGACAACAGCAGCATAAAAATAAAAAGGGCAAAGGAAAAGAAGGAAGCACAGAAGATCAGCTTAGTCCAGATATTAGATTCAGTAACACATAGCAAATTCAACATATGTAGAACAAATATAGTCAAATTCTCCTTCCTGATTTAGACCAAATAGATTGGATGGATGTTTTATTTGTGGTATTAGCATCGTAAGGTGCTTATTCAAATAGACAAAAATCAAATCTATACGAGTCAAAATTACGAAGAGAATGAGACTTATATGTTCAACATCAGCAGTATATGTGAGGAGTAAATAGCAGCAAAGGAACAAAAGCTTTGACAGATGAAGAACTTACAAGGTTGAATAGAGATGGAAATAACACGATGAGCTCAAGAGCACCTTGATTCAGGTCAAATCGAGGACAGATCCATCACATGAAGAACAAGAACAACAAGATGAGCTCAGGGGCACCTTGATTCAGCTCAAATCGAGCACAGATCCAGCACATGAAGAACAGGAACAAGGTTAATCGCTTAGATAACCCAGAAATCCAACAAGAAAACAAAGAGGGTGAGAATGATACACTTACATTAAGTTCAACTTCAACATAAACAACACATCAATACAAGTGATGGAGGTGTGGATCAGATCAGACGTCTCAGGTAGCTTCATCATTTCCACGCCGGCATCGACCAAGAAGATGAAGAATCAAGAATATCAAATCAACAAATGCAAATATGTCACGCCCCGAACCATGGCCTGGGCGCAACACGGCACTCTGTGCCTTACTGCATGTGACCGAGCGAACCACATGGCTTGCTGAATCATCATGAGGCATAACATGAGCAGAATATAACGTGAATGCATGATGAGCCTTTATAAAACGTAATAAGTCATAATACTTAATAAAAATACCTGTTTAAACATGAGTGCGAAAATAACATGAATGAGCCAAAAATGGCTATACGACTCCGAAAGTCTGACATAACATAACTGACTTGTCTAGTCTATGAAACATCTATCATGAGTCTGACCGGAAAACATGCTTGCTGGGACAAAGCCCCCAACATACCTTAGATGCATAACTAATTATAAAACAAAGAGTTGACTAAACCCCGAATGAGATGGGGCTCACCAATAAGCTGATACGAGTGCTGTCCTACAGAGCAGATACGTCGTCCTGTAAATCAGTACCTGCATCGTGAAATGCAGGCCCCCGGGCAATAGAAAGGGGATGTCAACACTTTGAATGTACTGGTATGTAAAGCAACTGAATGAAATAACATGGGACATAAAATAATAATGATAAGAACTGAAAGTGAAACTGAAACCTGGTCATGAACATGAATACATACATATATATAACATGGTAAAAATATCATAAGTAGGGAGAGCAATAACTTATAACCGATCCATGGGCTGGTGCATGCGTCCCGCCAGCAGAACACTTAGTCCTTGCCAGGGAACATGAGATTTAATAAAATATGAAAGGATCCAGTCATTATGAGAGATCGTCCGGGACATGGGTGGAGCGATCCTCATCCTACGGTGGCTACGTAGTTTTAGGCTATCTGAAGCCTTCCTCGGTAATTAAAGCAACTCCCAAAATCATGAACATGTAAAATAAGTGGCACTTGTTGCCCATGGTTTTCATGAATATAACTTGCTTGTACATGGATATCATAAATTATCGCTTGCTTGCATGAACTTGTAAAACATGTATAGTATTTTCTTCAAAATAGCATAATATATCATAAACTAGCATGCATGAACCCATGGAATAAGATATATGGATTCTTCATAGATTACGGACAAATTCTTAATAATCTTAAAGAAATATTAAGAACTCAATGATAGAATTATAACAATTCATACATAATATAATCATGGACATGGACCTAGGGTTATCATGAGCATGGTATAAAAACCCTAGTTTTCATAAAGAATCATAATTTATGGATAATGAGGCGTGGGGAAGAACAATGATGTTCCCACACGTAGATAGTAACTCTACATACCTGGTAATGCTCCAAACTTGAATTAAAGATTTTAACTTTGAAGAAGATTTTCAAAATCTTGAATTCTTGAACCTTGAGATGGGTTTTCTTGAAAACCCTAGTTTAGGAACAATGATTTCTTGCTTAGATTATTAGAGTATATGTTAGAATTGAGTTGGAAGGGTCTGGATTGACTTACCTTGATGTTTTGGATTGTTTCTAGGGCTTGGAATTGTGAATAATGAAATAAAAGAACTGAAGGCTTGAATTTTTACAAAAGTGAGGCGAAAATTATATGGACATATTATACGGTCCGTATAAAGTTATACGGTCCGTATAAAGTTATACGGTATGTATAATATGACCATATTTTATCATGGCTGAAACCAGAACGGCGATTTGAAGTTTCATGAAATACGGACGAGTTATACGGTCCGTATAAAATTATATGGGTCGTATAACAAGTTTGTATAACATGAGCAGTGAACGGACTGCTCTGTAATCCTTCAGTAAAATAGCCATAACCTTTTGTACATATGTCCCCTTGACCCCCATAATATACCGTTGGAAAGGTATTTCAAAGGGCTACAACTTTTAAGAAGGAAGTTTTCACAAACTCCTAAAGAAAGTACCCAAAAATGGCCATAAGTACAGACTGTCCTAGACTTAGATGAATTTAGAAGGCCTTAAGAACTTCACTTTTTGGTTTGACTTCAAAACGACTGTTTATCACTCGAGTTCATCCCAAATAGATTCTTATAGCTAAAATATCACCTTTATACTAGTTTCATACATTCATACCTAATTCGGATTTACAGGATGTTACAATATCTCCCCCTTAGGATCATTCGTCCTCGAATGATGGGTCTTGGTTAAGAATGAGACTGGACATGGCTTGAATACATGAAAGTGAAGAAAAATGACATGAAACATAAAATCTCAACATGATTACGTGGGAATATGGTCATGGATCATGAGACATGAGTACGTGATTACATGGAAACATGTACAAGGGGAACATGAAACTGAGTAGCGCCTACATGAATGAGAATCATAAAACATTTGTCCTCGATTTATGACTAGTGGTTAAGAATCGCTACTAACTCTGGAACCTACAAAATTTATGGCAGGACTTCCTTCATAATTCGGACCCTCACGACATTTCTCAAACGCCTGTCAGCTAACTAAAGTTAATACGTATGATGTGACATAATGTGATTATTGTATCTTAAATGTAGCTAACATAAATACTGAGCTGGCTTGAACACACGAATATTGGTTGAATGATTACATGATTACTATACATGGGGTTTGGAGTAAAATTCGTAGGCACGAATGACATGAGTACTAGAATAGACACGAACATGCATGATTACCTGGGCGTAAGACGCATGACATGGGACATAAATACATGAAAACTATCTGGCATGAATACATGAGTGCTAAACTGTCATGAGATACGAATACGTGTAAACATGGATATTATAACATGAGATCTGAATATCGAGCAGGGGATTTGTATGATGAGCGGAGATGAGATCTAAACACTTAGAGGCTTGATCATAGATGTTCGTACATCACCATCACGATTGACATATAAGATATGAGTACGACTTAGGCTTTGAATGTGGGTGCAACTCTGTGCGAATGAGACAGATTTGAGTCATAATAGGAATATTATCCTACCTACATATTCATAAAGGTCTAGCATAGGCATGACATGAATACGTCGAATCTGAGTAGAATACTCCTAAGATAAGCCCCATAGGGTGAAGGAAAGGAAATCTTGTTTGCTCTGAAACATAGATAGGAATACCTTGGCATACCTGGCTTATTATCGTGAGCGGATCATAAAGGATTGAGAGCGAGGAATCATTCGTTCGAATCATAGGAGGCACTTTGTCTTAGAACATAAACGTGGCATGCGTACATCAAACGGAAGGACGTAACATGGAACATTCATGGTAACAAGATTAATATGGCATAAAACATGAATACGTGAGTAGCAGGACATGGGTCATGGGTATATCAAAAACATGGCATTTACATGGGTACTTGCATACCATGGCGTATGGGCTTGAGTTTATGAGCATTGAAGTATAACTAAGACATAAGTGTGACTTGCATGGAGCACAATTTGTAGGCTTCACTCTTGAGTCAGAGACATAGGGCATGGATAAAACATTACCTTTAGGATTTAGATATATCGAAAGAATGGTACATGTTTCAACATAGTTTACTCTTATCACTGTGAGTAAACGCTTTTTTTTTTTATATAAATAAGGTTCATGAAAGAATGGATTATAGGCATGAATACTTCGTTCTTCGAGCATCTAAGACATGGGTAGATATTCACCTTGAACATAACGAGGCATAGATACTTAGCGAAAGGAGAAAGGGATCATGTCATCATGATCGTAAAACATTAGCTAAAGGAACATAAGCATGTGTTACATAGAATCGTGGATAGGACATCCATCATAACGTACTCTCATTATTGCCTACCAACATCATTTTATACAATTTCTTTAGGTGGATGCTCAAATAAGTCTATCGTGGACATGAGTACGTGAAAACATAGGTAGTATACCATTGGAGTCGAAATAAGTCATTCACCCAAAGCATTCTCCTCTTGTCCAAGGAATAGGTGTGCATTCCATAGGATTCTCAGTCTTTAAACTATTATGTTACCTTCACATTCGATCCTTATCAACGTCAACATCATAATAAGAAATCACTTAGGAGTTAGAACGTGATCATGGGTATAAAATCAAGATAAATACGTGAGACATGAATGCGGTCTTTAACCTTGGACATGAGTACAGCCTGATGTGAGAAACATGAAAGAACATTCCCTTGCATAGCTTACTATCGTATGGAATCTTAATTCTTGTATCTTAAATATGAAGTGTAAATCTTTAACAAGGGCATAAGATAGGTATACTAGGCATGTGTAGAGTACATTTGGGCATTGGTACTACATAGTGCATGAATTATTCTGGAATTGGAACCGTTATACCCTTAAAACCCGCTATTCGATCTAGAACTTTATCTCAAAACATAATTACCTAGTGCTTGATCTCAACAGCATGACAAAAATCACATTCTACGCACCTTATCTTGGCTACATGAAACTGTGATCCTCTGGCATAATCTCCTTAACACCTATCAACTTACGAAAGACATAATCTGTATCGGTACCTTATCGTACGATCTCCCCCTTAGTTCAAAAGCTGACATTTTAAGCCTGAAGATTCCTTAAGTCTGCAATAAGCCGCTATCTGATCATTCTTCTGGTTTGACTCTAAGACTATCGCCATGAGACTTACCTGTTTAATTTCCTTATTTAGCTTTTCTATTCCCATCGAAATAATCCTCTCAAAGCAACTTACTAACATCACGCCCTATAATGCTGCCAAAACATTTACACAAGTTGGGACTATACCAAGAGATTCAATATCATCTGATTATACCTTTTGGTCTATCATATCACTACTTCCTTTTAGCCATGTACACTATCTTCCTAAAGTCTGTCTACATCCTTGAAGGGAAAATAACAAAAAGATAAGAAGAAAAAAAAATATACTCTACTTTGAACTTTCAACTGCACAATAACCACATAGGACATAATAGATCTAGGGCATAATATCTCATATGTGACAAGGAGGGGAAATTATTGGCATACCTATGACACATGTGACGGCACCTCGGAGTCCTGGCGATCTACCATATCATGATAACGTGTTTGATCCCCACTTGATCTTAATACTTCACCCCTATCTGTGCCTTGGTCTATTAGTGCCTGAGTACTATAGGCTGTGAAAGGTGTTGTTGAATTAGTTACGCCTAGTCTGCGGGATCGAATTGCACCACCACCCTTGGTGTTACTACTATACTTGACTGAAGGGCATTCTGTTTGCATGTGGCCTTGGAGACCACAATTATAGCACACACCTAAACCCATCCAACATACTCCTACGTGTATTTTGCCACACCTATTGCAAATGGGGTGCGAAAAACCTTTGTTACCCTGCTTCACTCGTGGGCAACATTTCAGATAGTGACCCTGCCGGCTACACCCAAAACATCTATAGGTGCCATAGTGGCACACCCCTTGATGTCTCTTTATACACTTGCTGCAAATAGGATTATGGAAACCCTTCTTCCTCACATTGGTCCGAGCTGGGGAATTAGTGGTAATTGAAGCAGGTTCTGATGACCTACAGTCGCAGAATTGAATAATTAGAACTTTTGGATTCTGAGAGTCCGTCTCTAGGGTCGCATCAATGGTATCCCTCGGGCTCGAAGGTTCCTTTCTCGCCGCTTACGCATTCGATACGTTCAAAATTCGATGGAAAGAGAATGTTACTTACTGCTCTAAGCTTCATGGCACGAGTTAGAAAAATTCCTGATGCCTCCATCGGAAAGCAACACATCGATAACGACTAGCTTTACATCTTCCTCATCCATTGAGACTAGGCGTATTCGGTAGAATGGGAAACAACACATGAGTTTGAGTGATTTCTGAGAACACAACTCTATTGCACGATCTAGAGTTGAAAGAAGTGAGACAATCTTAAATGTCTTGGTGGTCAACTGTTTATATGTGTGGCACGCACACACATATAAATGTGACATCACTGAATACAGTTTCATAGACTCCCTAAGACACTTGAACCTAGGCTTTGATACCAAGCTTTGTCACGCCCCGAACCATGGCCTGGGCGAAACATGACACTCGGTGCCTTACTGCATGTGACCGAGCGAACCACATGGCTTGCTAAATCATCATGAGGCATAACATGAGCAGAATATAACGTGAATGCATGATGAGCCTTTATAAAACGTAATAAGTCATAATACTTAATAAAAATACTTGTTTAAACATGAGTGCGGAAATAACATGAATGAGCCAAAAATGGCTATACGACTCCGAAAGTCTGACATAACATAACTGACTTGTCTAGTCTATAAAACCTCTATCATGAGTCTGACCGGAAAACATGCTTGCTGGGACAAGGCCCCCAACATACCTTAGATGCATAACTAATTATAAAACAAAGAGTTGAGTAAACCCCGAATGAGATGGGGCTCACCAATAAGCTGATACGAGTGCTGTCCTACAGAGCAGATACGTCGTCCTGTAAATCAGTACCTGCATCGTGAAATGCAGGCCCCCGGGCAATAGAAAGGGGATGTCAGCACTTTGAATGTACTGGTATGTAAAGCAACTGAATGAAATAACATGGGACATAAAATAATAATGATAAGAACTGAAAGTGAAACTGAAACCTGGTCATGAACATGAATACATACATATATATAACATGGTAAAAATATCATAAGTAGGGAGAGCAATAACTTATAACCGATCCATGGGCTGGTGCATGCGTCCCGCCAGCAGAACACTTAGTCCTTGCCAGGGAACATGAGATTTAATAAAATATGAAAGGATCCAGTCATTATGAGAGATCGTCCGGGACATGGGTGGAGCGATCCTCATCCTACGGTGGCTACGTAGTTTTAGGCTATCTGAAGCCTTCCTCGGTAATTAAAGCAACTCCCAAAATCATGAACATGTAAAATAAGTGGCACTTGCTGCCCATGGTTTTCATGAATATAACTTGCTTGTACATGGATATCATAAATTATCGCTTGCTTGCATGAACTTGTAAAACATGTATAGTATTTTCTTCAAAATAGCATAATATATCATAAACTAGCATGCATGAACCCATGGAATAAGATATATGGATTCTTCATAGATTACGGATAAATTCTTAATAATCTTAAAGAAATATTAAGAACTCAATGATAGAATTATAACAATTCATACATAATATAATCATGGACATGGACCTAGGGTTATCATGAGCATGGTATAAAAACCCTAGTTTTCATAAAGAATCATAATTTATGGATAATGAGGCGTGGGGAAGAACAATGATGTTCCCACACGTAGATAGTAACTCTACATACCTGGTAATGCTCCAAACTTGAATTAAAGATTTTAACTTTGAAGAAGATTTTCAAAATCTTGAATTCTTGAACCTTGAGATGGGTTTTCTTGAAAACCCTAGTTTAGGAACAATGATTTCTTGCTTAGATTATTAGAGTATATGTTAGAATTGAGTTGGAAGGGTCTGGATTGACTTACCTTGATGTTTTGGATTGTTTCTAGGGCTTGAAATTGTGAATAATGAAATAAAAGAACTGAAGGCTTGAATTTATACAAAAGTGAGGCGGAAATTATATGGACATATTATACGGTTCGTATAAAGTTATACGGTCCGTATAATATGACCATATTTTGTCATGGCTGAAACCAGAACATCGATTTGCAGTTTCATGATGTACGGACGAGTTATATGGTCTGTATAAAATTATATGGGCCGTATAACATGAGCAGTGAACGGACTGCTCTGTAATCCTTCAGTAAAATGGCCATAACGTTTTGTACATATGTCCCCTTGACCCCCATAAGATACCGTTGGAAAGGTATTTCAAAGGGCTACAACTTTCAAGAAGGAAGTTTCACAAATTCCTAAAGAAAGTACCCGAAAACAGGCCATAAGTACAGACTGTACTAGACTTAGATGAATTTAGAAGGCCTTAAGAACTTCACTTTTTGGTTTGACTTCAAAACGACTGTTTATCACCCGAGTTCATCCCAAATAGATTCGTATAGCTAAAATATCACCTTTATACTAGATTCACACATTCATACCTAATTCGGATTTACGGGATGTTACAAGATAGGACACAACCTTTACTTCCTAAATGTGTTTTAGGACATAAGTCAGATGGACCCTTTTTGTTTTTTCATTATTTGGGGTTGGGCCTGATTATGGGCTCAACTCATTTTGTTTTGTTTTGGATTTTGCTGAATAAATAAAAAACCCAATCGGGCATAATTTAATTTCAAAAAAAAAGATTGGTACAAGTTCTAATGGATGGGCAGAGATTTGCCTTGTCACGAGAAAGGAGGAGGAGAAGAAAAAAGGGTAAGGAGAAGATCTAGGAAAAAATAATTTATATTTGCAAAACTTTTAAATATTGAAACAAAACTGTTAAAAAAAACACTAGATACTTGTGTATAGGCCTAGGCAAAGAGCCGGGCCGACTCGGCTGGTTTTGGTCATGTATTGATTACTTGAAAGCTAAAATTCATCCATTAATCTTAATTAAGTTAGCAAAATATCAATTTAATAGTTATTATTTGTTGAAATAAATTTATAATTTTGTATTTCTTTAATTAATTTGACGTAAGTGAACTTTTTATAGACATAATTACTTAAGAATATTTTATGGGTGGTGCAAAATGTAATTAATATTTTACATTTAATATTTAAAAAATTAAGGAAAATTAATATTGTACCAATTCCTTGAATTTAGTATTGCTTTAGTTCTTTTTTTTTTTTTTTTTTTTTGCATAAAAGTTTATTCTGTATTCAATTTTAAGTTAATGTCATTTAAATTTGAGTTCTTGTTTAGACTAATAATGTATATATTTCACTCACACTTGAATGCAATTACCAAATTAAACTAGTAATGCTTATATTTTTCTTAATCAACCAATCTATATATTATAATTTATGTTTTAATGGTGTAGCACTGCGTAGAACGAAACATTAAAGTGCCGAGTCGGGCTCAACTCGGTTGTAATTGACAAAGTTCGGTTGAGCTCAGCTTGGCTCGATATTATGAAAAGCTCGGTTGCGCTCGGCTCGATTGGGATCAGCCCGAGTTCGGCTCGCTCAGCTCGATGCTCAGGCCTACTTGTGTACATGTATTATATGTACAAAGGAAAATCCACGCTTTTGATACACAAACACACATAAAGTAATTATTTTTCTTGAAACTGCTTTATAGCTTTACATGACACTTTTAAGAAAACTAAAAAGAATTAGCCTTACTCATATATTAATTACACAAAATTTAAAAATTAGACATATGTTTACAAGTATTAATCGTAAGTGAATTAGAAGTTCGCAATACATTTGACTTTGACTAATAAAAAAATATTTTAAATATTTAAATTTTAACATATTTTAATAACTAGGTATCGTAAAACATACGTATTTTATTAAAAAAAAAATCGATAATTTTGAAGATATTGAGTAATTGTGAATAGATAAATCCGAGAGAGAAAATAATATTCGTTAGAGAATCCTGGTGATCCGCAAAGGAGTACTACAAGGATTGCAAAAGGTACAATGTAATGGGAGGCGGTGGTCGACAAGTATAAAGTAAAGTAACCTAACTCAACTCCGAGAGGGCGAACACCATGGAGGATGAGAGCTTCAAAGCACGCGTAGACAAAGTATTCGGTTCTCTGTCTTCATCATCATCATCGGCGTGGTCACTGACCGGCGATGAGGTGGAGAAGAAAGAGTGGAATCGAACCGCACTAAAGCAAGGGAAAGACGATGATGATAATAACCTCTGCTCTTCCTCATATGATGATTTATTCAAACATAAACGCAGCCGGAACATCACTCAACAAGAAGATGTCAATGATGATGATGGAAGTGAGGTTAAAAATGATGTTTGGGATATCAGATCCTCTATTGGCTTAGATTCCACCCTTGATAATGAGGTATTCCCTATTCACGCTCAAACTAGTTTCTTATTCTCCTCTGTCTATTACTATCTATTGTTTCATTTATTGCTATTTTGCTCTCATATTTTCCCACTTGTGGTGTTGACACTGCTCTCATATTTTAAATGTATTCCCTATTTTTTGTGATGCATTGAACTTTTCAACAACGACAACATATCTAGTGTAGTCTCATAGGTTGGGTCGGAGGGTGGTGTGTATGCAGCCTTACCCTACACCTACCTTGTGAAGGCAGAGGGGATGTTTCCAATAGACCCTCAGCTCAAGTAAAGCATATCAAAAACAGTACGAAAAGGAAATACAATAGTGAAGAAGCCAGGTAGAAAATAATGGAGAAAGCTACAATAATATTACGATAACCGAAGCAAAGGAAATGACAGGTAATAATAAAATTAGAAAAATAAGATAATAGGAGAGTAACTGATAAAGAAAACTAGACTTCCTACTACCTGCAGGTGCTTTCTTAATTTTGATTTAAACTAAATAAGTTGGTATGGAGGAGTAAAATCGTGTCTATTAAAATCTGGTGTTTGTTTCGTTTGGTGTAAAAGTAGGTGATATTTTTTAATTACAGGGAGTAGTATAGATATAACTATAAAGATTGTGTTCCTGTGATATGTTTGAATTTAGGAGGTTGCTAAGAAACTTTAAGTGTAGACTAAAGCAAGTGATATGGAGTAAAAGTTGATAAATTTACAAATTAAAATGACTTCTACAAGTAAGTAACACAAGTCATTTTAGGATCATCCGTTCCTGTAATTAGTAGGTAGATGGGGGTATTTCCTTGTCAAAAGCTTAGGCGTTCCATAAGAAGCCACAGTTACTTTTTAAAATTCGGTTTAGAATTAGAATTGCTAAACAAGTCCTTCATAAAAAAGGAGCTAGAACTTGATAAAAGTAATTGCTTATACTCGATTCCTCATTATTTTGTGCAATTTTCCGTTTCATGCTTGTTCCCATTTAATAGCTAATATTGCATCCTTTCTCGTTCTGCTTTTGCTTCGGAGCCCAACTTGTGCCCTCGTTTCACCAATTGGATAGCTAGTATCGTGTTTCCTATATACCAACTTTCTTGGTCTGTGCATAGGCATTTTTCTAAATGGGAAGAGGGTCATATCTACACCTGAACTCTGTGAAGCTATCCAAGTTTGCCCTCCATTGATAGTTGGGGTTAGATATACCAGGGCTGTTATCAAAAGGTTTGCGCTTTTCTCCAAATGGTTGAACCTTTGAGATTAAGTAGCTTCTAACTCTAATATTTAGCACCAAGAACTGCCACGTTGCTCAAAATTAAGCCATAATTTTTTTATTTTTTATTTTTCCTCCTTCCTCCTCTTTGCATCAATGTCACCTCCACCACCATTCACCCTTTCTCTTCCTCCTTCCCTTCCCCTACCACTGTCACCACTTGAAATTACAGTCTAACAACCAAACAAATCATAGTAGAATAAAGATACCCGTGAACAGAATTGTACCATTAGGGGTAAAATCACCAATATCTAAAGAACAAATTGCAGAAGAATCAGGCGAGGTGAATCTTCTTCACGGCACAACCCAGAAAATGATATCGTACTTTGCCATCCAATTCAACGAACTAAAAAGCTCATGCTTTTAGCTTCTTCAGCCATTACCCAATACACCCTTTTAGCTATCTCTCAAATATACGTACAGCTTATCACTTCTCACAAAACCCCCCCACTCTAAATTAGCTAACTTCAAGTACTATTTTTCTGCGAAGTAAATTTTCTTGAAGATATTCCTATTGTTTTGTGAGTGTAGAAATTGGTGCGCACGGTGGTTCCTGTTGGGTGAGGTTGTGGAGGTCATTTTTCTTGGGGGGTGGGTAAGTGGGGCTTTTGTTGTGAAATTATTTTCATACAAGTCTAGATAGTCTCATGGAGAGAGAAATTGAGATGTTTTGAAATCCATGTTTCCGTCAGGGTTACTGATTGGATGGTTCGGGTTTCAATGTTCTTTTGAAGTTGGAAACAGTGTCAAATGCCAAACTGCGACTTACTGTTTGCATAAAGTGGCAATGGTTGTGGGTAGAGATGGGGAAGCGTGAAGATTGGTGGAGATGTTGGGCGGGAGAGAGGAGGAAGGAGAAAAAGAAACAAAATGATGGCTTAATTTTGAGCCATGTGGACATTTCTATTGCTAAACATTAGGGTCAGGGACAAATTAATCTCAAAGCTTCTGCTCTTTGGGAATAAGGGAAAATCTAGCTCATTTTGGTAATGACGAAGACATATTTGACCGCAACTATTAACGGAGGCTAAATCTGGACCATTTCTCATAGTTTAAGGGTAAATTTGACCCATTTCCCTTACTAAATTGTAATTAAAGGTATGATACCATGTGGCTTTGCATGCCAGAAAACAGTGCAACTGCTATGATGCTATTCTTGTCGTTCTTTTGGTTTGAGACTTATGATCCTCTTGATTGCTTCTGCAGGAGGAGGAAGATGAATATGATAGAGTGGCTGAGGGCAGAGCGGATGCTGGTGATCGTTTGTACATGAAGAATATTATTAATCCGGAAAAATCTTCTGATTCTTCTGGACATAACATCCATAGAGACGCACGTGCAAATCATATGGCTGCACAAGTTAGGCTGAAGGAAGATGCGGATGCAGCTGAGAAATGTGAAACTCATTTTGACGGTATCACTCTAAGCGGTGAGCAGCATTCAGCTAAACCACTTCAGGATCACTGTAAAGTGAAGCCAATCTTGAAAAGAACAAAGAAATCAGAGAATGGTGGGCTCAAGTCTTCGAAACGGGTCAGGTTTGATCCTGACTGTAAAGATGAACCTGAAGGGCCATCAGAACCAGAAGTTTCTTGGGCAGCTCCTGCATCAGCAAACTCTAGTTTTGAAGACGACGAATCGATTATCAGTAGGCGGAAGGTTCCTGATCATGTTCTCAATCCTTCAAAGTATACTTGCTATAGTTTGGATTCAACTAGCGAGCTTGATGACGAGTCAAATAGTCAAGCTTGCAGGTACACTCTCGAGGAGGTTGAGAAGTCGAAGCATGATCAATTGGCACAAGAAACTATGGACGTGTCAGGTACTAATCCTAGATCAGTAGTCTTTGTACCTAGGCAGAAGAACACGGATGCAACTCTGTCAAAGGGAATGATTGAAGATGCCTGTAATGAATCCTTGCACCCAAAGGGTGTCCCTGTTTGCGTTGCAGCTGAAGAGGCTCAACAGACTGAAGATCCAATGGAAGAAGATATGGAAACACGTGTGGCTGAGAATAACATTGTGTCCCAGAAACCTGAACGGCGCTACCGAAGCAAGGCAGGGATGGAGGACTCTGTCACTTGATCTTATGTTTACTTGAGGCTATTAGCTGTGTTATATTGTTCATGCTGAAGAAATGTTACTTCCAAGTTCTCGTCTTAGCTTAGACCTCCATCCCTAACCCTCCAACCCCATCCACACGGAGCATAAATGCATCGTACTGTGCTTTTGCATATCTGTTTTTAAGGGCGTTAAACGATTCGTGATGGATTTTACTTATTATTAGTAGAGGGATTCATGATGATTGGTAATATTTCTGTCGTGTTATCATGTCGATGGTATCTGTATGCAAATGACCGTTGCTGGTTGTGTACTCCTTGAACTTTCACTTAATTCATCATGTATTAATATTAGTAGGTAGACGTGAAGCTTTCTTCGTCTTTGGGTTGCATCAACTCCTGAGAAAGGTCTAATTGTTTTCTGGATAGAATGATTGATGAAACAACTTAACCTTTCTGAGCAAAATTATTTTTTCCTAGGCAATGAGAGTATAGCTTGCGGTTTCGAGGGTTTTAAGTAGTTAATATGTAATGGGTATTTGAGATCACTTGTAGGATTTTTTTCAATATTTGAATTGGAAATGTCTGATTGAAACACTTTATCATGTGTCTAGGTGTCCAGGTGCTCAATTGATTGTAGCTCGTGACAAATTTTGAAGGCAGATTTGAGGGGCTATGGATGTATGAAACCATTATTTTGTGTCGAATTCAATGTGTAAATAACCATCCACGAGTTAGTATTAATTAATAGTATAGATGATAAGGATGTCTATATTTTTATTTTAGTTAAGAAATCTCATAGTTTAATAGTGTTCTTGTATTGATCATAAAAGTTACAAAAGGTCTATAAATAACGTTCAGCTTAACACAGGTGTGCGATGTCCATTTATTCGTTTAGTCATAGTTTAACTTTAAATCCTCTTAAACCTGTTCATTAGTTTTTTTGAAATAAATAATTATTGCTACTCATGGAGCATTTTGCTTTGATTTAAATAGCACTAAATATACTAAAATTAAATAACGTAAAGCATAGAGGCCAAGGATACTATTGAAAAAGACTATTCAATTTTAAAAACATACCTTTAAAATTAGATGCCAGATACCGAAATTTAATATGATTAAAAGAAATCCTGACAATAAATGCAAATGAAAAGTGAAAACTAATATTGCTCACAATAGAATTGAGATATTATGATTTGTTTACAATTTGTCCGCAAACCGAGCAATCCCTAGTAGTCTAGTACTCAGATAAAATTTAAGCTCATAAACAAGAGGAGCCCGACAATTGTGACAAAACAAGAGATGATAATTTACTTGTATAAGAAAAAACAAAAATACACCAGCCTCTCCAATGCCTGTATTATTTCTGTACATCTGTGCCAAGACTTAGCTCCCGTTTGGCCATAAGTTCTTTTCACTTTTTTTTTTTTCAAATGTACTTGAAAACATTTTTTGGTGATAAAAAATGACTTGTTTTTGGCCAGTTTCTGAAGACGATTTTTTCAAGTTTCAAAAAGTAGTTTAGACTAATTTTTAAATTTTTGCAGTTTTCTACTCACAAAACCTCAACTTCTTTGCAAGTAAAATGCACGTCCAAACACAATTTCAACTTCTAAAAACAAATTTTCATCTCATTTTTGAAAACTTTTTTTTTTCCTCAAGTTTCAGCCAAATCTACGTCCAAATCAACGCTAAGCCTTAAAAAGCACAAAAGCTGAGAAGAACATCTTATCTCCAACTAAGTACTAGCTAACCAACCAAATTTGACTCGCCAAAATCCTTCAGCCTTGTGTATGATTCATGAAGATGTGACAGGCAACATTTTATGTACACTCCCAGTAGGTAATTGACTGGGCTCTATAACTTATCTGCAATTCTTCCCAAAGCATCTGCAAGCTTGTTAAGTACCGCTACTAAGCTATCAACATGGTCCTTTCTTTGCTCCCTATCCTGTTGAAAATGCATATTCTGAGCTTCAAGTTGGGAGCTCACCATTTTTCCATTCCTCTCCAATGCTCTGACTAAGTGATGCTGCACATTACTTGCTTCTTCATCTGTATCTGATTCATCTCGCTTCCTTTTTCTTCCTTCCTGACCGCTTCCTATATCAGGTTCTGTGGTAGGTTGTTTCTGATGGCTTGTACCTGCCGAAAACAAATAGTCCACTTCAGAAAGGCCGGCAACATCACTGCATGCCAATTTGTTCTATCGGTTGTTTCTTTCTATGTGAAGTGTTACCTTGAAAAATGTTTTCCAGGAATATACATGGTTTCTTACTAATTTTCTTGTGCTCGTTACGTAAGCAAAGAATATTATCCTAAAAGTGGGGCTGGTGGAGATAGAGGCAAGGGGGTTGGGTTTGGGGGGAGGGCTGGGGGTGGGGGTGGGGAAGATGAGGTGTATTGGAGGGGACACAGTCAATATGGTTTGCCACTTGTGGAACTTGTTTTCCCTACTTCTACTAGGGAAGTCGTTTTCCTCATTTTTAAGGAACTTGATTTCCTACAAAAAATGCTTTCAAAATTTTTTGACCATACCGAGCACACCCTTAGTCTTGCAAGGAAATATTGCTCCTCTCTTTCTTGTTTAATGGTGAGAGGGCTAGGGGAATATTGTTTACTAGAAATGCAAAAGTTCAAGAAGAATGTGAATTACCAGTCTAGAAAAGTTAGAATGACATTTTGACATACTACCTGATATCTACAGATTCATTTAATGTCAGTTTATTTAATTCAAAAGCTGTATTTTCATTTGTTTGGGCTTTAAATGACAGTTTAATGCATAAAGCACACTCACCTCGGCGTTGAAAACACAATAGTTAACAGAGGATTGACCTTTGGCACAGAGACGCCAATATGAAGCTATATAGACAGTTCTAAATTTTACCAAAACTAATTTGCACAAACCCTATTTGTTACAAATGTGTACTATGAAAACAACAATTTCCATGGGACTTCCAGCAGACATGAGAAAACCAAAGGACTACTTGAATATGGTCTAAACAGAAAAGGACCTTGACAGTCATCTGAGTTTTTAGAAATGTAAGTCTAAACTCTAAAGTTCTTGAATATGACTTATCACGATACCAAATCACCCAGCAATGTGTTAAAAGAGAGAAAAAGCTCAAAATAATCCCTTATCTTTTACTTCAGACTCAAAAAGTCATCCCCTTTCTTTCACACGGAGCACTAATACTCCCTCCATGGTTGAAATATTATTAATGCATGAAAGAAGATGGATGTCTTTGAGTCTAAAGCCAAAGAAAGGGATTGTTTTGGGGCTTTTCTCTGTTAAAAGACATCTTGCTTTCAATTATTGTGCTTACAAGGGTACCAACTAATTTGTAGAACTTAAACTTGCAAAAAAATATTCAAATATTCCAAATACTCTTTTTTTCCCTTCAAATACCAACCGTCCAAACTCCTACAATTATTGTCTTCTATATATCCAACTCTCACATATTTTGCTTTTGTCAAGAGTTTGACTTCATAAAAACTGCCGTAGCACCACAACTTACACAATCAGATGAATATACGTTTTCTTTCAGTTTATGTAATCTGCCAAATATCTCAGTTGAAACCCAAATAACTATACACATATTAATAGGGAGAAAAAGAGAAATAACTAAATAAAAGGAAGCTTTCAATGTGTGCAGATTTAACATTATACAGAAGTACCTTGTGTAGGAGACACTTGAGAGAGTGGTTGATGCTGTTGCTCTGCAATCCAAAACCAAGATAATAAGTTCAAAACAACTTCAAGAAGATGATCGAATTCCAGACCAAAATACTAAAGGGCTTTTTTCATTTTGGCCCATTGGCCGAAATCAATTATGGGCGCTAGCCAAAATATACAAAACCTATACACTGATTATGTGGATTATATGTATATTATATGTATATTCATACCTAATATACAAAACCCATACATTTGCTGCTGGCTAATATTCTTTTGAACGGTCCAAAATTTTAATTATCCCAATACTCTAAAACTAAGTGCCTACTGGAGGAAAGGAAATGGGGACACAAAGAAGAGGGAAAAAACCACATAATTGATAGAAAAGAGAGGAATAAAACCAAATAATAAGTTCAAGACAATTTAGAAAACAAAATAATAAGTTAAAGACAATTAAGAAAACCAAATAATTGATTAAACAAGAGAGAAAGCTAAATAATAAGTTCAAAACAATTTGAATTCCACCGGAGGAGGAAGAAATAAGAAAAATATATACTCATCTCCGGAGAAAAAAAATGCTTTAAACTTGAAAATAACACTTATTACAGGTATATATCCATTGTAGTGCAATTCTATTATTTTGAGAACCCAAGTACACAAATGTTTAAAAACGAGATATCTCATAAAAAATAATTTCATTTCCACCAAGAATCTAACCGTGACAAAGTAAATATGCTAGTATTTCAAAAGTAAATATCTTTCCCCCTCTTATAAAGTAACCTAATTGTTTGTTTGTGAAACTATTACTAATACAAAATACAAAAATGTTGAGACATGAGTTCCAGGTCGTGTGGTTTCTCACATATGGAAAAATAATACAACATTTTGTACTGCATTATTAATTTAATCACTCTATAACTAAACAATATTTGATTTATGATATAAAACTCTGCCCAAGTTATGCAGTGTTGGTTGATAAATATACTTTTTAAGTAGGTAATTTCTGCATAATAGGCCGTGTATTACAACTAGAACAATAACATACCGAGTGTAATTTCACAAGTATAATAAACCATGTATTATTCCAACAAATGTATGTTTGGATAATTGTTACATACGTGATAACGTATCGTATTGTACTGTAATGTACTGTTTTGATGAATACACGTTTGGATAGATTATATTGTTGCCTCCTTATTACATAATGACACACATCAACAATTTGCAAATTAAAAGTAGGGTACCGGAAGTTATTATAAAAAAGATAGGATAAAAAATAAATAAAATTATTAATTTCAGCAATTAATGCGGGTTGAGGCATCTGATAAATAATAATCAAAGCAAAAATAAAGTAACGATGCGATCACATCAGATGAAAATGGGAGGTCTGCTGTTACATAACGATAAATATAGAAATACGATATAATAAAAATTTAAATAACAAACATTATATTAAAAGTAACGAATATTAAATTGTACCTGAAATTGGAGTTGGAGCAGGAATACATGTGACTGGAACCTCATTGATTGGAGGCAAATCTTTACTGGGAGTAGCGCCTGTTTCCTCCTGAACCGGCGGTTCAAAATCTGAAAATAACCCATCATCCCCGCTTCTTTTCTCACTATCAAACAATACTTCTACTGACTCCGGTTCTTCACTACCTACCGGTCCACCCAAACCCAAAACCAATCCGTCATCATCATCCCCATTTCCATTTCCCTTATCAAGAATATCATACACTTCTCTATCAAAAAATCCAGGCAATTTCTTCTCTCTTCTCAAATCATTCCTCATCACCCAAAACGACTCCGTTTCTTCTTTTATCCCACCCTCCCACTCTTTTATCTTCTTATAATCACCTGCTAAGTTACTCCATCTCTTTCTGCATTGAACCGGTCCCCGGTTCACCCCGTGTCTCTTACAGTACGATGAAACTGATGCCCATTTCGGTTCAACTTGAACCGAACCGAATTCTAAACCCCCGGTTCGCCCACGTCGGATCCGGTTTTCAGCTACTCTTTTGCCTTGTATCAGTACCAGGATTTCTTGTCGCGTCCAACGTGGCAGCCGAGGAACTTTGTTCGTATCATCGGTGCCGTTGACTGTTGACGGAATTAGGGTCAATTTCTCAAGCTTCATCAGAAGGGTAGTGATGCCACGTCAGATAACGGAACGGAATTATTATTGTAACGGCGTTTTGAGGAGGAAGAAAGAGGGAGAGTGTTTTAATGGTCGTAATATTCATCTAATGGACCATATGCCCTATAAGAATAAACCTTTTGGGTATTAATTCTTCTAATCTTTGTGAAATGAATGACAATTATCTAATTTCTAAAATTAGATTACTTTATTTGATTGTTTCAACTTTCAATGGGGTCATTTGCACTTTTGTCCTTATTTTGTGCTGGTCTTTAATTTATGCCTCATAATTATTAATAAAAAAAAAATTAAATGGCATAAATTTATATTTTCACATCATAATAATTCATAAATTGTGTCTTTTTTAAAGAATTTATGTCCCGTCAAACATAAATTAGGGTGCTATTAGTCCATTTTAAGGGCAAAAATTAAAAAAAAAAGCTCATTTTAAGAGAAAAACGTGCAATTTTATGGTTTGAATGGGGAATGGTTAGGCTAAAAGGATAAGGGCAAAGGGAGGCCTATTTTAAGGACTAATTAGTTTAAACAAAGACGAAACCATCAGTTTCTACTGTAAATTTGAAAGAGGTCACTATCCTTTGAGTGGAAATCCGCGTTTTAGTTTGGCAAGTTTTCCTTGGATTAGTGTTGTGGCATTAATATTTGAGGATTCCCGTTAATCCTTTCCAACTTTTCTACCTAACCCTTGGGGCATCTTTGCAGCACAGTCAAGGGATCCACAGTCAAGATGGTGGAGTGCTCGCGTTTTCAGAGCCCGTTTGGATTGATTTATTTTAATTGCTTTTAAGTCATTTTGTAGTGTTTGGGTAAACTGAAAAAGTATTTTTTAATATTTTTTTTTAAGTTAAAATGATAAAAATAAGTCATAAGCCAAAAGTTACAATTCCTAACTTATGGCTTATCCTTAAAACTAACGGGCTCTAGTGTTTAAATCAAATTAACAATAATATTATGCCACATAGCTCAATATACAATATTATTACTTTTGGAGAAAGAATTATACATAATGTATCAACCTTATGTAAAAGGTGTTTATCCTAGTAGACATAGAGCGTAATTTTCTTATAATTAAGCTAATATAATTTGGTATAAATTCGAGTTTTTAGCTGGTCAAGATACCCTCATCGTCCTACAATCTCTCTCTTCCCTTCTTACTTGTAAAATATGCAGAGTTTTGACTAGTATTTTCATATTGTGCTGTTGAATATTGGAGGGAAGAAAGTGAAAAGTGTGATACTTAGTGGTTAAGGGCTGAATTTAAATAAAAGGAGTCAATTAGATGGATAAGGGCATCCACCTTATCTTAACAATGAAATAAAGTTTTTCCACCTCTCCCTTTGTTCTCCCTCCACCTCTCAATTCCCTAATCCATAATTAAGTAGTAGAATAAGTATTAATTATTAAAGTTAAGTGTAGGAGTTAGAAAATGAGTGGGTTGTCCCTCCCTCCACAAAAGGGCTATCTTTCTCCGAGTGGTCAATAGTGGGGGTGGCTCGATCACTATGTGTAGAGTCACCTCTACCTTTTCTTTTCTTGGGGTTGCCCTCAATCTTAATCATAATCATGCTATTTAATAATATGCCTAAGCTAAAATGGAACCTTCTCAAAGATGGATTGGATTCACGTGCCTCGGAAAGAAGATCTTTTTTTTCTTCCGAAGAAGTAGTTTGAGAGTGTTTGCAAAGGGAAAAAAAAATGTTTTCTGCTCAAAACACACACAAAATTTCAAAAAGAAAATTTTGTAATTACAACTTTCCAAACACAGTTTTGCACAAACCTTTTTTGCAAAAAAAAAAAAAAAAAAAAAAAAAAAAGATTACTTTTAGAAATCTTTTCCCGGATCCTTCATTTGAGTTTTCTTTTGTTCCCATATGATTCCTAGAAAGATACTTCAAACACAAAACATGATAATTTAATGTTATTAATTATTCTAAATAATTGCAAGTCAATCCAAAACACTTGTTATTTTGTTTTTCGAGATACAAACTAAGTATGTTTGATTTAATTTTTAAATATTCTTTTATCCATTTTGCAGCGAAGGAAAAACATGGAGATTTAAGCGGTATTAACTATACTTTCGTTTAGAATCGATTATGTGTTACCATCACCAATTGCCTTAGCGATTTCTTACGGATCACTTGTGGAGTCTTATAATTTCTTTACATTAACTTCACTCTAATATAAGTGAATTGCAACTCAAATATGGTTGTAGAGTGACCTCAAGTCATTCTCTTTTGAAGGATTACACATAGCACATTAATCTAAACTAGTTAGATAGCGCGTAATCATAAAATAAAAACTTACTGGTTCTTCATGCAGTGAAAGCAGAAAACTTGGACGAACCACCGCTGGTAGTACTGGTTCTAAATCCGATATTAAATCGATCTTCAATTTCATGATATATCATCTTTTAAACTTATATCAAAACCCACAATATTTTCAACACAAATCCGCTAAATAGAGATTAAAATTAATAGGTAATCACGTTAAATACTCAAAACTAAGTTAAAATCACTTAAACAATAATTCAAGATGAAATTTCCTCTTCGAATCGACTTAAAACGAGTCCCTGGTTCCCAATATCTGTTTAGAAAAATGAACCTCAAATATGAAATTCAAACACTACCATGTCACTTACCCTTCGCGACCGTGATGGGGAACCTCGCGATCCCGAAGAATAATCCAGCGAAGTCGCCAGGCGCTCACGATTATTCCCACACGAGTGAAACCCATTGCCACCTAAGCCTCTGTGAAGGCGGTACTAAGTATCGCTATCGCGAACGCATCTACTGGATCAGGAAAAAAACTGGTGCAACCAAGTCTTAGTTTTAGCCCCGAAACTCACCGAACTCCTCGAGTTGCACTCCAAACATTCGTACAAATCCAAAATTATCAAATGAAACTATAGGAACCTTCAGATCTCGAATCCGAACCCGCTTAATCAAATATTTGACTTGGTCAATCCTTAACTTCCAAACTTTTTGTTTTGGTTCTAGTATTCCGAAACGCTCCTGAGTCCGTAGGAACTCGTGTCACCCACACTCACAAGTCATAAAATACCAAAGGAACCTACATGAAGTCTCAAATAGGAAAATGGGCCTTAGAACTCAACACAGCCGATTGATGCGTTACAGTAGTTTGGATATGAACTTTCAAGTCACTTGAAAACGTAACTTTTTCTTGAAATTATTTATCTTTAAAAATGAAAAGTTTCTCACAGAATTTACTGCATTAAAAGTATCTACTTTTTCTTATAAAACATAAATTTAGACTGTTCATTTTTTTTTTCATACTGATGATTTATGTATTTTTACATGAGTTTGAAATTTAAAATCGTGTTTTTTTTTTTTTTAGTTTGGATTTCCTTAGAGATTGACATCTTTAGACGTAATATTATACTTAGTTAATGTTGTTCTATTCATGCTTTATAATTGTACCAAATGGAAGTTTGACTGTTAGGAATTGAATTTTCAACTTTTGTTACGGATATAATTTCTACAATGAGTTTAATGAACTTAATTTTGTGATGAATGGTTACAATTTACATGAGTTGAAATTACCCTAGAATGCAGCTCATGATACCAAGAGCAAAATTACGACAAAACACCTACAGTTGGCTGTGGCGAATAATAATTAAACCTCTTATCTTTTATACATAAAAAGACCCTTTAATGATAATAGGATATTTTATATTTCATTCATATAAATTTCTATCTTCTCAATATATAACAAAACATAATGTAAATGATTTTATTTGTATGATAATTAGTAATTATAAAATGAGACTTATGTAATTTTATTTCAAATCTTTTTATATGTTGTAATGTTCCTTTTGCATCTTTTTAAATATACCAAATTTATGCATTAACTCAAATATATGTCATTATGGGAATATTTTTTCTCATAAAAAAGGAATAATATCTAAATTTATGTTAGATTGTCGATAATTTGATAGGTTGAATAATTCTTTTATAATAGCACAAAGCGCGAATATATTTACTATTTTTTTACAAACTCAAACTATACTCATACTTTGTTAAGTAGAATAACTACAGCAAACATTCTTAAGTTCTCTATCATCTTTTACGAAATATATTATTTAAAAAATGGAAAGGACCATTTTGGTCGTGATTGAAAATTTAAATGTTACATAATCAACATTGGTTAGGTGATGCTACCTTATTACATGACAAGTGCATTCATAGCCACTAGCTTGTTTTAAACCATAAATAAAAAGGGTACATATATCAAAGTCCACATTATTTTATTGGAGTTTTTGCATCGTTGAGTATTGCTCATTTCGGAGGCATCAGCATCACAAACTACAAAAATAGAGATAAATTTTAATTGGCTAGAGTGATGGTTAACATTTTATCTGTACAACCCTGAATTTTGTGATAATTCCAATCGTCAAAATAAAAACTTCTCTTCTCCTCTTTATTGATTGCAAGAAAGAAATTAAATATTTAAAAATATTGGAATTGCTAGCTTGTGCGTACCTTTAAGTTTGACTTGGATTGTAATTGTAAAGTGCAAAATCTTCAATAAAAAGATAATGAAAGCAAAGGTTTTACCATATGCTGCAGTAAAGTTCAGTGTTGATAATTTTTTTCATGCTATTATCGCCCATTCTGGAGATCATTTTACCTTTTTATTCTCTATCTAAGCATCTTAATTAGGAAAAATTGTAAGTACTTCTTTAATATTGCCTTATTGTTTTAATGTTTTGTGTTATAAAAACAAGCAAGCGGGGACCACAAATCTACTTGTCAGTGCTCGACCAAAACACTAAACATACTTTGAAATAAAAGCTCTCTTCTCTCACCTCCTATTTTCATGCAAAACCCTACTTCAAGATAGTTGCCTATGGCTTTTGCGGCAAGTGGCCAGTCCTCCGGTAGGGCTGGCTAGCAATTAACGTTTGCAACACCTCAGGAAGGAGTGATAACACAACCGAATGAGAACAAATTACAATATGTAAATCTCTTGAAGCCTACAGTTCCACATCCTGTTCCACTAATTGAGATCAAGCAGATATCTTTTCTTCATGGGGAGCCATATCTTAAATGGACTGAGGAGGAGGTTGAAAGAATGAATACCATCGAGAAACTACAACATGCTGTTGTGGGTAAATTCTCTTATGGATGGCCAGAGATGAAGCAACTTGACAAACTTATTCCTGCACAATGTGGAATAAAAGGAAAATGTAAGGTTGGATTCTTCAGAAGCAGGCATGTACTTATAAGATTATCATCAATAGAAGATTTTGTGAACTTGACATCAAAACCAACGTATTATATTACTGATAAGGAGGGATATTCATATCAAATTAGGCCACTCATTTATGACTCCAAATTCAAAATTGATGAGGAGACATCTAAGGCAATGGCATGGATCTCTTTTCCAAACCTATTGCCTATCTACTTTATGAAGGAAGCTTTATTCTCTATGGCATCTGCAGTAGGCATACCAATACATCTATACATGGCCACCATCAACAAAACTAGACCTAGTTGTGCTAGGGTCAAAGTTTTGGTAGATCTACTCTCAGATCTGCCTAATTCAGTGAGAATGGATATAGAGGATGAAAAGACAGGAGCAATAAGAACTGTCAAGGTTAAAATTCACTATGACTACCTTCCCAAGTACTGTTCAGAGTGTAAACTACAGGGCCATAATGAAGAAAATTGCATGGTTATTAATCCAACACTGGTACAAGTGAGTGATGATCAAGAAAAGAGGACAGAAGCATCTATTCAGGTTCAGGACAAAAACAATAAAAGAAGAGTAAGCACCAAGGAAAGGGCTTCTGATGGACAACAAGGACAAGGGAAGGAAACAAATAAAGAGGAGAAAATAGCGGGGAAGCAAAAACATAGAAATTCAAAGGAGAAAGAAAATGGAGGAAACATACAAACAAATAAGCAACACTACAGGGGATATCATAACTCAGCCAGAGTTTTACATAGTGGAAGAGTGCTTGGAAATCCAGGAAACTGGAATGCTATAAAAGATAATAGAATTCTTACTAAAGATGATGCATCTGGTAGCAGTAGCAAGGGAAAGAAAGTAGAAGCTCCAGGGAATACTTTGCAAACAAGCAACCAATTTGCAGCCCTATCAGAGTCAGGGCATCTAGAGGATAAAATTGTAGCAAATGATGATCAGCAGCCAAATCCTGCAAAGAATACACATGAAAGTAAGAATGAGCAATATGGTGATAATGAAGAATTACAGAATTCTAATAAGGCTGAAGAAAGCAAGGGTGAACCTTTAGGGGATATTGTTGAACTGAAGGAATTAAACACTCCAACAAAGGTCAAGGGTAATAATGAACATGAGGATATGGGGGAGCAATCAAGAGATATGGGAGACATAAATAATACTTCACAGATGGAAGAGGTGAATGGGGAAGAATTGAAGAAAAGGAAAATACAGGAAACATCATTACAAAAATCTAGTAGTGAACAAGAAAGTTCAAAAGTTCAATTTTGTGAAGCTGGTAAGTTAGAAAGTCCACAACATCTCTCAACTGGAAAATGTGGAGATGAATATGATAGTAAGCAGGGGGATAGAGTGGAAGAGACTGAGGGAAATAAAGAAGAGGTGGAAGGCAGTCAGGGGTCTTCAGTTCAGATGCTAGAGTCTTATGAATCTACTAAGGTTCATTATGGTGGAAACCGAGGAGATTCAATAATTTCTGATGGAAATGACTCAGGAAATTATGATACAGCCAATAGCGTAACAAATAAAGAGCAGGACCTGGGCAAATTGACAGAGCATATGGGAGTGAAATGTAAACCACATGATGCAACAACTATAACGATTCATAATGGGAAGTAAGAACTTGAGGCTACTGGAGAAGCATCATCACAACAGTTGAACAACATAGAAACAGTGCTACAAGTTCAAGTAGATAATAAGGAGAAACAATTGTATACTCAGAGCAAACAATTATCACCAAATGCAAAGCTACAAGACATTGTGGCTCATAAAGTGACTGAAGTTGAAGTGCATGTTGCTATAAAGGAATCATAACAATAAGAAGAGGATCAAAGGACTGAGATAGACCCTAAGTTAATCCATAAAGTCACTACTGAAGCTGGTTTATCCCCAAAGGCTATTGCAAAGAGTGGAAAAAATTCAAAAGTACAGGATAAATCACAAACCAGGAGGGCTTCAAAGAGAGTTACTACCTCTAAGCATAAATGATGATTAAGGCTTTAATATGGAACATAAGGCCTGTTAATACACAATAGGCTTTTCAGAGGTTAATCATGCTTCAAAGGCAATATAAGTGTTTCATTGTTGCTTTAATGGAACCTTTTCAAAATTGTAGGCATCTTCAGAAATATAAAAGATTGTTGGGAATAGGATCTGTCATTTCTAATGTTAATGGGAAGATTTGGATATTTGTGGATGCAAATGTACAGTGGGAGGTTTTGATGGATACAGAACAATAAATTACTTTGAGGTTATTTCATCAAGACATTGGGAAAGATATGATTGCTACTTTTGTTTATGCAAAATGTGATGAAGAAGAAAGACTAGAATTATGGGATAGCATGTACCAGTTAGCCAGTACCATGGACTTCCCTTAGATGGTTGGAGGTGATTTTAATGCTATTTTATCAGAGGATGAAAATTTGGGGGCCTGCCTGTTACACTATCTGAGTGTGAAGATTTTTGCATTTTGTGTAAATTCTTGTGGTTTATATGATATGGGTTTCAAAGGAAGTCCTTTTACTTGGTGGAATGGGAGAGCTGCTGAGGATTGTATTTTCAAAAGACTTGATAGAGTTGTGGTTAATCTTCCATTTCAGGAGACCTGCCCTCAAATAGAAGTGGAACATCTATCAAAGACAGGGTCTGACCATGCTCCTTTGGTCTTATCTTGTGGAGAAGAGGATGCTAATTTCATAAAACCATTTAGATTTTTGAACTTTTGGGCTCAGCATGAATCCTTTAAGGAGACTGTTAGGCAAAACTGGATAACACCTTTTGCAGGATCTCCTTATTTGGCTTTCAAGCAGAAGTTGAAATTTTTTAAAGGGGTTTTATCCAAATGGAGTAGAGACACATATGGAGATATCTTTCAACAGTTGGCAATACGGGAAGAGATTGTGAAAGTAAAGGAGGCACTCTTTGAAGAGGATCCTAGCATTATTAACAGAATTGTTCTTCAAAAGGCTCAAGCTGAATTAAAGACGTACCTGAGTCTAGAAGAACAATATTGGAAGCAAAAAGCAGGCTTTGTGTGGTATACAGAAGGGGACAGAAACCCCAGTTTCTTTCACAATTATGTTACTGGGAAGAGGAAGAAATTGCAGGTGAATTCAATTCAGAATGGAAATGGTATTTGGTTGGAATCTATGGAGGAAATTAAACAAGAAGTTGTGCAATTCTATCAGAAAAAATTTACTCAGGAAAGGGACATTACTGACTTTGAAATGCTAAGAAAGATTCCATCATTGATTAATCTTGAGCAAAATATACAATTATGCACCTATCCATCAAAGGAGGAAGTCAAGCAGGCAGTTTTTGCTCTAAGTGGTGACAATGCAAGTGGACCAGACGGTTTTACAGGTGTATTTTATCAACAATGTTGGGATATTGTGGGGAATGATGTGCATGCAGTAGTATTATCGTTTTTTGATGGTGCTGAACTTCCAAAGTCTATCACTCATACTAATTTGGTTCTTATTCCTAAAAGACATCCTGTTCTCACATTTTCTGAAATGAGACCAATTAGTTTGTCTAATTTCATTAATAAAGTGATTTCAAGGGTAGTACATGGAAGAATGGAGAAGATTATCCTATCTCTGATTTCTTCAAATCAATCAGGCTTTGTAAAGGGAAGGAGTATATTTGAAAATCTCTTGCTTACACAGGAAATTGTGTCTGATATTAGAATTAGAGGAAAGCCTGCTAATGTGATAATCAAATTGGACATGGCCAAGGCTTATGATAGGGTTTCTTGGAAATACCTATTGCATGTTTTAAGGGCTATGGGTTTTGCAGAGCACTTTATTAACTTGATTTGGAGGTTAATATGCAACAATTGGTATTCAGTACTTCTGAATGGACAGGCAACATGTTTTTTCCAGTCTTCAAGGGAGGTGAAGCAGGGGGATCCTTTATCTCCCACTTTGTTTCTTCTATCAGCTGAGGTCCTATCAAGGGCTTTGAATTCTCTATTTGATGATTCTAATTATATTGGATATGGAATGCCAAAGTAGTCTAATCCTCTAAACCACTTGGCATATGCTGATGACACTATAATATTTGCTTCTGCTCACCCAGATTCTTTACAGAGTATCATGGGAGTTTTGAATAAGTATGAGGTGACTTCAGGACAGCTTATTAACAAAGAGAAGAGCTCTTTCTATATGTACTCTAAAGCGGAAAATGATCTAATCCAATCAGTGGCTGATATCACAGTTTTTACTAGGGGGCGGTTTCCATTCACCTATCTTGGGTGCCCCATTTTTCACTCTAGGAAAAGGAAGGTGTATTATGCTGATCTTATCAAGAAGATTAAAGGGAGATTGCATTCGTGGAAGGGCAAGTTATTATCTTTTGGTGGTAAAGCAGTATTAATAAAGAGTGTATTGCAACCTATGCCTTTACATCTCTTATCAGTACTTGTTCCTCCTAAATGTGTGTTGAATGAACTTCACAAGATCTTTGCTAGATTCTTCTGGAGTAATAAGGACGAAGGGAGAAGCAAACACTGGGTATCATGGAAGGATGTTTGTTTACCTATTCAGGAAGGAGGGCTAGGGTTCAAATATTTATTTGATGTGTCTAAAGCACTTTTTGCAAAACTTTGGTGGAGATTCAGAACCACCAGTACTCTATGGGCAAACTACATGTGGAAAAAATATTGCAAGAAAGTGATTCCTACCTTGGTTCAATGGAAAGGAGGAACTTAAGTGTGGAAAAAGATGCTAGAAGCCAGAGAAGATATGGAGCATGAAAGTTGGTGGGAAATTAAAGGAGGGTCAGTTAATGTTTGGTATGAGAACTGGACAAAGCTGGGGCCACTACACTTAGTGGTGCCCAATGAATACCCTATCAATGAAGGACTAGAGGATGTAGCAGATCTCATTGAAGATGGAAAGATACAGTGCTACAAGAGTCTTTGCCCACTGATATTATAAAACATATTAAGCAGGAAATTTATATAGAGCAGCTTCAAGGGGTATCGGATAGGCCATGGTGGATGCCCACAAGCACAGGGCAGTTTACAGTAAATAGTGCTTGGCAACTCCGAAGGCAGAAGGGGCAAATACACCCTGATTTTCAACAATTGTGGATCAAGGGAGTACCATTCAAGATATCATTTTTCCTTTGGAGGTTATGGAAGGGAAATATCCCAACTGATGATAATCTTAGGAGAATGAGAATAGCTGTGGTATCAAGGTGTTACTGCTGTATTAATCCTCAACAACAAGAGACAATGATGCATCTGTTCCTGACAAGAGGATTTGCAGCTGGGGTATGGAACATTTTCATGGAGGCAGCAGGCATTCAAGTTCACATGGTACAATTACACCAAGTTATTAAATCTCTGTGGAAAGTCAAATGTGGAGAGAAGCTCAAGCCTATAATCCAAGCTTTGCCAGCTATGATTGTGTGGGAGTTGTGGAAGAGGAGAAATATCATGAGGCATGGAGGAAGGGTAAGCTTCAAAAGAGTAGTACATGAAATCAATAACAATCTATTTTACCTCGCCAAGATGAGATATCCATGGCTAATTAATATCCCTTTCATCTGGCCTGATTTAATTGATTTTCTGGAGAATTATAATCCATCTATAATTTGCAATATTGTGCACTGGAAATTCCCTTATAATAGGTGGTTTAAATGCAACACAGATGGGGCTTCAAGGGGAAATCCAGGACCTAGTTCCTACAACTTTTTTGTAAGAAATTGGGAAGGAGACTTGGTTTATGCACAATGTGCAAAGATAGGCGATACAACCAATGTAGTGGCTGAAGCTAGGGGAATTCTAGAGGGTTTGATATATTGTGTGGAACAGGAGATCCATCCCCTAATCTTGGAGACTGATTCATTGTTGCTAAAGAATATCATTGAAGAAATATGGCAAGCACCATAGTGTATAATCACAGAAGTTGGGAGAATCAAGAAAGCAATGGAGAACTTTAATGTGATAATACAACATACATACAGGGAGGGAAATAGTCTGGCTGATTTTTTATCTAACATTGCTTTTGATTTTGCAGGTACATCAAAATTTTATAGCTTTTCTGAGCTGCCTGGTGCAGGAAAAAAAATTCTCAACCTGGACAAGAATCAGGTACCCAATCTGAGAATCAGAAATGCTAGGAATGGAAGACCCAAAGGAATGTGAAGTGACAAAGTGATTCAAATATTGATAACTCTCCAACGTGTGGTATTAGCCTTTGGCTCATTCTTTTGAAGAGTTAACAATATATGAAGGTCAGAAATCGCAACACTTCCAGAGTGAATTTTGAGTTTAAATTGAGAGAAATTTGGGATCCTATGAGCTTATGATTCTCCTCATGGAAAGTCCATAGTGATTGCTACATAGTGTTTTATTTAGTCCACTTTAGAGTCTGGAGGCATACTCCCGGTGGTTGTTAACCATGTCCTTGGTGAGAGCTTTGAGGGGCATATAAATGGGGTCAACCAAAGGCTATTAAGTGCTACTTAGACATTATAAGCATTTTCTATAAGCATACAGATGAGGAAAACATATATTTCAGCCCTCACAAGCTGAGATATTCATCAAAACACTAGGATTCACCAAATTCAAAGCAAGATGAGGTCACATCAAACAGAGCTGGAATCAAGATAATAGCAGATTTTTTATTTAAAGATCTGTTACAAATTCAATCATGGCGGATCTATTAGTTCAGCACAGAGAAGGCAAATGGTGGAAATCAGTCGTACCTGAGTAAATTAGAGCTTATCAAGTTGAAATCTTAAGATATCTTCATCAATGAGGGCTGCTAGCACCAGATTTGGAGATTGAAGACGATGAATTGGCAGTCAACAAGGAAGATAAGCTAAAGGGTCTAGAGGAGTAGGGTTTAGATTTTTTTTTTGCTGATTTGTTTGATGTTTCCTTTTGTCGGAACTTATGGGCTGTTTTGGTCCTAAATGGACTGTTGGACCTTTTTTATTATTAATAAAATACATCACACTAAGCATGGCTTAGTGGTTCTTAAAAAAAAATCTACTTGTCAAGTGATAAATAGTAGGAAAGGATTACAAAAAATGGACTTATATAATCAATTGAAATATCAATATAAGGCAGTCTTGGACTAATTTAATCAATTGAAATAAGACAGACTTATCTATATCTATCTATATTATTTTAAAAGCATGAATAAAATATTGATTGACCAAAATATCCTTCAAATATTGAACGACTTTTATATCCTTTAAAACATTTATAGTAAAACTATTTCATATTGGATAAAGTAGTAATATGTAATATTTTCCCACATATCTAGAACTTCGAATCCAACCAAAAAATTGCTATTTGACTACAATTCTTGAATTAGAATTCTAAAACAAATACACTAAACATGCCCCTCACATGGCCACGTCATAACTATTGTGTACAATTTTAGTGATCAATTTTCTTTATTTATTATTGCATGAATATAAATGTTGGTTGACCAAAACATCCTTTAAATATTGAACGAATTTTATGCCCTTAAAATCCAATTATCCTATAAATATTAATGTCCAAATTTGTAAAAGTACTTATACAAGGAACCTAACTAAAGTACAACTCCTACAAATTAGGCATTCTTGGACTGTGGTTGGGATTTGGGGGAGAGGGGGTATAACGACCCGTTTGTTCGTTATAGTGTTTTTAACCCATTTACCCTTGTTAATCCTTCCCCAAGTTCCGTTAGTATGACTTATGACTTAGTAAAGTCATTGATTTGATTCTCGAAAGGTTTGAGTGTGATTTGAGCCATTGGTGGGGAACTAGTTAAGTTAAAGAGATAGAGTTGACCCCGGTCAACATAGGGTTAAGATGACCCCGTGTCAATGTTTTGAAAATTCCAACAAATTAGTGTGATGATTTTAGACTTGTCCACAAGTTTTGGTGATGTTTCGAAGAGTTTCAGATGGATTCGGATTGTGTCTCGCCCGTATTCGATGTTTTCGTCGTAGTCCTTTAGCAATTAAGGGCACCATATTGATTAAACGACCTTTATTTTGTGTTTCGATTGAACCATTCGATCCATATCAGAATTAAAAAGCTATAGCAAAAATAATCGCATTTCGCCTTCGAATGAGGGAGTTATGGTCATTTTAGTGGGGGCTGTACCGAGAGGTCCACTGCAGCGAAACTCGTGACCGCTGCGACCAAGCCATTGAGACCAAGCTAGGGACCTCTACAACGAAGACGTGGGGGGAGGGGAGGGGAGGTGCAGAAACCTACTTTTATATTAAAATTTCGAAGTCATTACCCACAAAAACCCAAACACAGTTTTCAAGAGAGAAAGAGGCGAATTATATTCCAACCATTGGTGAAAGCATCTTTAAGGGTAAGTTCCTACCTTTATTTCTTCCTTTACCATTCTTCCTTAAGTTCCATGCCTAGTTTAAGGTTCTCTAATGGTGAATGAAAATCCTAGAACCCTAGAATTAGTAAAAACCCTTAAATAATTGATGGGTTGTTGATTTTATTGTTGTCTAATCATCTAGGAGTATAGATTATCACTTCCTGGGATGAGAATTCGATTATTAATGATGAGAATTGTGTATTGAAACTTAGGGTTCTAATAAAAATGGGAACTTTGGCCTAAAATCTGTTTTGAAAGGGTTAAATTGTTTAGAAACCTATAAATTGGAGGATAATGATTGTTGGGAGTGAGATTATGATAGAAGTACCATTTAATGATGGTTGCATCCATTTGAAAAGGGTACAAGAAATTGGGTCTTCTTCCCCAATTGATGTTTTTGTTGATTAGATAGTATGTTGCTTACTTAGCATTATGGTCTATCGTTATATACTAGACTACCATCGTTCTGAGACGTTTCAGAAACAGAAGGCTCGTGTGGAGTAGTTCGTGGCTCCTGTTCTGCATTCGAGGTAGGTTATGGCTTACTTTAGTTAGACTTTGATTAGTGAAACATATATATTGTGTAGAATTGACGGGAGAAAGCATGACTAGGTCTTTGGACAAGATGTATGGTTGTATATTATCTAGGTTGGTATAACTTCTGATTATGTGGGCTTGTCACCATTATTTACGCATTGTGAAGGCGTAGTTATATCCATACTGTGGCGATTCGGGATGGAGGTCTATTAGGATGGTTGTTGTTGATGGTGGCCTGTTGCCCTATTATTGTGATTAGACTTGTTACCTGAATTGTTGTGTTGTGATACGCGTTGTACTCCATTCTCTCTTATTGTGACAAATATCATCGGAGAAAGGAAGGATAATGAGTTTAGACCTGAATCGTGATATATACTCGTGGTAGTACTCATATGGTAAGTTGACAGATGACTTACTGTTGATAATGATATTGTGCATGGCATACATTCACATTGCATACGTATATTAATATTGAGTTGTGACTTGGTGTTGATGATGATATACGATAAAATGGAACTCCTTGGTGAAATAAGACTTAGTGGTGAGTGATAAGTCGTGGATTTTAGGACTTTTTACATCCACTACTTATACTTTTTGGGTAGTCTTTATAAGTGTTTGTTCGTGTTTTTGTGTGTTTTCAGATTTTGTGAGTCGAGGACAAAAGAGGGACAAAATAGAACCAAAGAATCAAAAGAGAAAGAAGTTACGACAAATATGTGGCACTGCAAGTTGGACTTGCGGCCGCATCTTTTGCCCAGAAAAATGACAGTGAGCTGAACAAAATACCTCAACTTGCGGTGAGAATGCGGCACCGCAACTTCAGAGATGCGGCCACATTTTGGAGGCCTGAACATCCAGTGAGCCAAGCAACATGCACGAATATACGAAGCACATGCGGCATTGCAAACTCAGCCGCATCTTCAAGAGGACTGGGAAGGAATGCTGAGTGAATTACGGTCGCAAACTCATGTTACAACCGCAAACTTGGGCCGCAAGTCGTCAATTTGTTCGAGATTTGACTTTTTATCCTCCCTCTATAAATACTTTTACCTAGTGCTCTGTGTACATTATTGAATATTCCCCACTTTTACTTTCTAGTTGTGTTTTAGCATTGAGAGAGCTTTGAATATCATTTATTGTGGAAGCTTTTAAGAAGACTCTCCATCTTTTTGTCATCTTCTCCATTAACATTATTGTAAGCTTTATGAATATTCTTTTTGCTACTACTTTCTATTTAATGAATATGAGTAGCTAAACCATTTAGATAAGGTTGTGGGACCAAATGTGTTAGTTATGTGATTGGGTTTTGTATTCATCCTCCATTCATGTGTAAAGATGTTTTTCTATTTACTTTTCAACCTTTAATGTCATTTAATGGTGTACAACATTATTTGTGCCTAGTTACTTTTCCTTTGCTTACTTTTCCTTTGCTTGAGAAAGAAAGGGAAAGTTAGGAAAAGAATAAATAGCAAGAATTTGAGGCTTATAAACCTCATCTAATAACTTGTTCTAGAGATAGGAGAGTTACTTGAAATAAAATGGATGTTCATATTTTTCATATTCTACGGCTTGAGAAAGCTTAACAATGGTATTTATCAATTTGGTTGAGAAACTTTTGATAAACTCGAGTAACCCATATTTAATTACATCTACACATATAAAGGAGTTGGATTGATACCCATCCGCATTACTTTCCTTTGGAACCACAACCTTAGTCCCTTAACCAATAGTTTACATTTCATAACAAAACTCTTAGATGTTAATGATAAAAATTCCAACCAATTATTATTATATTCCTTTCTCCCTCGAAATATAGACTAATAGTCGAGCGTTACACTTAACTAGTATATTTCTTCATTGTATTCTCTGTGGGATTCGACCCCAACCTTGTTAGGTTCTATATTTGACAACGACCACTTACTCCTAATATTGAAGGTGTAATTTGGGCATATCAAAATTTGGCTCCGTTGCCGGGGAATACGGTCTAAAAATTTACCAATTAGTGTAAAACTCTACTTTTAGTAAACTCTACTTTTTGTCTTTATTTCTTTTCTTATTTTGTTTATTGTTGTTGTGTTGACTCAGGTGCAATGGGGGATAATACAGATGATGATGAAATAATTGTGGAGCCGGGTGATGTAGCCGCTTTTCTCCCACCTCCAGTTCAAGGAAATGGAAGTTTCCTTGTGAACAACACGATGTTGCACCTGCTCAACACCGAGGGCTTATTCGGGGGTCTACCAACGGATGACCCGAATAGGCACATAAATAATTTTCTTAGGGTTTGCACCACTAATATGCATCCAAATGTCTCCGCCGAGACGGTTAGGTTGAGGCTCTTCCCGTTCTCTCTCACAGGTGAGGCCACCGCATGGTTGGATGATCTTTCAGCCGGGTCTATTACTACTTGGGCGGAATTGACTCAAGCATTCCTCAAGAAGTTCTTCCCTCCTTCCCGGATGTTACAACTCTATGACGAGATCAACAACTTTCCTCAACTTCCGACTGAAGCTCTACACGAGGCTTGGACTTGTTTCAAAAAGAAAGTTAAGAGTTGTCCAGAGCATAGGTTGCCCGACAGTGTTCTTCTCCAAACATTCTACCGGTCACTTGATATGGTCAACAAGTCGGTAGAAAATAATATTGCGGGTGGGTCCGTGATGGACAACTCTTATACAGTGATGAGTGCTCTCCTAGATAAATTGACTGAGACTAACGAAGCTTGGTACACTAGGGAGTCGGAAGTGGTTGGAGGAGGTCCTTCTAAAATTGTCTTGTCTAAGGAGGAAATCAAGAAGGAAGAAGAGAGAGATCAGACCATGGAAAAGTTGGTTACCCAAATGGATCTTCTCACGAAACATGTGTTGGGTGGAGGCTCCAAGAGAGTAAATGCGGTAGGATCTTAGGAAGGGGATTCTATGGATGAGCAATGCTTCCAAGTTTGTGAGGAGCAAGCCAACTTTATCAACAATCAAGCGGGGAGTTCCCGTCCGAACTACCAAGGTCCTAATCAAGGATCTTGGCGGCAAGGTCAAGGGAATCAAGGTTGGAACAAGGATAGCGGAGATCAAGGTTGGAACAGGGATAGTGGGAATTCTCATTGACGGGACAACAATCAAGGTGGTTGTAACAACAATCAAGGTGGTTACAACAACAATTATAACAACCATCGGAGCTCAAATCCTTATGTTCCACCTGTCACACCCCATTTTAACCGGGTAGATTTAAGAGTATGACGTATTGGTGATTCCTGTTTATTTGTTTCAAGGAGTCGCCACCTAATTAATTTAACGGTGAATTAGGACACCTAGATGGTTAACTAAGGCAAAGTTAAAACTAAACCTCAATTAATAGTCTGCTTAACCAGTATGTTCTAGGTAAGGGCTCTATATTATCCTAAAGGGAAGGGGTTAGGCATCCTTTAGAATCCGTTAACTTACGGTTATCCGACCAAACTTAGGTTAATTAATATAGACTAAACGCAAATATAATATTAAGAAAATAATTTGTAAATTATTGCTAAGGTTTTTAAAAGCAGAGAAAAAAATGTAATAATGCTATTTAAAATGATACTTATGGATATTGATAGAGGGCTTTAAATGAGAAATATTAGCTAGAATAAGACTGATGGAAAATATGATAATTTACATAGAAAGGAGATTTCAAAGGCCATTTAACAAAAGAAGATTTGAAATGCTAAATAACACTTAAAGATATGTTAATATGATTTTAAATACTAATACTATTTTTAAACAAAACTTGCAAAAGATAGTTTGCATATAAGTAATAGTTTTTTAATAGAAGACTTGGCAAATTTGAACTTTGAATAAAATAGTGTGATATGAATATGACGGTGTAGAAAAATCTAGACTATTTTTATAAATGGGAATCAAAGGAAGTGAGTTTTCTTTCTCTTTAATTATCTTTCATTGACTATGCTTAAGGCGTGATTGATTCAAACTTGAATATTTATTTATGAATATACTAGAATTTATATTTGAGTATTAACGATGCTTTGAGATGTCTATGATAGCAAAATGTGATTCCCTTTATTTTAAATATCTAGTCATGTTATTTTGCAAATCAATTGTTTCAAATAAAATAGATATTAGACAATAGTTTTAACATGAAAAGAAGAGAATAAATCTTATGGAATTAATTATTGGTTTACTACCCGTTACTAAGACTAAACCCCACTAATTTCACTATGGTTCATCTAAATTAACAAGTGTTAGTCATGCGATACAAATTTAAATGCATAGAAAATAAAATAGAGGAGTAAATAAGGTAAATGGGCTCAGCCCATTTCAAGGCTGCTATGATCAAATGGCTGCTGGGCTTCGGCCCAATTTCATTGTATTTTGCTGTGGCCTGCTGCTGTATTTTCTATTGGGCTGTGACCCAGAAATTTCATTTTTTGTTCCTTTGGCTGCGGACAGAGCTGGGCAGAGGGTGGAAATCGTATTTCGTTGGGCCTTGGCCCAACACCGAATGCGGAGGGGGACGAGTCTCTTGGACTCGTATGCAAGGTTCATGCAAGAAAATTAAAGAAAGAGATTAGTACATGATCAATGAATAATGTTGAACATATGAAATATAAACTCAAAAACAAATCAGTATACTATGTATATTTAAGTATAATTCATGTATACATATTCATAGCTGGTTTAAATAGAGGTATATCAGTAATGCGCAAATATACCTAGCTAACTCAAATATGTTCGCAATGATGCACAAAATTTGAACAACACCAAATGATAATATAGACTATGCGTCGTACACAAGTGATGCATATATACATTTAAGTATACTTCGAGTATACATACGCATAATTCGTAGGCAAACAGCAGTGGCGCACACATACGCATTATTGGGAGTTAACCGGAGATTTATGCAAAGTCACATAATGTATAGCACATAGACAGAACAAACTACCTAACTGAATACATATCAAAGCCACCATGACTGCATAGAAACCCGAAACCAAAACAGAAATAAGGTGATAAGATCAGATCTGTTCCGCTTCTTAAAACTTAAGGAATGATGTATACTCAGGTATATATTGGACAACAATAGACTTATTCGAAACATGAAGGACAATTTGGGTTAAAAACACATTAAAACATAATAAGCATTCAACTTCTAAACTTAATCAGACCAATCATATCATTACATCTACCATAATAATAGACCAATAGAACCAATACTCAAGCAAACAATAGCTTAAACTAGACCACCACATACTGGTAATCAGATCCAAATATATATCTGAATTCTACTTTAGATCATTCAATAACACAGGATATATGCTTAACAAGGACAAATTACACAATGTATTCGTATATATTTAAACCAACAGGATGGCTTAAGCATAAAGTGAACTACACATTAATCAAGAGCATCTAAACATGTCTTAAACTGAACTAACATATAATGCAGGCAAGCCGACAACAAGTAACTAAGCAGGGCAGTGAAACTACATTCTATACACATTTAAACACATCCTAGGGACATGTTGAGCTAAACAGCAAGTTAAGTATAGAAACAGACTACATATCAGGACTGGAAGATAAAGAATATGGAGTTTACTGACCTTGAACTGAAGCAAACATCATTCTAAACCAGCAAAGCTAACCATATCTATACTTATATTAATATAAAATCATTTAACTATACCAACAGATGAATATGCTGGCATACAATTGAACCAATAATAAAATCACAAACCACAATATTGCACCTACTAGCAAAATATTACTAAACTAATGCAGGTTCTGCCAACATAGTTTGAAACCAATCAACATCTAATCTTCATTATGGAATGACCAACTTTGTTGTGACAACCAAATTAATCAACATGGAATGCTTGCTTAATATAAGTACTGATCTAGAGGACACTTTAAGGTGATCAATCTAACAGGTTGGATCAACAACCAATTCAAATCTTAATATAACAAACTGTAACAGGGAATAAGCTAGGCATCATATGAGCAGCATATCAAACTGGACGATGTTAATATCAACAAGTAACTAAAATCAAACCCATAGCTAAGGATACCTACTCATGTTGAGCTACTAACACTCATAAGTCTGTTAATAGCAATATCTAGTGTCTATTAATCATGCTTAAAAGGTAACTAGAAATAGCAACTAATGCTCATTAATCATGCTTAAATTATTATTAGCTGGAAATTAAATCAAACGGCAGCCAAACATACGACAACTAAGGCATGACAGAATTAACAATTAAGACTAAAATAGGAGGTGAAATACTAAAGGAAGATTTACCGACCTTCTTCGGGTGCAGCGAAGTGAGGCGAAGGGGTTTCGATATCACTCGAACACTACAAACTCCGATCTCGAATTTATTCGGGCTCGAAAACAGTTGCTGGAAATGAAAGAGAACCAGAATAATCCTCTATTTCGAATGAATATCAAAACAAGATTAAAACTCATGAAGACTTCGTAATTTTAGACGGGAATTTGAAGCGGTTAAAAGAAACTCAAAACTTTAGGGGATTTCTGCAGCTAAACAAAAATTGTTCTTGGGGAATTTTAGAAATCAAAAAAAATCAAAATAGGGGTTTCATCAAAGATAAAAACAAATCCTTCTTGGGGTACTCCTATGAATCAGAAAATCCTCCTATGAATCCGAAAAATCCCCCCTCTTCTTGACTTGGACAACGATTATATATAGGGCGAATTAGGGTTTGTTTGAGAGGAGCGGGGGAGACAAGATTAAGTGGGGGATGACAGTGAGCACGGGGGTGACAGAGGAAGGGAGCGTGGGGAACAAAGTGAAGTGGTGTGACAGACGAGTGGGGTGTTCAGGGATAACGTGGTAGTAGAGCGGCAGTGAGCAGCGTGGGAGATAGAGGGAAGAACGTGAGGAGAAAATTAGTGGGGAACAGAGGCGTGGGATGGCAGTGGGGATTTTATGGTAAAAGGGAAGGAGAGAGGAAAGAAGAGAGGGAAGAGCGGCGGAAATGGGGGGTGGCGATGAGAGGAAGGCGAGGGAGGTGAAGCGGCGGTGGAAGGGAAAGGTGGAAGTGCGGCGGTGGGGGGTGGGGGGGGGGGGGAACGAAAAATGAAAGGGAAGATGAGGGGAAACCCTTATTTTGTGTAAAACGGGTCAGACCCGGTCCATTTGTGGACTGGGTCAATTTTTAGACCGGGTATTAAAAGAATGGGCCAGCGAATTAGAACACGGACTGATCTAAAAATTAGGGTAAAAAATATAAGCTGGTCAGAAAATATTTATGAGTTGATTGGACTTTGATTTGGAATCCGATAAATCAAAATTACGGACTGAGTGCAAGAAATAGTTTGGCTTCTGCACTTGAATAAAAGACCCATTTTAATTAATGATATACCAATGGTGACAAAATATTGCTTAATACAAAAATGTGTGATTATTAGGACTCGGGTAATAAGATTATATGGTGTTATAATAGTCGTGCAATAATATATTTCTTTTTTTGAAAATCCACGGTAAATAAATACTATTATTCTAATTATGCAAAGATAAATGCGATGCGCGTGCGTGAGCTGGTAAAATGCCGAAAATGATAATAATAATAATAATAATAATAATAATAATAATAATAATAATAATAATAATAATAATAATAATAATAATAATAATAAGAATAATTAGTAACTGTAATATAATAATGAAACACCGGCTTTGATAAAAGGTTAATAATTATAGTAAATATAATATATATATATTTTTAATTTTCCAGAAAATGTTAGAAGCGTAAAATAGGTATTTTGGAAGAGAGGCGGGACAAAATTGGGTGTCAACAACTTGTCCCTCTTTGCCCGGTAATGATGAAAAGAGTTGTCGGGCAAAGATGTTGACTCAGTAGCCTATTTTGTCCCGGCTAAAGGAAACTTGAGAAGATTATGACCGAACTCCGGTCTCTGAGTTGCCTACATATCTCGGGCTGTACGAGAATCAGGTCGAGTGTAGTTCTGGGATACTTACGACACTTGAACCCCGATTGGCGCGAAGCTTGCAAAATATTGTCCCAGTGTTGAATTGTGACAACACTGGGTATTATGATAGAAACATGAGAATTCTTGAAAAAATTGAATTGTTGGAATGCAACAAAATACTTGTAATTAGAGACGAGTGTTCGAGGTAGATCTTTGACCCGTGTCGGGAAGTCTGATTATCCTTCCCGACAAATTGCCCCACTTCGCTGCCGAAGAAATAGTTCCACGAGTTGATGTGTGATGCCAACTTTAATATTGTCGAAAGCCACCAGCTAAAAACAATCGTTAGCAACAAAGAAATATATGTGTAAATAAGACAGGGTTGGAGAAGTTTACACTTGTAACCCCTGTTTCGAAAGTTGAATCCACAACATACCCGCATTCGGAGGTGGGTGCCTGAACTGAAATATAAAATACCCGCATTCGGAGGTGGGTGACTGAACAGAAATGTAAAATACCCGCATTTGGAGGTGGGTGCTTGAACTGAAATATAAAATACCCGCATTCGGAGGTGGGTGCCTGAACTGAAATATAAAATACCCGCATTCAGAGGTGGGTGCCTGAACTGAAATATAAAATACCCGCATTCGGAGGTGGGCGCCTGAACTGAAATATAAAATACCCACATTCGGAGGTGGGCGCCTGAACTGAAATATAAAATACCCGCATTCGGAGGTGGGCGCCTGAACTGAAATATAAAATACCCGCATTCGGAGGTGGGTGCCTGAACTGAAATATAAAATACCCGCATTCGGAGGTGGGTGCCTGAACTGAAATATAAGATACCCGCATTCGGAGGTGGGCGCCTGGACTTGAATATAAAATACCCGCATTTGGAGGTGGGTGCCTAAAATAAAATATAAGATACCCGCATTCGGAGGTGGGTGCCTGGACTTGAATATAAAATACCCGCATTCGGAGGTGGGTGCCTGGACTTGAATATAAAATACCCGCATTCGGAGGTGGGTGCCTGAAATAAAATATAAGATACCCGCATTCGGAGGTGGGTGCCTGGACTTGAATATAAAATACCCGCATTCGGAGGTGGGTGCCTGAAATAAATATAAGATACCCGCGTTCGGAGGTGGGTGCCTGAACTGAAATTTGAATCCCCATCCACTTCCACGTCCGTATTCTACGGTGTAAAGAATAAATCCACTTCTACTTCCACGCCTGTGTCATACGGTGCAAAAATAAATCCACTTCTACTTCCACATCCGTGTCATACGGTGCAAAAAATAAATCCACTTCTACTTTCCAAAATAAAACTGCATCCACTTTCCATAATTATATGTGCATTTTCTTTTGTCATATAAATCTACTTCTGCCTCCACGCTCACATCCACAATGTAAATGTAAATCCACGTCCGCTTAAGATGGTATTGTAGAAAGGTATCCACATTTATATCCACAACCAATAACGGGTGACCACAGTCAGTATCCCCCTTGAAGAAAGTTAAATCCACGATTATGTGTATTTGATCCATCGAGAAATGCCACGAGCTGAAACAAACCGTTAACGATAAGAATATGTAAATAACTGGATTTGAAATAATTATGCTCACAACCCTTGGCTGAGAAGATGAGTTTGTGTCCACTGTTGGGATCAAGATTTCATGATGAATGGAACAACATCCACCGTTTAGCGCAAGCTAACTTTGCATCCACGTTGAAGAATGTTTGCCCTTTTGAAGAAAGCTAACTTTTCGATCACGCCCATAATTAAAGTTTTAAGATGAGTCGAATATGCACAACCTTCACGTTAATTGAACCTTCTTCGTCAGAGAAAAATCGTGAGTTTAAAAGAAAAATTAGTTGACTTGTGCATGTCGGGGAACTTGGCCCTTGAATTGATCCTTGTTTCGGTCGCGTCCACGTTCTTTGATGTCTTATTTCATATCTTGCCTTGCCGGGGAGTTTCAGTTATAAAAGCATATTTTGCAAAATATGAATAACGAGATTTGTATGACTCTGAGGGGAAATATCTAATGGTTTTAATAGATAGATAAAAATGATTGTGAAGACTTGATTTTTGAATTTATTCGCACTTTAGAAATATGGATGGATTTTTATTTAAGGCCATTTTTATGCTACTTCTAAAAATTTGTCCCAGTTTCAGTCCTAGAGATGCTTGATTCCGGACAATTGAAAAGTAAGAACTTATAATAAAAAGTTTTTGAAAGTGATTTGACCGACTTCACAATTTGTCCCAGTTTCAAGTCCTGGAAACACTTGGTTCTAAACAATCGAAAAGTGAGAAAGTTGTAATGAAAAGTTTTTGAAAGTGATTTGACCGATTTCAAAAATTTGTCCCAGTTTCAAGATACTAAGACACATGAATTTAAACGGTGGGAAGACCCAGTCTTGTATAAATAAATCCTGATGTATTTTATAGGAACCAAAATGTCTGGACAAACTGAAAATAAAATTTTAAAATAGAAGGGCCGAACCCGCCTCGGGTTGCCTACGTATCCCAAAGGAATCATGCCAGACGTAGTTCGTGATGAACATAAAGATTTTTGAGTTTGTTTTGTTTTTTTAATAAAGGGTCCGAACCCTATGTGGGTTGCCTACGTATCCAAAAGCAAATCAGGCCACACGTAGTTCCACCCATACAACAAAAACACTGAAATATTTTGAAAAAGTGGCCGAACCCGATGTGGGCTGCCTACGTATCCAACAGGAAGTCAGGCCAAACGTAGTTCCAACCACAAACAAAGATACTGAAATGATTTGAAAAGAGTGGCCGAACCCGATATGGGCTGCCGAACCCGATTGGTGGTGTTTGAGAAAATGACCGATTTTGAAATACCATGTGACTTAATTCAGCAACTCGTCGATCCAGACGAGCAATGATCTCCAAATGTGTTTCTGGTTCATTAGAGGATGTGGGATCACTCGTGATCGGTAAACTAAGAGATGGCTCAGATGAAGTGGTTGGATTGATCAAACTTTGCTCCATTTTAGAACGAGTCTTTTTAGTTAACCAGATGATTAGTGATGAGTCAGAGTCTGATTTCTTGGCTCTAGACCGTGTGAAATATGGATGCTCCGCCAGTTCCCCTTTAGCACAAGTCAACCTTCTTCGTTTTAAAAATAAGTTTGAAAGAAAAAGATAAAATAAAAAAGAAAAAAAAACGAGTCAGTATACGGTAAGGACATGTTATTGCGTATAAACACATTATTTCACATAATACATCGCGTTTTATAATGCAAGGGACCTCTTTATGCCAGAGGTAGGCCTAACGAATATTTGAAGGACAAACATGTTTTTTATGTATCATTCCATAACTCTTCCTAAAACTAATTTACAAGAATAATAAAAATTTATTACATGTCATTTAATAATACAATTCAAAGTTAATCTAAGATATCTAATACTTCATCTCCACTGATTTCCTTTAGTTGTTTTCAACACTCCGGCATTAATTGGATGCTCCACGACAACCTGCAACAAAATGTCAATTTTTCCTGAAATATTTATCTATAGAGTACTAGGTCCACACATTTCACATATTTGTCCTTCAAATAATGGATATAGATAGTGAATAGTGTCAACTAGAGTCATAGACTCATTTGGACATTTGGTAAGGTTGACTAATGAACTTAATACACCAAGGGTATTAAGCCTCCTAGGTTTAAAATGATGCATGTCCTTACAAGGTTTTGGTTTTAGCTCTACCTAGGTAGACTAAGAGTGGTTTTCCTATGACACAAGGCTCCCCCAAGCGGACAACTTGGGAGTGGAAAGTCCGTGGCCGTCGACTGCACCGCCGATCGACTAAATCCACAAGATCGATCCAACTAAAGGGGTAATTTAGTAGTGCACGGGCGCAAACTGCGAAGCCGCTTTAAGTGTGTGAATATGTGTGAGTTTTCCAGGATTGGAAGAAGTATGAACGGAATGCCAATTTAAGGAAAGCAATAACATACATATTACATAGAAAAATTAACATAAGGAATAAAATACAAACACCCAAAAGCATATAAGGGAAAAGCAATAATGAAGGCAAAAGAAAACAAACAAGATATTCAACAAATTAACTATTAACCTAAGTCTGTTATGGTTAGAGCCTAAAGTCCCCAGCGGAGTCGCCAAGCTGTCACACCCCATTTTAACCGGGTAGATTTAAGAGTATGACGTATTGGTGATTCCTGTTTATTTGTTTCAAGGAGTCGCCACCTAATTAATTTAACGGTGAATTAGGACACCTAGATGGTTAACTAAGGCAAAGTTAAAACAAAACCTCAATTAATAGTCTGCTTAACCAGTATGTTCTAGGATAGGGCTCTATATTATCCTAAAGGGAAGGGGTTAGGCATCCTTTAGAATCCGTTAACTTACGGTTATCCGACCAAACTTAGGTTAATTAATATAGACTAAACGCAAATATAATATTAAGAAAATAATTTGTAAATTATTGCTAAGGTTTTTAAAAGAAGAGAAAAAAAACGTAATAATGCTATTTAAAATGATACTTATGGATATTGATATAGGGCTTTAAATGAGAAATATTAGCTAGAATAAGACTGATGGAAAATATGATAATTTACATAGAAAGGAGATTTCAAAGGCCATTTAACAAAAGAAGATTTGAAATGCTAAATAACACTTAAAGATATGTTAATATGATTTTAAATACTAATACTATTTTTAAACAAAACTTGCAAAAGATAGTTTGCATATGAGTAATAGTTTTTTAATAGAAGACTTAGCAAATTTGAACTTTGAATAAAATAGTGTGATATGAATATGACGGTGTAGAAAAATCTAGACTATTTTTATAAATGGGAAGCAAAGGAAGTGAGTTTTCTTTCTCTTTAATTATCTTTCATTGACTATGCTTAAGGCGTGATTGATTCAAACTTGAATATTTATTTATGAATATACTAGAATTTATATTTGAGTATTAACGATGCTTTGAGATGTCTATGATAGCAAAATGTGATTCCCTTTATTTTAAATATCTAGTCATGTTATTTTGCAAATCAATTGTTTCAAATAAAATAGATATTAGACAATAGTTTTAACATGAAAAGAAGAGAATAAATCTTATGGAATTAATTATTGGTTTACTACCCGTTACTAAGACTAAACCCCACTAATTTCACTATGGTTCATCTAAATTAACAAGTGTTAGTCATGCGATACAAATTTAAATGCATAGAAAATAAAATAGAGGAGTAAATAAGGTAAATGGGCTCAGCCCATTTCAAGGCTGCTATGATCAAATGGCTGCTGGGCTTCGGCCCAATTTCATTGTATTTTGCTGTGGCCTGCTGCTGTATTTTCTATTGGGCTGTGACCCAGAAATTTCATTTTTTGTTCCTTTAGCTGCGGACAGAGCTGGGCAGAGGGGGGAAATCGTATTTCGTTGGGCCTTGGCCCAACACCGAATGCGGAGGGGGACGAGTCTCTTGGACTCGTATGCAAGGTTCATGCAAGAAAATGAAAGAAAGAGATTAGTACATGATCAATGAATAATGTTGAACATATGAAATATAAACTCAAAAACAAATCAGTATACTATGTATATTTAAGTATAATTCATGTATACATATTCATAGCTGGTTTAAATAGAGGTATATCAGTAATGCGCAAATATACCTAGCTAACTCAAATATGTTCGCAATGATGCACAAAATTTGAACAACACCAAATGATAATATAGACTATGCGTCGTACACAAGTGATGCATATATACATTTAAGTATACTTCGAGTATACATACGCATAATTCGTAGGCAAACAGCAGTGGCGCACACATACTCATTATTGGGAGTTAACCGGAGATTTATGCGAAGTCACATAATGTATAGCACATAGACAGAACAAACTACCTAACTGAATACATATCAAAGCCACCATGACTGCATAGAAACCCGAAACCAAAACAGAAATAAGGTGATAAGATCAGATCTGTTCCGCTTTTTAAAACTTAAGGAATGATGTATACTCAGGTATATATTGGACAACAATAGACTTATTCGAAACATGAAGGACAATTTGGGTTAAAAACACATTAAAACATAATAAGCATTCAACTTCTAAACTTAATCAGACCAATCATATCATTACATCTACTATAATAATAGACCAATAGAACCAATACTCAAGCAAACAATAGCTTAAACTAGACCACCACATACTGGTAATCAGATCCAAATATATATCTGAATTCTACTTTAGATCATTCAATAACACAGGATATATGCTTAACAAGGACAAATTACACAATGTATTCGTATATATTTAAACCAACAGGATGGCTTAAGCATAAAGTGAACTACACATTAATCAAGAGCATCTAAACATGTCTTAAACTGAACTAACATATAATGCAGGCAAGCCGACAACAAGTAACTAAGCAGGGCAGTGAAACTACATTCTATACACATTTAAACACATCCTAGGGACATGTTGAGCTAAACAGCAAGTTAAGTATAGAAACAGACTACATATCAGGACTGGAAGATAAAGAATATGGAGTTTACTGACCTTGAACTGAAGCAAACATCATTCTAAACCAGCAAAGCTAACCATATCTATACTTATATTAATATAAAATCATTTAACTATACCAACAGATGAATATGCTGGCATACAATTGAACCAATAATAAAATCACAAACCACAATATTGCACCTACTAGCAAAATATTACTAAACTAATGCAGGTTCTGCCAACATAGTTTGAAACCAATCAACATCTAATCTTCATTATGGAATGACCAACTTTGTTGTGACAACCAAATTAATCAACATGGAATGCTTGCTTAATATAAGTACTGATCTAGAGGACACTTTAAGGTGATCAATCTAACAGGTTGGATCAACAACCAATTCAAATCTTAATATAACAAACTGTAACAGGGAATAAGCTAGGCATCATATGAGCAGCATATCAAACTGGACGATGTTAATATCAACAAGTAACTAAAATCAAACCCATAGCTAAGGATACCTACTCATGTTGAGCTACTAACACTCATAAGTCTGTTAATAGCAATATCTAGTGTCTATTAATCATGCTTAAAAGGTAACTAGAAATAGCAACTAATGCTCATTAATCATGCTTAAATTATTATTAGCTGGAAATTAAATCAAACGGCAGCCAAACATACGACAACTAAGGCATGACAAAATTAACAATTAAGACTAAAATAGGAGGTGAAATACTAAAGGAAGATTTACCGACCTTCTTCGGGTGCAGCGAAGTGAGGCGAAGGGGTTTCGATATCACTCGAACACTACAAACTCCGATCTCGAATTTATTCGGGCTCGAAAACAGTTGCTGGAAATGAAAGAGAACCAGAATAATCCTCTATTTCGAATGAATATCAAAACAAGATTAAAACTCATGAAGACTTCGTAATTTTAGACGGGAATTTGAAGCGGTTAAAAGAAACTCAAAACTTTAGGGGATTTCTGCAGCTAAACAAAAATTGTTCTTGGGGAATTTTAGAAATAAAAAAAAATCAAAATAGGGGTTTCATCAAAGATAAAAACAAATCCTTCTTGGGGTACTCCTATGAATCAGAAAATCCTCCTATGAATCCGAAAAATCCCCCCTCTTCTTGACTTGGACAACGATTATATATAGGGCGAATTAGGGTTTGTTTGAGAGGAGCGGGGGAGACAAGATTAAGTGGGGGATGACAGTGAGCACGGGGGTGACAGAGGAAGGGAGCGTGGGGAACAAAGTGAAGTGGTGTGACAGACGAGTGGGGTGTTAGGGATAACGTGGTAGTGGAGCGGCAGTGAGCAGCGTGGGAGATAGAGGGAAGAACGTGAGGAGAAAATTAGTGGGGAACAGAGGCGTGGGATGGCAGTGGGGGTTTTAGGGTAAAAGGGAAGGAGAGAGGAAAGAAGAGAGGGAAGAGCGGCGGAATGGGGGGTGGCGATGAGAGGAAGGCGAGGGAGGTGAAGCGGCGGTGGAAGGGAAAGGTGGAAGTGCGGCGGTGGGGGGTGGGGGGGGGGGGAACGAAAAATGAAAGGGAAGATGAGGGGAAACCCTTATTTTGTGTAAAACGGGTCAGACCCGGTCCATTTGTGGACTGGGTCAATTTTTAGACCGGGTATTAAAAGAATGGGCCAGCGAAATAGAACACGGACTGATCTAAAAATTAGGGTAAAAAATATAGGCTGGTCAGAAAATATTTATGAGTTGATTGGACTTTGATTTGGAATCCGATAAATCAAAAATACGGACTGAGTGCAAGAAATAGTTTGGCTTCTGCACTTGAATAAAAGACCCATTTTAATTAATGATATACCAAGGGTGACAAAATATTGCTTAATACAAAAATGTGTGATTATTAGGACTCGGGTAATAAGATTATATGGTGTTATAATAGTCGTGCAATAATATATTTCTTTTTTTGAAAATCCACGGTAAATAAATACTATTATTCTAATTATGCAAAGATAAATGCGATGCGCGTGCGTGAGCTGGTAAAATGCCGAAAATGATAATAATAATAATAATAATAATGATAATAATAATAATAATAATAATAATAATAATAATAATAATAATAAGAATAATTAGTAACTGTAATATAATAATGAAACACCGGCTTTGATAAAAGGCTAATAATTATAGTAAATATAATATATATATTTTTTAATTTTCCAGAAAATGTTAGAAGCGTAAAATAAGTATTTTGGAAGAGAGGCGGGACAAAATTGGGTGTCAACACCACCAAAAGGGAACCAAATTATTTCAAGCCAATCATCCACTAGCGACCCCGCTAGTTCTAAAATAGAGGATATGCTTTCAAAAGTATTGAAAAAGGTGGAGTCAACCGATTCCTTTTGCAAAGAGACAAGGGATGAAATGAAAAGCTTGGGGAAAGTTATAGGTTCTCACTCAACTTCATCAAGTAATTGGAATCGCAACTTGGCCAAATATCGGCTACTCTCAACCAAAGACAAAAGGGCACACTCCCTAGTGATACGGTTGCAAATCCAAAGAATGATAGTGATCATAAATGCCACGCAATCACTACTAGGAGTGGCAAGACAATTGGTGGAGAGACATTAGTGAAAGACAATGTGGTGGTTGATGATGAGAAAATTGTTGAAAAGCCCATTGTTAATGAGGAAGAAGTGAGTCCAAAGAAGAAGCGGGTTAGTGTTGATAAACCCATTATTATTTAAAAACCCATTATTATTGAGGAAAAGGATGAAGCTTCAAAAGGGAAGGAAGCGGTAGATGAGGTGCCAAGGTCCTTACCGCCCGTTCCAAAAGCCTCCTCCTCTATTTTCTCAACGATTGGCTAAGAAAGCGGAAGATGGTAATTTTCTCAAGTTTATTGGGATGTACAAATTTTCCAAAGCATTATGTGATCATGGAGCAAGCATCAATTTGATGCGGCTTGCTATTTTTAACAAGTTGGGTTTGGGCACTCCCCGACCCACAACAATGAGGTTGCTAATGGCGGATAGAACTGTGAAGAAACCGATTGGTATCCTTTATGATGTGCTTGTGAGAGTTGATCAGTTCATTTTTCCAGTCGACTTTGTGATTTTGGATTGTGAAGTTGATTTCGAGGTGCCTCTAATCTTGGGAAGACCTTTCTTGGCTACGGGACGTGCTTTTGTAGATGTGGAGAGGGGTGACCTAAAATTTAGAATGAATTATGAAGATATCACTTTCCATATTTGCAAGTCAATGAAACAAATGGCGGATATAAGTATTGTGTCGGTTATTGATACAATTGATGAAGCCATGGAGACAACCGTTGAGCATGAACATGTGGGTGATATGTTGGCAGCGATGATAATGAACTATGTGGGGGAAAATGAAGAAGAGTTCGAGGAGACGGTTAATGCATTGATTGGGTTGGGGTCATACCATTACAATCTAAAGAAGCTTGATCTTGATTTAGAGAACCGAGAAACTCCTCCCATAAGGCCTTCCATTATTGAGCCTACTACCTTGGAACTCAAACCTCTTCCTTCACATTTGAGGTATGAATTCCTTGGACGTAAAAATACATTGCCCGTAGTTATTTCCACCCTGTTGACAGATGAGCAAAGAGAGAGGTTGTTGGTGATTTTGAGAAAATACAAGAAAGCTACTGGTTGCTGTATTGCGGATATCCAAGGGATTTTGCTCGGTATTTGTACTCATAAGATTCAACTTGATGAAGAGTTTGAACCAAGCGTTGAACATCAAAGGAGGTTGAATCCTCCTATGCAAGAAGTTGTGAAGACCGAAATCATCAAGTGGTTAGATCCGGTGTTATGTATCCTATAGCGGATAGCTCTAGGTTAGTCCTATTCAATGCGTCATTCTACCGTGATTGCAAATGCTAAAAATGAAGTGATTCCCACTCGCACGGTCACCGAATGACGGGTTTGCATGGACTATAGAAAGTTGAACAAATGGACCAAAAAGGACCACTTCCCAATGCCATTCATGGATCAAATGCTTGATAGGCTTGTGGGAAGGGATTATTATTGCTTTCTTGATGGCTATTCCGGGTACAACGAAATCACCATTGCATTCGAGGATCAAGAGAAAATCACTTTCACTTGTCCTTATGGGACCTTTTCTTTTAAGAGGATGGCCCTTTGGGTTATGTAATTCACCCGCAACTTTCCAACGTTGCATGATGTCCATTTTCTCCGACATGGTTGAGGATTCCATTGAAATCTTCATGGATGACTTTTCCGTGGTTGGGGACTCTTTTGAGAGAAAAGGACCAAAATCATCCATAATGTTTGGGTTTGGATCAAAATCATACATATTCTTTCACATGGTGCACTAATAGTACATTATGTTTGCATAAGTGGTGCACTTTTAGTCACAATCCCAAATAAATTTAACGGAAAAGAACAAAAATGCCCCTGAACTTTTAGAAAAGGTATAAAAATACCCTTTATTCATCTATTTTGCTAAAACTACCCCTCAATTCAACTTTTTGAGAATTTATTCCCCTTGACTAACGGACAACACTAATTTTTTTTTTAAAAAAAATAAATTAAATTGCACATGACATTTTATTACTGAAAAATTGATTTATTCTTTTAAAAAGAAATCTGAAAAATCGTTATTTGTAGAATAAGGAAAAATAATTTTTCAACATCCATTTCTTTAAAAAAACAAATGTAGTAAGCCTTTTATATATATATATATAAAAAAAAAAAACAGAATTGGATTTTCATTAAAACATGTGAATTTTTTTTAAGTTTGGAAAAAAAAATTTAACGGGTGCAAACCCCATTTCTTTTTTAGAAAATTCAATTTTTAAATCTGAAAAACTGATTGTTTTTTTTAAGTAAAATGTGCAAAACTAATACTCCACAATTTTCTTCTAGATTTAAAAAAAGATAGTTTTCTGGTTTTTTTTTTAAACACAGTTTTTCCATAAAAAATTTAATTTTTTCAGATTTTTATAAAAATCCAATTTTTCACATTTTGAAAAGAAAAAAAAATTAGTGTTGTCCCTTAGTCAAGGTTTTACTCGTTAAAAAAAAGTTTTCCAAATTTAAAAAAATTCCAAGGTTTCAGATTTCTTTTTAAAAGAATAAATCAATTTTTCAGTAATAAAATGTCATGTGCAATTTATTTATTTATTTTTTTAAAAAAAATTAGTGTTGTCCGTTAGTCAAGGGGAATAAATTCTCAAAAAGTTGAATTGAGGAGTAGTTTTAGCAAAATTGATGAATAAAGGGTATTTTTATACCTTTTCTAAAAGTTCAGGGGCATTTTTGTTCTTTTCCGTTAAATTTATTTGGGATTATGACTAAAAGTGCACCACTTATGCAAACATAATGTACTATTAGTGCACCATGTGAAAGAATAGGTATGATTTTGATCCAAATCCAAACATTATGGATGATTTTGGTCCTTTTCTCACTCTTTTGATGAGTGCTTGGAGAATCTAGCCCAAGTAATGAAAAGATTTGAAGAGACGAACTTGGTTCTCAATTGGGAGAAGTGTCACTTCATGGTTAGAGAAGGAATCATCTTGGGACACAAGATTTCAGAAAAGGGGTTTGAGGTTGATGAAGCTAAAATTGAAGTTATTGTAAAGCTTCCTCCCCCAATCTCCGTCAAAGGTATTCGTAGCTTCCTTGGGCATGCCGAGTTTTATAGAAGATTCATCCAGGACTTCTCGAAGATAGCCAATTCTCTATAAAAATTATTGGAGAAGGAGTCGAAGGTTGTATTTGATGATGCTTGCTTGAAGGCATTTGAGGTCTTGAAAGAGAGACTCAAATCGGCTCCTATTATCATTGCCCCGAATTGATCGCAACCCTTTTAGTTGATGTGTGATGAAAATGGATTCTCCATGGGGGCTGTTCTTGGATAAAAAGGTGATAAGATTTTCCATCCCATCTAGTATGCAAGCAAGACTCTAAATGGTACTCAAATGAATTACACGGTCACCGAGCAAGAGTTGCTTGCTATTGTGTTTGCTTTCGAGAAGTTCTGGGCTTACTTGTTGGGAACCCATGTGGTTGTTCACACCGACCAGGCGACTCTTCGTTACCTCACTGACCAAGAAAGATGCCAAGTCGAGGTTGATACGTTGGGTCCTTTTGTTGCAAGAATTTGACTTTGAAGTCAAGGATAGAAAGGGTTGTGAAAACCAAGTGACAGACCAATTGTCTTGTCTTGAAGAGGGTGGGCATCCATTGGATGGCTAGAAATCAATGAGTCATTTCCGGATAAGCAAGTAATGGTGGGGTCACATGACATGATCCCTTGGTACCCGATTTTGATAAGTTTCATCTTAGTGATATTATGCTGGATGATTTGAACCTCCATCAAAAGAAGATGTTCTTGAGTGATGTTCGAAAATTTTATTGGGATGAGCCCTATCTATTTCGGGCTTGCGCCAACAACATCATAAGGTGGTGCATTCCCGAATTGGAGATGATTCCTATCATTGAGGCTTGTCATTCATCACCTGTGGGGGGGCATCATAGTAGCTCAAGAACAGCGGCAAAAGTGCTCTAAAGTAGTTTTTATTGGCCAACCATCCACCAAGATGCTCATGACTTCGTGAAAGCGTGTGACCAATGTCAAAGGCAAGGGAGCATTTCAAAGAGGCATGAGCTTCCAATGAAGTCAATTCTTGAAGTGGAATTGTTTGATGTTCAGGGAATCAATTTTATGGGTCCCTTTATGAGTTCCTATGGTAACAAGTACATCCTTGTGGCGGTGGAATATATGTCTAAATGGGTGGAGGCCGTTGCGCTTCCCAATAATGAAGGAAAGAGTGTCATCGCGTTGTTGAAAAAGACACCTATTCTCAAGGTTTGAGACTCCAAGGACAATCATTAGTGATGGGGGATCTCATTTTTACAACCGGTTGTTCAAAATGATTCTTGAAATGTATGGAATCAAGCATAGAGTTTCCACCCCTTATCATCCCCAAACAAGTGGTCAAGTTGAAGTATCAAATAGGGAAATCAAGAGCATTCTCTCCAAAATAGTAAATGCAAATAGGACTGATTGGTCAAGGAAGTTGAATGATGCTTTATGGGCCTATCAAACCGCATACAAGACACTAATTGGCATATCCCCTTATCAATTGGTATTTGGCAAAGCTTGTCACCTTCCGGTGGAACTCAAACATAAGGCATTGTGGGCCTTGAAAAAATTGAATCTTGAATGGGGTAATGCCTCACATTTTAGGTTGGATCAACCTAATGAGCTGGATGAATTCCGATTTAGAGCCTATGTGAGCTCTTCCATTTACAAGGCCCGCATAAAGCATTTCCATGACAAAAAGATCTTGAAAAGGAGTTTAGCCTCGGAGACCGTGTGTTATTGTTCAACTCAAGGCTCCGGTTATTTCCGGATAAATTGAAGTCTAAGTGGTCCAGTCCCTTCGATGTAACACAAGTGTTCCGACATGGAGCAATTCAACTTGTTGGTCCAGATGGAGAGCATTTCAAGGTGAAAAGGCAAAGGGTTAAACATTACTTTGGCTTACCCAGAAGCAAACATAATTGAGGTCATCTACCTCAATGAACCATGAAAACGGTAAAACCGTTGTGCCACGACTTTAACTTAAGCGCTTCTTGGGAGGCAACCCAAGTCTTTTGTTTAATGTTTTTTTACTTGTGTAGGATGCAAGGATGAAAGGAAATGAAAGGGAAAACAACTGTAAAAATGGACTCTTGGAAAAATTGGAAAAGAAAATAAGAATCAAAGGCAGGGGTGAATTTGTGGCCTTGATGCGGTATTGCATCTCAGAATGCTGTGAAAAGTTGCGGCCGCATCTTCACCCCACAAAATGGCAGTGACCAATGAAAAACATGAAGTTTGCGAACAAGTTGCGGCTCTGCATCTTGAGTTTCTAGCCGCAACTTTGATCGACCCTATCAGCCAGTGCCACGTCAGGTAAGTGGAGTTTGCGGAGGGAATGTGAGGTGGCAAAATTGATATATGACCGCATTTCCTGTGCAAACTCCAAAGGTATCTAAGGTTTGTTTGAAATGCCTTTTCTACACTTTTTCCCTCTAAGTCTCCAAACGTGGTCCCCCCCCCCCCCCCCTCCTTCTACCCCTAATCATAATTTCAAGCAATCATCTCTCCAATCCGACCCAATCCCCTCCCCATTCTCATGTTTAGTGTTTCTATTGGGATCTTTAATCAATAATTTCACGCTTGATACTCGCTACTTTTTATCTATCAGGTATGTTATGTGGCTTTTGATAGTCACTCTTTCAATCTTGCAATCAAAGCATAATATTAGCCTACAACATGGCCTTGTAGCATTAGTGTGCTGTGCGAACCCTTATCCCATTTGTTTAAATCGATTTGTAATGACTTAGTGGTATTTGAATGTTCATGTGTTGAATTTGTTTGATTAAGGGTAGGGATTGCTTGTTTGTTGCTTAATAATGTTGGCATTGCTTAAATTGTAATTGTGGGGGAGGGGATAATTGTGTTGAAAATGGTTAGAAATGGCGAGTTTTGGCTTAGGTTTATATTTGGGGATGACGATGGAGTTTGCGACCGCAAACTGAATTTGCGGAGTCACATCTCCATCACATCTCGCAGTGAGTTGACAGTAATGGAGCAAAATATGCCTAGTTTGTGAGCAAGATGCGGCTCCGCATCTTGAGTTTGCGGCCGAAACTTTGTAGTTATGGCGCCGCAAACTCTTTTTTGCGGGCGCATTTTATCTTTTTTTCTGTTTCCTTTGCATCATTAGTTTATTGCTTTCTTTATACCATGAAAACATCAAAAAGATTTTCCTTTTTTTTCTTAGGACCTAATGTTTGTTGACTGTATAGGATGACTGGACGAAAGAATTTGGCACAAAGGAACTAACCGAGCCTAACTGGGATGGAAAAGAAGCGACCTGCTTTGGGTGAGGGGCCATCCACCACCCCCTCTGCACCTCAGCTGACCCCTACAGCCTAGGGAACCCCGACCACTACTGATGACTTGATCCGCAAGAGGTTTGAGGCCCAGGTTAAAAGAGAAGAGGGCCTTAGATGGGCAATTGAAGGGGTGAAGGAGCGTTATGACAATAAACACTCCTTCAATCTTGAGAAAATTATCAGTCTCAGTGGGCTTGAAGAATCATTTCCCAGGATTATGGAGCAACTGCACCAACGAAACTGGATGGTGTTCACTAAATCGCTCGGGAAATTTTCCCCCCAAACCGTCAAAGAATTCTACCCAGTCTTGGTGTGCAAATGGGCAAAAAGAAGAAAGTTATGGGGGGTTGTACGGTGAGAGGAGAGGTTGTGCCCTTGTTCTACGAGGGAATCAGCATCGAATATTTCAGGACCAAGGGCACACCTCATAGTGAGTATGAGGACATAATTCAACCAAATGTGGCTGAAACCAAATGACCACATCTGGTAGAGGTCATAGCAGCTCCGGGCACTACTCCTTCGTGGATATAGCCCAAGACCGATATCATGAAGATTAGTCTCAACATTGAGGATAAGTTTTGGTTGTCTTTTATCAGCTCCCGATTTTGGCTATCACAGAATGCGACACTAATGGGGACTCGTAAGGCCATCTTGATCGGGTGTATCATGACCGAGGTACACATTAATGTTGGTCGCATTATGTACCCCCACATTATTGATAGAGCATGATAAACATCTCGTTTCATTCTTTTTCCGTGCTTGATTACTGCTTTATGTAAGAGGCACAACATGCCTGTGTTCAAGAGAGTAGATCGAGAGTGTGCCACAGTCGGGGTCATGGACATTTTTAGAACTGAGGATGATGATAACCCCGAGAGGAAGAAGAAAAGGGCCCAAGCTCAAACCATTGATCTCACAGGCGACTTGGAGGACCTTGCCAAGCCAGCCACTTTCACCATCCCGACTCCCTCAGGTCTGCTTCTGCTGGTTCCTCCACTAGCATAGTTGCGGGGTCCATTACTAGTGGCACCACACCACCTGCTACAGGGGCCCCACCTCAGAGAACGCTCCCTCCCTCTGTTGATGATTTTGGAATATAGCTCGGACCATAAGGAGTGTGGATTTCAAAGTGACTCGCTTCATCTACACCCTTCCTGACATAATTAAAAAGGCAGTGTAGGAGTACAAGAGATAGTGAGAAGAGCGTGTGGTTAGTTTAGAGAAGAGGGTGGACAAGATAGAGGCTGGTGAGACAGAGAGTTTGAAGGCGTTAAAAACCGACCTTGCTCAGCTGTGCTCCGATTTCACTGCTTTCGAGACCCCACTATTCTAGGCTATAGGTACAGGCGCTATGGATATTGAAGAGGTTGACAAGGCCCAGCCTGAGGCCGAGGCATCAGCGAGTTCTTCGCATCACACCACTATCAAAGATGATCCATTAGGTTTGGGTGATGATGAGTACGAGGAGCTGGATGAGTTTGAGACATTGCCGAATGCTTCAGAGGAGGAGATACAGGCTGCATTTGCAGCCTCTGTTCAACATGGTCACCCCGTCACTCGCACAGATGAGGAGCTTGAGCGAGACATGCAGAGAGCGAGAGAGCACTCACTTATGGACCTGATGTCCCCTATGGGGAATAGTACCATTGCTACACCCACACCTCCACATGCTGTTGGTACTTCAGCACCAACTGTGATTCCAAAGCCCACATCACCTACTATTGCTGCTACTGAGCCCATCATTTCCCCCTCCGAGCACAGCACTGAGCCAGTTTGAGACGACGTTTGAGGCGTCACAAGGAGTGCTTACTTCCTTTTGAGTGATACTTGTCTATTGCATTGGGGACAATGCAATGTTTTTAGTGGGGAATGGTGCTCCTAGTTTCTTTTGACTGAGTTTTTGAGTTTTTTATATAGTGTACCAGGGATACTGTATGTATTACCTGCGTTTTGACGGATAGTATTTATGTTTGTTATTATAAACATTGTAGTATTTTTATTATTGCATATGTGTTGCTGCCCTTATTTTGTTGTTTTGTGGTATTAGCTATATCCTTGGCTTTTTTAGCTATGGTTCTTTTCCTGAGGATGCTAATGGTCTTTTGAACCTGATATTTTTGGGAATTGTTGAGTCAGCTTGTCCCAATGATAGATATTTGGGAATTTTCTTAAGGGAACTTAGCCTTGTAGGGTCGGGGTGTGAGCATGACTTGTTTTGTATCAGTACAGTTAGAATATTACATGATATTGCATACTCCTCCAAAAAGTTTGAGCTTTAATGAAAATTGATGATCATGACAAACACAGGCTTCACCTTGTTACTCTTGACTATTCATTTGGGCAATGCATGAATTGATCTTGTCTTAAAAGTTATTGACTCATTTTGAACAATGCATGTGCCTGAGTGGGGACGTCTTGTACTAAACTTGTGTGATTGCTTGTGTTAACTAGAATTCCTGGTTTGTCTATCTAAGTTAATCTTGAATGATTGGTTGAAGAAAGGATCTTAGGCAATCTTTGAATTTCCTTATGAAACACCTTGTGCATATATGTATCACTAGTTACCCTTTTTGAGCCTTTAAGCCTCTTTCTTGTTGCCATGTTACAAGCCATACCACTTCTTACTTGTATCTCCTTTTGAACCCATCATTCCTTGAACTCTAAAGCCTAACATAGGCTTTTAGCCTAAGTAGGGGTTAAGAGGCCCTGTGAGTAAAGTTGACGGAAATGAGTGGTGGATTGGTGGTTGATAGAAATTCAAAGGTTGCCCTTGCACGAAAAAAAAAGTTTTTTTTTAGGAGAAATCATTCCAATAAGTGCAAAAAGGGGTTGACAATAAAGAAGGCAATATAAAGATGTGACTAAGGAGAAAAGGGTGGGAAAGAGAGTGAAATCGTGGTGAATCAAAGAAAAGGTCTCAACCAAGTCAAATATAGTGCTCAAGGAAGGGATAGTCACTTTTGTATCAAAATATGCATCCTACCCAACCCAAAGCCATCATTACAACCCAGGAAGTCCTTTGTGATCTACAATCGATTATTTTTGAACTAGTATGGAAAGAAAGTAAGGGCAAGCATATGGTTTGATTGTTACACCTAGAAAATTTCATGTCGTTGCACAGTGAATAGATTAACGCAGTGTGAGAAGTAATATTAAATGATTCTAATTAAGATTCCAAAGACGTTTGAAGCAAAGAGAAGAAAGTTTACTAAGAAAGGAGAAGTATACGTTGTGTCTTGGAAGAGTTTTTGTAAAGTACCAAATTCATATTGACTTAATGATGCCTTGAGAAAGAGTTGTAACGCCCCTTAGGTTGTTAATGAAGTGTTAAACAAGTGTTAAGAAGGTTCCCTAAGGATTGGAGATCAAATGAAGCGACAAGAACAAGATCAGAGAAAAGCGGATTATATGACCAATTATACGGTCCGTATAATATTATACGGTCCGTATAAGGGTCCATATAACCGTTACAGTGAAGGTCCATCACTGATGGAGTTATACGGTCACTTATACGGACCGTATAATGTGACGCATAATGGCTACAGAAACGAGTTGTTGCTGGGACGATTTCACGGTCACTTATACGGACCGTATAAATTTATACGGGTTGTATAAGTGTCCGTATAATACCGTCGGGACAGATTTTTATTTTATAAAAGGGAGCCCCAAGTTCATTTATTTTATTTCCCATTTTCTCTCCATACCTCAAGAAAGTTCTAGAATACTCTCCACACCATTTTAACATAAACCCAAGAGAAATCAAGAGTAAAACATCAAGAGTTGGTGGAAATCAAGTGCAAGAATGGTTTCTAGGGTTTATGCAAGTCATGAAATCTCTTTGGATTGAAGCTAGGGTTTTCCTCAAGTGAAGTGTTTCCACCCAAAGATCACTCTCACATTATCAAAGGTAAGTTTTATGATCCTTTCGTGTTTTTTAGAGTATTGAGGGGTTGAAAGACTTGGGTGGAATGAGAAAGTAGAAGATGAGTTCTAAATGTAGTTTTTATGATGTTTTTGAGTAGTAAGCTAACTTGAGTTATGATTTTTAGTATAATATGGATATAATATTGTTATGGAAGGCAGTAATAGTGATGAGGAAGCACTGTACAGAAATGTGCTTAAATGGGTGTCAAGTTGTTGGTATAAGTTGAACACAAGATGAATTTTGAAGGCTAAATCGAATGTGAATACTTGATTATGACACTGTGGATATTATTGTGGTTGTTGGGAGTTGTTTTGTGATATGATGGAAGTTGACGAAATAAGGGAAATGCTGCCCAATTTTCATTAGGTCATGAATTATTCTAGTTTAAATTTAGGAGTATCATTAAGGCTTAACCATGTTATGAATCCTTCTAAATGTAGCTTATTCAAGCTTTAACGGGGAACGCTAAATAGTTAAGGAGACAAAGAGGTATGTAAGACTAATCCTTCTTTCATTAAGGCATCATTCCCTTGCAATATATATCCATCCTTTCATGAGTTCCATAATGATTTATAAATGACTCTACCTCTAAGATTACCAAAGCTCATGATTCTCGATACTTTCACGATACTAGTACTTCCTTTATATGATAGTTGATCCTATATGGATAGATGTAACGAAAATGATTATGGCAATGATGTTGATGATACTTATGGACTTTTACGTATACGTGTCTAAGTATGTACGACTATTATGTAACACCGAGCTTATATGGCTGAGTATGATACTTATCGCGCGCACACCACTGCAGCTGGGTATGGATAACACTGAGCCTTGGTAGGGCCAGGTATGTACGACACCGAGCCTTGTCATGGCTGGGTATGTGAAACCACCGAACCTTCATGGTCAGGTATGCTATGGATGCGAATATGTATATGAGTACGGATACGAATATGGATATTTGTATATGTATATATGTATGTACACGAGCACACATTAGAAATGGAAGGTCCCTATGAAAGACAAGTAAGTAATTACGATGATGGCTACTATCTCCTGATTCTCCCATATTATGCTATTTCTTATGCTCCTATTATGATGTTGGTTATGCTTTACATACTCAGTACATTATTCGTACTGACGTCCTTTTGTTTGTGGACGCTGCGTCATGCCCGCAGGTGGACAGGGAGATAGGCTTGATCCATAGATATCTTATTCAGGGACTACATAGAGGAGCTCCATTTCATCCGGAGCTATAACCTTTGGTATTATTCTTTTGTGTACATACCTATGGGCATGGCGTGGTCCTGTCCCGCCTATATGATGTAACATACTCTACTCTTCTTAGAGACTCATAGACAGTTGTATATGATTAGATGTCCTTAGCCTTGTCGGCTCATATTTTGTATATCATTTTGATAGCCTCGTCGGCTTGTGTATATGGATATGGGCATTGTTATTGATGATGATATAAATATGTTATTGCCCAGCGAGATTAGCACTATTAATGCATATAAATTATGAGCAACCCATGTGGCTTACCTAGATGTGAATATGAGAATACGATAAGAGGTACCTGGGTGGGTTAGCACTGGGTGCCCGTCATGGCCCTCCGGTTAGGTCGTGACATTGATACATGTGACACGTGAGATTCTTTTTGAGTGCGAGTGTTCTCCTTTTGTCTCTCTATATTGATTGATATTTGTGTGAAAGGGACTTTCTTTCTTGTGAGGGCACATGTGTTGTAATACTAGATGAGCAATGAGACCATTCAAGCGAGTCAATGGAATGTGAATGTGAATTGAGTAATCTCTAGAAACTATGTGAAGCTTTTGAGTGTCATAAGGTCATTGTTAGTGCATTTTCGAAATAACAAGAAGGGATGGATATAGTAGAATAATTATGTGTGTTTTAGAATTATTGATACCAACCGATAGTCATGTGCATCTCATGTATGCCAGTTGGCAAGTCGTAAGTTGTGAGTCTTGAGTCGTTTGCTTGAGGACAAGCAAACGGTTAAGTTGGGGGTGTTGATAAGTCGTGGATTTTAGGGCTTTTTACATCCACTACTTATACTTTTTGAGTAGTCTTTTCAAGTGTTTGTTCGTTTTTTCATAGTGTTTTCGTGTGTTTTCATATTTTGTAAGTCGAGGACAAAATAGGGACAAAATGGAAAAAAGGAGAAAAAGAGCACGAAATTGCGACAAATATGCGGCACCGCAAGTTGGACTTGCAGCCGCATCGTTTGCCCAGAAAAATGACAATGAGCTGAACAAAATACGTCCACTTCCGGTGAGAATGCGGCACCGCAACTTCAGATGCGGCCTCATTTTGTAGGCCCGAACATCCAGTGAGCTAAGCAACATGCACGAATATACGAAGCAAATGCGGCACACCGCAAACTCAGTTTGCGGCCGCATCTTCAGAAGGACAGGGAAGGAATGCTGAGTGAATTGCGATCGCAAACTCATGTTGCGACCGCAAACTTGGGCCGCAAGTCATCAATTTGTTCGAGATTTAACTTTTTGTCCTCCCTCTATAAATACTTTTACCTAGTGCTCTGTGCACATTATTGAATATTTCCCACTTTTACTTTCTAGTTGTCTTTTAGCATTGAGAGAGCATTGAATATCATTTATTGTGGAAGATTTTAAGAAGATTCTCCATCTTTTTGTCATCTTCTCCATTAACGTTATTGTAAGCTTTATGAATACGAAATCCACTCTCATACAAATTATAACCTTATCCTGACGAGCACGTCAGATACCAATTGTCCCTATCCTAATAGCGGAGATTGATCTATCCAAATCCTCTTCCTTACGCCTCTGTCCCTTGACACAGAAAGTACTCTTACCAATATACCCTAAGAAATCTTACTTCGCTACACGTTTTGCACAAAAGTAGTCATCCATGTCCTTATTCTCAACTTCTCTTCTTTATTACCCGCGGTCACTATCCCTTTACCAAATCTGATGATCCTTACCAAAATTACACTCGTCCACATATCTACGTCTAATACACTGCCACTGCTGAATCGTTGACCTTCCATTGGTACAATCATGCCACGTAAACCATCATAATACCTTGATGATGTTGAAAATTTTCCCAAACCAATCATACCTCGAATAATTCATTCTTATTAAGCCATAAATGCACCTCTGCGACTTCCGAGCAACCCAACACTGAAAACATGGAGATCACACGGTCCTCTATACCATCTCTCCCGTTTCTCAAGAAAACCCCCACATTAAACGAGTCTTAACCACAATCCCACACAACTAAATCCTCAAGCCATAGCTAGAAACTGAACTTGTTCACGCGTCCAAATCAGGATGACACATCTCGTACATACCACAACTCGTCATAACAAAATCGTTCGCCTAAGAATTTAAGGATGAGTTCCCACCATCCGTGAGAGAAGAAGGCAAAGAAATTCGGATAACAATTAAGTCGACTAGATACCAATTTGAATGAAGTAGCACGAAAGGAATGAAAGAATTAGAAGTTTTCTAAATGTCCCATAGCCTCTCGGATAGGTACGGAGCTTATGGTACCGATCCATAAGACTTTACTAGACATGCTCTTATACTTGTATGACCGGGTAACCTAGGGATTTGATACCAACTTGTCACGACCCAAATCACGGATCGGCCGGGCACCTACCCATATCCCACCTGGTAGGCGAACCCTTCCCTTATTCAATCATTCAAATTGATCACACCAAAAGAAATAGAATTATCTAAGCAGTCTCTATATCATACAAAGTAAATAAGTGCAGAAATATAACAACTACCCAAGGAATGTGGTCAAGTCACAGTACAAGAGCTACTAAGTATAAGCATAAGTTTGAAAAGTAAGATACATCAAGTCTGAACAATACTATCTCTAATTCAAGGGACAAGTATCATGATAGAAGAGTTTTTCGGGTAGCGGATCGAAACATGGCTTACCCTGGAAACTCCAACTGACTGCCACGAGAAACTCATCATGAGGGCCTGATGTGGAATATGTAACAAACTCTGCACTCAGGAAAGAATGCAACAAGGTAGCATTAGTACAAACTACAAGTACTGTAAGCATCCTAGGCCGACTAAGATTAGCTCACACATATAAAACACAAAATCAGACAAGATAAGCTGACAGACACAAACATTCACACAGATCACAAATGATCAAAAGCCGAGTCATGGCCTATGGTGAAGCACATAATGTTACACCACGAAAATTTTTTCGTTAATGCACAGTGAATAGACTAACGAAGGGCATGGAGTATACAATGTTTTGATAAGTAAGAGATAGAATTTGATGACCCTAATTGAGATTTCAAAGACATTCGAGGCAAGATAAGAAAGTTTGCCAAGAAAGGCAAGGTATACGTTATGTATCAGAAAAGATTTACGAGTAACAAGTTAAGGATGACTTAAGGATGTCTTGGAGAAGAGTTATAACATCCCTTAGATTGTCAATAAAGTGTTAGATAAGTTTCAAGAAGGGTGCATAAGGATTGGAGATCAAACGAAACGACAAGAATTATTTCAGGAAAATGGGGTTACACGACCGCTTATACGGTCCGTATAATGTTATACGGTCCGTATAGCACCCAACAGAAAAGTTGTTTCTCTGATGGTGAAGTACGGTCACTTATAAGGACTGTATAATGTTGTACGGACCGTATAAGTGTCCGTGGAAGTCCCGACGGGCTGAATTAAGTCTAAGTATAAAATGATGTTCCCACTTCATTATTTTCATTTTCCACTCTTCTCCATCTCTATTAAGGCTTCTAGAATGTTCTACACATTTCTTCAACACTAAATCAAGACTAATCAAAGATAAACTTCATCAAACCAAGAGAACTAAATGCAAGAAACTCATTAGAGTTCATCTAAGGCAAGAAATCCCATTGGAAGTGAACTAGGGTTTTGGCTCAAGTGAAGTATTTCCACTCAAGGATCATTCCCACACTATCTAAGGTAAGTTTTATGATCATTCCATGTTGTTTAAGGTATTGAGAGGTTGAAAGACTTGGATTGTGGAAGGAGATAGAAAATGGATTATAAATGTGAGAATAGTGACATTTTTGCGTAGTAGTTTGGAATGAGTCATGATTCTTGAGATGTTGTGATTATAATTACGTTATAAATGATATTAAGAACATGGGATAAACATTATATTGTGAGTAAATGCAATAGCGTACTATGACCATGGTTATGGATGAGTTGAAGTGAAATTTGGAAAAAATGGATAATATAGGTGTACGAAGATTGTTGCTTATGATGTTGTGAATGTTATTATAGATGTTTGGGAGTTGATATATGATATAGAGGAAGTTGTATAAACAAAGGAGATGCTGCCCAATTTTCTCTAGCCTTAGTCAAGTATGCTAAGCTATCGAATTTCGAATGTTAGCATAACTCTAATGAAGGTAGAAACGTGAGCATTGAAGGAGAACGTTCAAGCGATAGAATAGTTGAACGAAAAGATATGTAAGTCTAACCCTTCTTTCAATAAGTCATGGTTCCTTGGCCATATATGTATTCTTTCGCGAGCCTGTGATGTCCTCCAAATGATTCTATCTTTGAAAACTACTAAAGCTCATGATTCTCGTTATGTTATGATTCTATGAAATTCCTTATATGATGAGTGATCCTCTAAGGATAGATGCAATGAAACGATGATAATAATCATGTCAAAGATGCTTATGAGCTCGTATGTATATGTGTTTATGTATGACTATTATGTAATACCGAGCCTATATGGCCGGGTATGATATGTATCGCACGCGCACCGCTGCAGTTGGTTACGGACAACCCTGAGCCTTGGTAGGGCTAGGTATGCATAAATCACCGACCCTTGCCATGGCCGGGTATGTGAAACACCGTTCCTTCATGGTCGGGTATGCTATGAATATGAATATGTATATGAGTATGAAAATAAATACGGATACAAATACGGGTACGGATAAGGATGTATGTGCACAATCACATATTAGAAATGGAAGGTCCCTATGAAAAGCAAGTAAGTGATTATGACGATGGTTCTATTATCTCCCATCTTATGCTATTTCTTATGTTGTCTATTATGCTTCTATAATGATGTTGATTATGCTTTACATACTCAGTACATTCTTCGTACTGACGTCCTTTTGTTTATGGAAGCTGCGTCATGCCCGCAGGTGGCCAGGGAGACAGGCTTGATCCATAGGTTTGTTACTCCGGGATTACGTAGTGGAGCTCAATCTCATTCGGAGCTACAACTTTTGGTATCTATTCTTTTGTGTACATACTTATGGGCATGGCGGGGTCCTGTCCCGCCTATATGATGTGACATACTCTTCTTAGAGGCTCTTAGACATGTGTATATGGTTAGATTTATTTGGCCTTGTCGGCTTATATTTCGGATATCATTTTGTTAGCCTCGTCGGTTTATGTACATTGATATGGGCATAGTTGTTGATGGTGATATAAATGTATTGTTGCCCAATGGGAATAGTATGAATGATGGATAGAAAGTATGATTTAGCTATGTGGCTCACCTAGATGTGAAAGTGAATGTATGATAAGAGGTGCCTGGGTGGGTTAGCACCGGGTACCCGTCATGGCCCTTCGATTGGGTCGTGAAAAAAGTTGTATCAGAGCAGTTCTGTCCTAGGGTGTGTCTACAAGCTGTGTCCAGTAGAGTCTTGGTTATGGGTGTGTTGCACGCCACACTTATAAACAAGAGGCTACGGACATTTTATGAATGAATGACCTTCTTTCTTCATAAGATCGTGCGATAGAGCCATAATATAAGGATTTCTCTTTTCCTTAACTATGTATTGTGTATTTCAGAGATGCCAGTGAAGAGAAAGGCTACAGCAGCCCAAAAGGACAAGAAAGTGGCAGGAAAGCGGGCTGAGAGAGCACCGCCAACGGTTGTAGAGGAAAGTGAGTCCCAGAATGCGACTCAATCTCAATCCTCCCATTCAGTGCCTATTTCTGAGGAGCATGAGGGAGCCTCAGCTCCAGGTCCAGCATCTCCAACTCTTCCACCGGATGCTTCAGGCCAGGATGTAAAAGAGGTCATTCATTTTCTTACTCAGTTGGTTGCCGCCCAGACTCAGCGGCAAGGTACAGGGCAAGGTGATAGGGCTGTTAGTGCAAGGGCTCGTGATTTTATTAGCTTGAACCCTCCGAAATTCTTCGGATCAAAGCCGGATGAGGACCCTCAGAATTTTATTGACGGGGTGTTGAGGACACTTCGGTTAATACATGCTTCGGACACCGCATCGGTGGAGTTAGCATCCTACAGGTTGAGGGATGTTACGGTTCATTGGTACATGGTTTGGATGGCTTCACGGGGAGCCAATGTGCCTCTCTCGGTATGGCAAGAATTTGTAGATGCTTTGCTTCGACATTACTTGCCTCCAGAGGTTCGACGAGCTATAGCCGATAAGTTCTTGAATTTGAGGCAAGGAAGTATGAGTGCTTTAGAGTATAGTCTCCATTTCAATTCTTTGGCTAGGTATGCTTCGGCCATGGTAGCGGATATGGGTGATCGAGTGCACAGATTTGGGAGAGGCCTAGGGCCACATTTGACGGATAGGTGCTTGACTGCGTCCCTTCAGGACAACGTGGATATTTCGCGCATTCCAGCTCATGCTCAAAATTTAGAAGAATTCCAACAATAATAAAAAAGTGAGCGTGAGCATGATAGAGGGTATAACAAGGGGGCTTGATCTTCGGGTCCGATGAGTGAGTTTAGAGGCGGGCACAGACAACAGTTTTCTAGGAATTCAGGCCATTATATGATTAGTGCGCCTCCACGGTTTACAGGCCAGAGATTTTATAGATCTACTCATTCCGGGCCGAGTCAGAGTTTTTTCGATTCACAGTTCAGAGCTGATTCGGGTTAGGCGAGGCCACCCGTGCCACAATGTTCCCAGTATGGGAAGTTACATTGGGGCCAGTGCAGATTAGGCTCGGAGGTTTGCTATGCATGTGGTCGGCCAGGCCATATTATGCGTGATTACCCCTCGGTTGGTGGCAGAGGTAGGACCAAGCCTTCAGGGCCGGTAGCCGAATCTTCATCATCTATACGCCCTATGAGGCCAGGTTCACATGCGCTAGTCGGCCATGGTAGAGGCAGAGGGAGAGTCCCCAGCTCTAGCGGTCCTCAGCACCGTATTTATGCTTTGGCTGGATGCCAAGATCTTGAGTCTTCTCCTGATGTTGTCACAGGTATATTATCAGTATTTTCTCATGATGTATATGTTTTGATTGATCCGGGCTCCACATTTTCATATGTTACTCCACATATTGCGGGTCGATTTAGAGTCAAATCGGAGTCGATCAAACCTTTTGAGGTGTCTACACCCGTTGGTGAATCGGTAATAGCTAGCTGAGTATATAGAAATTGCATAGTTGTGATTTGTGACCATCGTACTATGGTTGACTTGCATGAGTTAAAAATGGTGGACTTTGATGTTATCATGGGTATGGATTGGTTGGCTTCTTGCTATGCCAATGTTGATTGTAGAATGAAAATGGTTCGTTTCCAATTTCTGGGAGAACCAGTTTTAGAATGGAAAGGAAATACTGCGTCACCAAAAGGTAGGTTCATTTCCTATCTAAAGGCAAGGAAAATTATCACAAAAGGTTGCATTTATCATCTAGTTCGGGTTCAAGATGTAGAAGCTGAACCACCAACTCTTTAGTCAGTTCCCGTGGTGAATGAGTTTCCGGATGTATTCCCGAAAGAGCTTCCAGGCCTTCCTCCGGAAAGAGAGATTGACTTTGCTATTGATGTGGTGCTAGACACCAAGCCTATATCTATTCCACCTTATAGAATGACTCCCGCGGAGTTGAAAGAGCTAGCAATTGAAGGACTTTCTTGAGAAAGGCTTTATTAGGCCTAGTTCTTCCCCGTGGGGAGCACCCGGGTTGTTTGTCCGAAAGAAAGATGGATCCTTGTGAATGTGCATTGACTATCGGCAACTGAATAAGGTGACGATTAAGAATAGATATCCTCTTCCGAGGATTGATGACATATTTGATCAATTACAAGGCGCCAAATGGTTTTCAAAGATAGATTTGAGATCCGGGTATCATCAAGTGAGAGTTAGGGAGGAGAATATCCCTAAAACAGCCTTCAGAACAAAATATGGCCATTTTGAGTTCCGGGTAATGTCATTTGGACTAACTAATGCACCGGCAATATTTATGGATTTGATGAATAATGTGTTCAGGCCCTTCCTAGATTTATTTGTGATTGTATTCATCGACGATATCCTGGTGTATTCTAAATCCGAGGCAGAACATGCGGATCATTTGCGTACTGTCCTTTGAGTTCTTCAGACTCGAGAGTTATTTGCCAAATTTTCAAAGTGTGAGTTTTGGTTGAACTCAATGACATTTTTGGGGCACATTGTTTCAGCCGATGGTATTCGGGTAGATAGCCAAAAGATTGAGGCCATGAAGACTTGGCCAAGGCCCATAACTCCTACGGAAGTTCGTAGCTTTCTGGGCTTAGCAGGTTATTACAGGAGATTTGTAGAAGGTTTTTCTTCTATTTTTGCACCGCTCAAAAAGCTGACCCAGAAATCAGCTAAGTTTCAATGGACAGATGCTTGTGAATGTAGTTTCCAAGCGCTAAAAGATAGATTAACTTCTACCCCAGTCCTGACACTGCCAGAGGGATTGGAAGATTATGTTGTTTATTGTGATGCTTCAGGCATTGGGCTAGGCTGTGTGTTGATGCAACATGGTAAGGTGATTGCTTATGCTTCAAGGCAATTACGAAAACATGAGAAAAATTATCCAACCTATGACCTTGAATTGGCTGCGGTGATTCATGCATTGAAGATGTGGAGACATTATTTATATGGTGTCCACATTGATATTTATACCGATCATAAGAGCCTTCAGTATATCTTCAAGCAGAAAGAATTGAATTTGCGGCAATGACGATGGTTGGAATTGCTAAAAGATTATGATATTGATATCCTATATCACCCCGGAAAGACGAATGTTGTGGCTGATGCTCTTAGCCGTAGATCTATGGGAAGTTTGTGTGATGTTCGGCCAGAGAAAAGACAAATAGCTCGTGAGCTCCAGCAGTTAGCTAGCCTAGGAGTTCGAGTAGTGAACTCAGGTAGCATGGAGCTACTATTCAGAATTCAGCAGTCTCGTCGCTAGTAGTGGAGGTGAAAGAGCGACAGTACGAAGATCCCATGCTAATTCATTATAGAGATACACTCCCTCAAAAAGAGAAGTCATTATTTGAGATCGCAGGAGACGGAGTTCTCCGATACCGAGGCAGATTATGTGTTCCTGATGTGGCAGGATTACGCCACCAAATATTGAGGGAAGCCTATTACTCTCGTTATTTTGTCCACCCCGGAGCAACGAAAATGTATCATGATCTTAAATATATATATTGGTGGAATGGGATGAAGAAGGATATAGCGGAATTTGTAGCTCAATGTCCCAACTGTCAACAAGTAAAAATCGAGCACCAAAAGCTGGGTGGATTGTTGCAAGCTATAGAAATTCCAACTTGGAAGTGGGACGTAATTAACATGGACTTCATTACAGGCTTACCCCATTCTCGACGTAAGTATGATTCTATATGGGTGATTGTGGATAGTCTCATTTTTTGCCAGTCAGAACTACATATGTGGCAGAAGATTATGCAAAGCTTTACGTTAAAGAGATAGTGCGGCTTCACGGTGTTCCAGTATCTATTATCTCTAATAGAGGAACTCAGTTTATAGCTAATTTTTGGAAATCTTTCCAAGAAGGTTTGGGGACTCAGGTGAGCCTTAGCACAACATTTCACCCGCAGACTGATGGGCAAGCCGAGCGTACTATTCAGACTCTCGAGGATATGCTACGGGCATGTATGCTAGATTTTGGAGGTAATTGGGATGATCACTTACCGCTTATTGAATTTGCTTATAATAATAGCTATCATTCTAGCATCCAAATGGCACCGTATGAGGCTTTATATGGGCGAAAGTGTAAATCCCCAATTAGGTGGTTTGAAGTAGGAGAGACTAAATTGATAGGGCCAGACTTGGTCCAGCAAGCCATAGAGAAATTTAAGCTCATACAAAATCGGTTATTAGCAGCTCAAAGTCATCAAAAGTCCTATGCAGATAATCGTCGTAGGGACTTAGAGTTCCAAGTGAAAGATTGGGTATTCTTAAAAGTGTCGCCAATGAAGGGCGTTATGAGATTTGGCAAGAAAGGGAAGCTTAGTCCCCGGTACATTGGGCCTTATGAGATTGTGTGCAAGGTAGGAAAAGTGGCTTACAAGTTAGATCTACCACTTGATATGGAGTCAGTTCACCAGTTTTTCATGTCTCGATGCTTCGTAAATGTGTTGGAGATCCTACTAGGATCGTTCCAGTAGATGATGTTCAAGTAACAAAAAAGTTGACTTATGAAGAGGTACCCATTGCCATATTAGATAGGCAAGTACGGAGGCTTAGAAACAAAGAAGTGGCCTCAGTTAAGGTTTTGTGGAGAAACAATAACCGAGAAGAAATGACATGGGAAGCGGAAGAAAATATAAAGTCCAAGTACCCGCACTTATTTCAACCCCTGGAAGAGATCCAAGATGAGACATCAAGATCATAAGGTATGTATGTTTTCCTCGTTATGCATTTGGGTCGTGTGTGGCCAAACTCTATTACTATTATGTTGTGGCCCTGTGAGGCATTGTTATAATGGGCTGTTGTGACAGGATGGTAGAGCCATATTACAGGGGAAACTCTGGCGAAATTTTTATAGAATCCTCGAGAACTTAACATTCGAGGACGAATGTTCTTAAAGGGGAGAAGAATGTTACACCACGGAAAATTTTCCGTTAATGTACAGTGAATAGACTAACGAAGGGCACGAATTATACGATGTTTCGATAAGTAAGAGAGAGCATTTGATGACCCTAATTGAGATTTCAAAGACATTCGAGGCAAGAGAAGAAAGTTTGCTAAGAAAGGCAAGGTATACGTTATGTATCGGAAAAGATTTACGAGTAACAAGTTAAGGATGACTTAAGGATGTCTTGGAGAAGAGTTATAACGTCCCTTATATTGTCAATAAAGTGTTAGATAAGTGTCAAGAAGGGTCCATAAGGATTGGAGATCAAACGAAACGACGGGAATCACTTCAGGAAAATGGGGCTACACGACCGCTTATACGGTCCGTATAATGTTATACGGTCCGTATAGCACCCAACAGAAAAGTTGTTTCTCTGATGGGGAAGTACGGTCACTTATACGGACTGTATAACGTTGTACGGACCGTATAAGTGTCCGTGGAAGTCCCGACGGGCTGAATTAAGTCTAAGTATAAAATGATGTTCCCACTTCATTATTTTCATTTTCCACTCTTCTCCATCTCTCTCAAGGCTTCTAGAATGTTCTACACATTTCTTCAAAACTAAATCAAGACTAATCAAAGATCAACTTCATCAAACCAAGAGAACCAAGTGCAAGAAACTCATTAGAGTTCATCTAAGGCAAGAAATCCCATTGGAAGTGAACTAAGGTTTTGGCTCAAGTGAAGTATTTCCACTCAAGGCTTATTCCCACACTATCTAAGGTAAGTTTTATGATCATTCCATTTTGTTTAAGGTATTGAGAGGTTGAAAGACTTGGATTGTGGAAGGAGATAGAAAATGGATCATAAATGTGAGAATAGTGACATTTTTGCGTAGTAGTTTGGAATGAGTCATGATTCTTGAGATGTTATGATTATAATTACGTTATAAATGATATTAAGAACATGGGATAAACATTATATTGTGAGTAAATGCAATAGCGTACTATGACCATGGTTATGGATGAGTTGAAGTGAAATTTGGAAAAAATGGATAATATAGGTGTACGAAGATTATTGCTTATGATGTTGTGAATGTTATTATAGATGTTTGGGAGTTGATATATGATATGGAGGAAGTTGTATAAACAAAGGAGATGCTGCCCAATTTTCTCTAGCCTTAGTCAAGTATGCTAAGCTATCGATTTTCTAATGTTAGCATAACTCTAATGAAGGTAGAAACGTGAGCATTGAAGGAGAACGTTCAAGTGATAGAATAGTTGAACGAAAAGATATGTAAGACTAACCCTTCTTTCAATAAGTCATGGTTCCTTGGCCATATATGTATTCTTTCGCGAGCCTATGATGTCCTCCAAATGATTCTATCTTTGAAAACTACTAAAGCTCATGATTCTCGTTATGTTACGATTCTATGAAATTCCTTATATGATAAGTGATCCTCTAAGGATAGATGCAATGAAACGATGGTAGTAATCATGTCAAAGATGCTTATGAGCTCTTATGTATATGTGTTTATGTATGACTATTATGTAATACCGAGCCTATATGGCCGGGTATGATATGTATCGTGTGCGCACCACTGCAGTTGGTTACGGACAACCCTGAGCCTTGGTAGGGCCAGGTATGCATATATCACCGAGCCTTTCCATGGCCGGGTATGTGAAACACCGTTCCTTCATGGTCGGGTATGCTATGAATATGAATATGTATATGAGTATGAAAATAAATATGGATACGAATACGGGTACGGATAAGGATGTATGTGCACAATCACGTATTAGAAATGGAAGGTCCCCATGAAAAGCAAGTAAGTGATTATGACAATGGTTCTATTACCTCCCATCTTATGCTATTTATTATGTTGTCTATTATGCTTCTATAATGATGTTGATTATGCTTTACATACTCAGTACATTCTTCGTACTGACGTCCTTTTGTTTGTGGACGCTGTGTCATGCCCGCAGGTGGCCAGGGAGACAGGCTTGATCCATACCTTTATTACTCCGGGATTACGTAGTGGAGCTCAATCTCATTCGGAGCTACAACTTTTGGTAGCTATTCTTTTGTGTACATACATATGGGCATGGCGGGGTCCTGTCCCGCCTATATGATGTGACATACTCTTCTTAGAGGCTCGTAGACATGTGTATATGGTTAGATTTATTTCTCCTTGTCGGCTTATATTTCGGATATCATTTTGTTATCCTCGTCGGCTTATGTACATTGATATGGGCATAGTTGTTGATGGTGATATAAATGTATTGTTTCCCAATGGGATTAGTATGAATGATGGATAGAAAGTATGATTTAGCTATGTGGCTCACCAAGATGTGAAAATGAATGTATGATAAGAGGTGCCCGGGTGGGTTAGCACCGGGTACCCGTCATGGCCCTCCAGTTAGGTCGTGACACATAAACACAAGTCTGCCAAGTCTTTCACTATTTCCTCAGAATAGCCGCAACACTAGTACAACCACAAATCCGATCAATAGATGTAAAATTGTTACACCTCGGAAAATTTCATGTCGTCATGTGGTAGATAGACTAACGCAGGGTAAGATGTATATGACGTCCCTATAAGTAAGAAGGGGTACTTAACGATTCTAATTAAGATTCCAAAGACATTCGAGGTGAGAGAAGAAAGTTCGTTGAAGAATGTAAGGTATAAGTCGTGCTTTGAAAAGGGTTTGCAAAGTATCGAGCTAGTGTTGATTTAATAATGTCTTGAGGAAAAGTTATAACACTCCTTAGGTTGTTATTGATGTGCTAAAAAGGTTTCATAAGGATCGGAGATCAAACGAAACAACGGAAATAATTTAAAAAAAGTGGAGTTATACGACCACTTATACTGTCCATATAACTTTATACGGTCCGTATAAGGGTCCGTATAACCCAACAGAAGAAGATATTTTCCTGATGGTGAAATACGGTCACTTATACGGACCGTATAATATTATACAGACCGTATAAGGGTCCATATAACTCCCGACGGGCTGAGTATTTTGGTTGCTAGAAGTCAGGAATCTCTTTGAAGTTGAAGCTAGGGTTTTCTCCAAGTGAAGCATTTCTATACAAAAACCATTCCTTCACAATCAAAGGTGAGTTTTATGATCATTTCATGTTACTTAGAATATTGAAGGGTTGAAAGACTTGGATTGAGGAAGAAGGTAGAACATGGAGTTCAAATTTGGAAATTGTGATATTCTTGAATAGTAATTTGATATGAACCATAATTATTGAGATATTATGAGTATAATCTTGTTATAAATAATATTAAGAATGTTGGAGAAACATTATATGTGGATGAATACGACGTTGGGTGATAACCATGGTTATGGATGACTTTGAGAGGGAATTGTAAGAATTGAATAATGGCCAACTTAACAAAGTTTATTGATTATGATATTGTCGGTGTGTTGTTGATGTTTGAGAGTTGTTATATTATAGGGAGAAAGTTGTAGAAACAAAGCAAGTTCTGCCCAATTTCTATTATCCTTTAGTCGCTTTAGCTTAAGCTTAAGTATATTATCGATTATCTAATCTTAGCACAATTCCCTTGAATGTAGAATTACGAACTTGGAAGGAAGCGTTTAGTCGGCAAGTTAGAAAGGCGAAAAGGTATGTAAGGCTAGTCCCTTCTTTTTCTAAGGCATGATCCTTACAACATGACTTCCTTTATCTTTCCATGACTTTCTTATATTCCGGAAACTATGAGTTTATGATTATTAAGAGCTTCTCATGAAATAAAGATAAGAGATGCGTTGTGAATATGACAATGATGATGATGAATCTAAGTCTAGATATTCCAAAGCTTAAAATAAGATAATTCTTATAAAGCTAATGATTCCTTGATGTTATTCATTGTTGCTAGACTCACCTTATAATGCTAGTTCCTTCAAGGTGAGGCATGATGATTATGACTACTCCATAATGGAATCGGGGGTTCTCGACCTTACGTCACCCCGATAGAGTTATAGCTTGTCCTTGAGTTTTTATGCATGCTTTATGATAAGTATATGATGATGATATTACACCGTGCCTATATGGCCGAGCAGACACCGCTAAGGCGGGCGGCATATACACCATGCCTAGATGGCATGGGCAGACACCACTAGTAGGCGGCATGAGATGGTTACCCCGGATGCGGGAATCCTGGACGCGGGCTAACGATGATCACACCATACCTATATGGTCGGGCAGCTTATATATACATATTTGATATCATGTTGTTTATGATGTAAGTCAGCATGCATTATTCTGTCTTAAGTGACATTCAGTTACAGGTTGTTTCCTTACTTGATGTTCTCTCATCTCTGCGATATGTTATTATTGGTTATGCCTTACATACTCAGTACAATGTTCGTACTGACATCCTTTCTTTTTGGACACTGTGTTCATGCCCACAGGTAGACAGGGAGGTGACCCAAATTCATAGGAGTCTATCAGCAGCTACACAGGAGCACTCCACTATTCCGGAGGTGCCAGTTATTGATGTATTCTTTTGTGTATATATAGGGGCATGACGGGGTCTTGTCCCGTCTTTACATCTCAGTACTCTAGTAGAGGCTCGTAGATAGGATGCGTGGGTAGTATCTGCCTTATGGATCCATCAATGTACATTTTTGTATATTATTTTTGCAGCCGTGAGGGCTTATATATATATATATATATATTGTGTGTGTGTGTGTGTGTTGCCTTGGAGATTGTGTATGTTTAGGTGGGGTATGATGATTAGTATAATGAGTGGTGCTCGGTAATCAGCTCCGGGTACCCATCATGGCCCTAGTCGGGTCGTGACAAAAATAAGATGATGATATATGCAATGCAACGAGATGGATGTTAATGCAATGCAATGACCAATAACACAACCTGTACATACATGCTCCGGACGGAATCTCGACGTCTCGGCAGCCATGACCTGCGGGGGACCCCTGGTGCCCATGTACCAGTCCCTCCGCCTAAAGTCCAGAGGTGACTTTCATCTTTCACTTTCATAAAACCAGCCGCTCCGCACAAAGCCCAGAGGTGACTTTCATCTTTTACTTTCATAAAATGTTTCCAAAGTCTTTTTCCATCAATTGTTCTATGATTCTTTTATCACACTGTTACCCACAACATTTCCATCATGCATGAATGTGTGAATGCAAGAATAAGATATCAATGAATCGAAAGCCAATGAATATGCTATGGAGATAAGTCATAACAAGACTTGCATAAATCACAACAACCACAAAAAATGGAAACACCATAGAGTTCAATCATCATAGTGAATCTATCACCTCGCATCACCCAAATCACAATAACAAGTACACCACATGTCACAATACGTAAAATAATGGCGACAATCCCACATAATCAGAAGTCATACCCACCTAAGAGTATATCCATCCCAACATCACGTCCGGAGACCTAATCATGCTTTCTCCCGTCAATTCTACGCATCCATATGTTTCACTAATCAAAGTATAACTAAAGTAAGTCGTAACCTAGCTCAATGCCGAGCTGGTGTCACGAACTATCAAACGTGAGCCTTGCCCTTCCGAGGAGCTTCTGAATAATCAAAGTCTAGTCAAAATCGTAATCTAAGTTAGAAAAGGAGACTAATGATACCAATATTGCTACGATTAGACTTTAAAAGAGAAAATCGAGCCCACAAGGGCAAAATGGGAATTCCAAAGATGGAATTGGTAACCCAACATTCTAGGAGTTCAATTCTACTCTCCAATTGCTAAATTAGCTCAAGTATTGATCAATTTCATCATTCAAGGAAAAAACCCCAAATTAGGATAAACCCTAGCTTTTCCTTATTCAATTTCTTAACTCAAATGGAAGATTCAAGCCTATTGGTTACTAATTAATGAAATTTCATTCTTAGATTAGACAAATCCATCAATTAATCTCACATTTGAAGCCTGAAATTCTAATAACAAAATTAATGTTGAGCCTCATCTTCTTCAACTAGCTTTCTAGATTTCCACCATATATTCAAGCTTAGGAAGGGTAAATAATGGATAACAAGGTGGAAAAGATTTACCCAGGAAGAATCCACTCAGAAATGCTTCAAATCACCATTGAGACACTTTGGAGAAAGAATTTTGGGAATGGAATGAAGGGTTTAACTTAGGCATTTAATGAATCTGGAACAACATCTTCCGCTCCAGTGGAAAAAGTCCCGCTGTCGGGCATTCGCCTCAGCGGAATACCATCCGCTAGGGCGGATACCTATAGAATCCAAAAATTTCCCACCGGCGGACCAAGCCTCGACGAGGCTGGTCCGTTGGGGCCCAACCAGTCTCGCTGGCGAGACATCAAAAACCAGTAATTTCTAATTTTTCACCAAGTTCTCCCCAAATCCCGACAATCACCCGAGACCTCCCAGATACAAAACAGATATGCACACAAATATAAAAACACACTACGAACTCACTCGTGATCTTGAAATTTCCATTGCAGGTCTATTTGACTGGGTCAACCCCCAATGGCCAAAAACCAATTTTCCAACCCAAAGCCCCAAACACTCCTGAGTGCCTCAGAAACTGAATTGAACATCTGTCACGACACAACTAAGGGGCCGCGACGAGCACCCGGTGCTATCCCACCCGGGCACCCCTTGACAGACTTTTGCATAATATCTAGGTGAGCTATATATTTAAAACATACATTTCTATTCATCCATCATACTAGTCCCCTTGGACAACAAGATTCTTTATATCATCATAGGCATTTATGCCACATCAATGTACATGGGCCGACGAGGCCAACAAAATGATATACAAAATATAGGCCGACAAGGCCAGACATAACTACCATATACACGCGACTACGAGCCTCTAAGGAAAGTATAACATAACACATAAGCGGGACAGGACCCCGCTATGCCCATAATATGTACACAAAAGAATAAGTACCCAAAGCTATGGCTCTGAATGAAATGGAGCTCTGCTATGTAATCACTGAGAATGTAGCTACGAATCAACTCTGTCTCCCTAGCCACCTGCGGGCATGACGCAGCGTCCACAAACAAAAGGACGTTAGTACGAAGAATGTACTGAGTATGTAAAGCATGATCATCCTCAATATAAAAGCGTAATAGATAACATATGAAACAGCATGGGAGGGAAGACGATAACATCGTCGTCATGGCACTTACTTGCTTTCCATAGGGACATTTCTTTCTTATCGCGTATCCGTATACATAGTCATATTCATTCGTATTCATACTCATATTCATATTGTCTACATCTCATATACATTGCATATACATAGCCTTTGCGCAACATTTACATATACTCAACATATTCGTACTCATATTGATGTCATATATATACATATACATATAGCCTTTATATAGCGTACCCGACCATGAAGGATCGGTGTTTCATACATACTTGGCCAACCAAGGCTCAAGGTTATACCTACCTGGCCCTACCAAGGCTTTAGGGTTATCCGTACCTTCTGCAGAAGTGCGCGCGCGTTTCATAATCATATACATACTTTATACATATTCATATACATACATTCTACCCGGCATCATAAGCTCGGGGTCTTATTATAGCCCTTCATAGGCACACGTACATACAATAGCCCGTAGGCACCTTTATCATTATATTATTCTCATCATCATTACTATTATCGTCATTCGTCACGTCTATCTTTCTAAGCGTACTCATCATACGAGGAATCTAGTAAAATCGTAGTGTATCGAGGATCGTGAGCTTACTAGCTCGGAAGATCAAGTCATTTGAAGAAATCGTAGTCTTATATAAGATTTAGACGTTTGGCCAAAGAACCATGCCTTATGAAAGAAGGGTTAACCTTACATACCTTTCCGTTCGACTATTTATCGCTTGTACGTTCCCCTTCAACGATCACGTTTCTACCTTCATTAAAGTCACACTATCATTAGAATCGATAGCTAGCATCTATGACTAAAACTAGAGAAAATCGGACAGCATCTCCTCCATAACGTATCTCAACTCCCAAACGTCAATAATAAATTCACGATGCCATAACAATAGCCATTACTCATTCGCATTATCCATATTTCTAGACTTACATTCAATTCATCCATAACCATGGCCATAACACACACGACGTCCATTTACATAAATTGTTCATCTCATGTTCTCAACATCATTTATATCGTATTTACATCACAATACATCAAGACCCATAGCTCAATTCATACTATTTCTCAAAATGACACTATTCCATATTCATGACTCATTTTTCTATACTCTTCTACAATCCAAATATTTCAACTCTTAACTACCTTAAACAACATAGAAATATCATGAATCTTACCTTAAATGTTGTAGGAACAAGCTTTAGTTGATAATACTCCACTTTGAGCAAAACCCTAGTTTATCTCCTTTTGGATTTCTTGACCTTGGATGATTTTGATGGTTTTCTTACACTTGATTCCCTTGATTTATGTTGTTGATCACCAAATATCCTTGAATTCTTGCGGAATATATGTAAAGAGATGTTCTAGAGAGAAGGGGTGTGATATAAAAGTGAAATGAAATAAGCCTTGGTCCCCTTATTTAATGACTTAAAAATCTGATTTGAAGTGCACAGTGGTCGCAAACTTGGTTTACGGTCCGTATTCCAGTTTACGGACCGTCCTTCGTGGTCGTATTTAATCATATCAGAACCAGAAACTCAAACTGAGATGTGGTGATTTACGGACGCAGTTTACGGGCTATAAACCACTTTACGGTCCGTATTTTAGGTCGTTTTTAACCATTTGCTCATTTGGCAGAAAGTTGAAGTTTTGGAAGCCAAAATACGACATGGCAGTTTACGGACCGTATACCACTTTACAGTCCGTATTTCATTTTACGTGCAACTGGCCAGAATGCAAACTTGCAACTTTTCACATTTCCAAAACCTATAATTATTCATTATGGAGCATAACCTCTCTCTTATTGCGATTGCCTTCGGAATCTCACTTAGGGTCGTCAAATGTTATTTCTTACTCGTGGAAACATCGTACACTCGTACTCATCACTAGTTCATTCACTTGCGTACCAACGGAAGATTTTCCGAGGTGTAACAACTTCTCACCAAGTCATAACCGACTCTCCAGACCTCACGAAATCGAAGAATATCCGAAAAAGGTTTGTTTACTCAAAAGTCAACTATCAATCAAAGGTTCTTCAATTTAAGGTTCTAATTCTCATAAGTCACCGTAAAACTCGCCTGATTGCTTAGGGAACCATGTCGCCCATCCCCGCAAGCCAAAATCATACTACCAGGGCTCGTGGAAGGGTCAACGGGGTAAACGGGTCAAAATACAATAACGACCAAACGGGTCGTTACATATTCAGATCCCCCTAATTACCGTCATGTACTTGACTTTTCTATAATCTTTACCACCTCAAAAGAAAAATAGTAAAAGAAGGAAAAATTGGTAACTGTATTTAATGAAGGAACAGAGAAGACATATGGAAGAAGATAAGGAAATTGTCGATGGAATGGCTAAATTTAAAAGGAATTTGGTAATTTAGATTTTTTTTTTACACATCATGTTAATATGAAGTGACTGTTATTTTACACTCTCACGCGCCAAAAGAAAAAGGACAGCTCGGTGTATAAGGCATCCCGCTCGCATTAGCAGGGTCCGGGGAAGGGCTGCACCCCAAGGGTATGATGTAGACAACCTACCCTAATGCAAGCATTAGTGGCTGCTTCCTCGGATATAAAAGCCAAGTAAGAGGGGTAATTAGGATCAGTTATTGTTTGAGGGGGTAACGATTATTTAAAAAAAAAAGGCCAAGTATAGGGATAATAATTAGGGCTAGGCATAATTTAAGGGGGATTTGAATAAAGGGAAAATGACATAGGGTACCTACTTAAGACTCTTTATTACAAAATATATTGATAGTGTTCTTTATTTACAAAACATAACGATATTTTACGAAACATGACGGATTTACATCTATTTTTCGTTTTTTTTTTTTCAGAAAATATTTTTTTTAAAAAAAATAATATATTTTTTATAAAATTAAAATTATTTTTTTAAAAAAAAAATATTTTAAACTTTAAAAAAAAAAAAATTTGCTCAAAGACTTAAAAATTACCTCAAATTTTTGTGTATGAAATGTGTATGTGTGAGCAAAATTTTTAATATAATTTTCATACAAAAAATTATGAGCGAAAACTTTAAGCCTTGAATATTGTATGAAAGTTGTTACAATGTTGTTGTAGTTGTATTAATTTTTCGGAAACCTAATAAGAACTTTATCTATGAAAAATGTGAATGAAATTCTAAGTCTTGAGCGAGATATACACATTTCATACGTTTTTCATACATAAAATTTGAGCGAACTTTTTAAGCCTTGAGCGAGATATACACATTTCATACGCACAAATTTGAGCGATTATTTTAAGTCTTGAATGTTGTATACAATATTGTTGTAGTTGTATTAATTTTACAGAAATCTAACATGAACTTTATACACGAAAATGTGAGCGAAATTCTGAACCTTGAATGAGATACAAATTTCATACCGTTTTCATACACATAATTTTGAGCGAATTTTTTAAGCCTTGAACGAGATATACACTCTTCACCGTTTTCATACACTAAATTTTGAGCGAACTTGTTAAGGCTTTAAGCCTTGAGCGAGAAATACAACTTTCATACATAAATTTTTGAGCCAATTTTTTTTTTTTAATCAATAAAATATTTTTAAAAAATTAAATAAAACAATAATTTTTTTTTAAAAAAAATATATATATATATATATATATTTTTTTTGTAATGTTATGTTTTGTAAATAAAAAACTATCGTCACGTTTCGTAAATATTTCTCGATAATATGTATATATACGTACTTTACCCTTGAATAAAACACATCAAATTTAGGGGGGCGGGGAGGATCTTTAATTAGGTACTCTGCTTGTTATTTACGAAAATTTCATAGTAATATAAAAACTTGTCTCTTTTGCTTTTTGTGTATACCTACCTCAAAGACATAACGGCTGCAGTTAAAGAAACCACCTTCAAGGAATTAAATTGGGAGCTTGGGATAGCATCAATTGAAGAACTCCAAAAACCAATATAAAGTAAGTTTGTCTAATCCCATGAGCACATTGGAACAACATAAGTGCACTTTCCATTAGAGATTTTCCCCCTGTAACCATGTATATTATATTGCTTGCAACTTGAGCAATCATTTGTTGAGGCATCACTATCCAGTAACACTTATTTACACCAAATACCTGTTGCCCTAATTGTTCCCCGCGACAGGCTCATGCAAATTAACCAATAGCCAAAATGAGTATAATGTCACACACCAAGAAATTATTATCATCATAATTCCTGGAATCCTACATATCAGAAACACCAAAAAGAAGGGGGTCAGAACTCTATAGAGATTTATCCTAGAAATTAGAACATATATAGCATATATATGGGTTAAGTACATTTTTTGACCGGTCAAAAGAATAATTGCCAGCAAATGTAGGTTTTGTACATTAAATATGAATATAATATACATATTGTATACACAAAATGTACATACAATAACACCAATAACATACTTAGTAGTAGGGTCTGAGGAGGGTAGAGTATATGCAAATCTTACCCCTACCTTGTAGAGGTAGAGTGGCTATTTCGATAGACCCTCGGCCAAGCAAAACACTTCACAGCAGTTTGAGAAGGGGTATACGGGAATAATGAAAGCAGTAACAACAACGAAATAATGTGATCGGAAAAGCAGTACATAGCATTCGGGAAAAAGAGAGTAATGGCAACAAAATAATGCGATAACCAAAGAACAAAAAAAACAGGTGGTAACAGAAATAGACGAACAAGAAACCACGAGAATAGTGCTAATACTATTGGTAAATAATATACATAAATATAGATATAATACACACAATGCAACCACTGTATAGGTTTGGTGGCTAGAGCCCGTAATTAATTTCGTCCAATGGGTCAAAAATGAAAAAATCCCTGTATATGTTTATACCAGCCAAGTTGTGATACAGCACATGGTAAGCCTAGAACACCAGCTCCTACATTGGCTGTCACATTATGGAATGCTGAATACCACCATTTGGCTTTTCGAGAAGCTGCTATAGGCAACCACCTCTTCAGATCATCATTTTCTTACCTATAACTTTATATAATATTTACATATTCATGTTGAGGTAGCACATATACCATGGAAACTTCCTTGTTTTGCTTCATTGATGTTCACGGTTCTGTGTCGGTGTAAATAGCAATTTAAAACTTCTTGTAAACAAACTCAGTGAATAAGTAAAGTGTTGAGTGTGGAAAGGGGCTTTTATACTTATAGGGTATAGCTTACCATCCGAATTTAGGGGGGTAATGAATAATTTCAGCCACAATATATATGCACGTGAATATAGTTTACTATAGCTAATAGTTCTAGAAAATCTAGGATAGATAGATAGATACAGTATCCACTTTCTTACTACACACACCATGCAATAATCGATTTAATATCCAGTTTTTATGCAACTTGTTAGCTTTACCAATTATCCTTTTTTTTTTTTTTTTGACAACTTGTTAGTTTTACCAATTAATTAGAAAAAACAGAACTAGACGAGTCAATTTAATATTTCCCATGAGTAGAGGCCTCAGAAGAATTTTAAAGTCGATTGAATGGAACCTAATCGAACTAATAAAATTGTTTAATGTTTTTCCTTCTAGAAACATAAGATTAGGTATAAGTCTATAAATGTACCAAATTATAGGATTGACTTATTTATTTTGTGGAAAAACCAGAGAAGAAGAAAAAATCTAACTGAATTGAATAAATATTACTATATGAATAAATATTATTTTCTAAAAATTGATACATGCAAGGCATTAGCATTTCATATGCCTCACCGAAGATATCAAAATGTTATGAATGACAATACATATACATATACCTATTCAAGTCAATCAGAGAGATTTTTCCTACATGCATACTACGGGAACTTGGAAGGTAGAATGTTATAATTTGGAACTTGCAATTATCAAATAAAATAATACTACCATACCAATTTAATCTTGACGATGATTTTTTTTTTTTTCCCCCTCCCATTTTAGGAGGATTTATAGTGTTTCCACACTTCCACTCCAGTGTGACTCGAACCCAGGACCTACCGGTCGTGGGTGGAGGTGCTTAACCACTGAGCCATCCCTCACTTGTCCTTGACGATGATTTATAACTTCACTTTCAACATTTTATTTTACTAGTTTTTACACTATGTTATTATAATTCTCAAGTTTCTTTTTTTTTTTTTAACCCTCCCTATGAGCTTCACCTTTTTACTCTCTTGTTGACCCGAACCCATGACTTTAGGACTGGAGGTGGAGGGTGCTTACCATCTGAGCAATCCCTCTGGTCTAATTCTCAAGTTTCATGTTGTTCTTTGTATACTTTTTCAACATACAGAAAGAATTTATTTTAGCAAGACACGGAAGAAAGAACTTACCTAATGCAAATAAGATACATCACACAATTATTCTTTTCAATTCTTCAAAAGGCCTTTAGGGAGGAAAATGCAGTTGCTAAAAGTCCTTTATGGTTGTTATTAGTCAATTATGATCAGAAAAAAAAAATCAATCGTCACGGGTTGCTAAATTTCTAGTGTTAAAAGTTCATGACTGGATTTCAATTCAATCGTTAAAGAACCTTCAACAATGGCAATAAATACGGCCATAATACCTCATTTCAACCACGATTTCTCTTTTGCTGGTTGTCATTTTGGTTATTAAGAAACGTCAATAACTAAAAAAACTCAGTCGTTATATGTGCTTTTTACAATCAGAATTTTTTCGATAATTATATATGTTACTTTTAACAACAATACTATTAGCGATCAAAGTAATCATTATTTCATATGCTTTCAAATATATACACATTCAAACGAATGTCAGTTGTGTGAGACACATATTACCATTCAAACACATACAAAATAGTCAATAATCACAAGGAAGAGAATGGCCAAATGAGCCCCTAACGTTTGGCCAAAATCCCAACTACACACCCAATCTTTGCGGAGGTCCTATTACCCCCAGTACAATTTAAAAGAGGAATAAAGTGACCCTTTTTGCTGACGTGGCAGTGCGCGTGTTGTCACCGCACCATGGCGCGTTCAACACTTTAAATTTATTTCCCAACTGTTGTAAAATGTCCACCTAGTAGTCCAAATCAGCAATTAAACTTCAAAAAATAATAACAAATCAACGGTAATATTCTTTACACCCTCTTAAATTTTACCCGACCCATTTTTGTATTTTACCCCAAATTATAAGCTACAATCTATCTTCTTCTTTCAAGGCATTTTTTAGAATTAAGCTAGTATATTCGGTCGGATTTAGTTGTATTGTAAGTATGTTTTTTTAATTTTGGTGTGTATTGTTATACTTTACTCCATTTCAAAGTTAGGGTTTTGAAATTTCTTCCCAAATTATAGTTCATAGATTCTTGTTTTCGATCTATCAGGCTTTGCAATGGAAAAAATTGATATTAATAAACTGTGTATGGACGAATCTGACCCAATGCTCAAAGCAGTAGTTCAATGCAAACACGGAAATTTGCTTCAACTAAAAAATTCTTGGTCGAATAAGATATTGGTCTTGCCCATACTATGGTGTATGTGTTTTTTTTATATCGTTATAAGTTTTATTTTCGGCTTGTTTATGCTTTTTTTTTTTTGGATAAATTTCAGGATAACAGTTGCAAGTTTTTTCGTTGGAGAGACAAAGAAGAAGTTGATGCAAGATCAAAATTTATCCTCACAAGATTAGTGAACAAGATTAGAGATTTGGAATTAGCTCAATATAAGAGTATGAAGTTGGAATTGGATGAGCTAAAAAGTGTCGACATCAATTCTGTTAGTGTAGACATGAATTTGATTGAGCAAGAAGAGACAAGTCAGGTGGTTCAAAGAAAGAGCAAATGGTGTAGCTTCAATAGGAATATCATTTTTGTATTTGTACTTTGTGTTGTTGTTCTTATCATGAGCAAACTATTTCAAAATTGGCAATTCAAAGATTGTGGAAATAACTTTGCCATAGGAGTGCATAGTAGAATGTTGTTGTTGTTGCTTTGTTTAGTTTAAGGCCAATTTCTATTTCCTCTTTTGTGTCTATGTTTAGTTTATGTCTGTTTAGAAGCCATTACATAATATCCATATCCTTAATCTGCTAATCAACCACCATTCAACCATTTACTGTTGTCACGGTTAGATAATGCTAAATGAGTGCAAAAATAGTACATTGAGACCACCTGCTGATCATTTCACAAAGTGGTAAAAAAATCACTATCACCAAATGATGTGGAGACCATTTCATACAATGCTACATAACTTCCAAAACAGTACACAAAGAGCTCCACAAAGAGACCATTTCAATTAAACAAAACACCATGGATTCATAACAGCCAAAACAGTCATAAAACTGCCCATACATAGTGCATAATAATCCCATAACAACCAAAAACAAAGGGTGCACTTAGATTGTCAAGACAAAACAACAAAGTCTACCAATATAACATAATACTAGTACATCATTAGATTTCTAGTCTAAACAATAATTTCTGCATCATTAGATTCTCCATGGATTCTTGGACTGTGAACAGGTGCTTTCTTGGCTTGGATTTACTGATTTGCTTGTCCGTCTTTTCATCCTTTGCTGGATCTCTTGTAGTTTCCTTGTTGTGATTGCTTCAGTGCCTCTCCATTTCAGCTTGCTATTTGCACTAGGCTTGTAACCAATGTCACCAGTTACCTCAGCTAATCTGGTCACCTTTGTTGTACCAGTGGAGACAATTCTGCTGCTTGACATGCCAGGCTGCTCACACGAAATATGACAAGATTTTAGCAAAGTCAACATACACATAGAAGAACAATTAAAATGACTAACACACTCACGTTAGCAATTTTGAACCCATTTTCAGCTTGAAAGACACCCATTCCCATGACTCTAGGCCTTTCAGCTTCTCCATCATTTTCTTTGGACCAAGCAACTTCATTTGCTCAATGTTTTTTCTTAGTTGAGACTCAAATGTGCTTTTTGCAATCCTCCAGAACTGTTGTCTCCTTTGGAGGCTGCTCCAATCTTTGCTGAAATTAGCCAAGATGTGTCTAGCACAGCTTCTGTGTTCAGCAGCAGGTAGCAAATCCTGAATAGTATCAAATAGTCCCTGAAAACAGTAGTAGTTAGTGCAGATGAAGACACATAAGTTAGTATGACAAAAATAAATGCAACAATAATCAAGTAAACATACCATTTGCATATCTGTTATCAAGGTTAAATCTGTCCCATCTCCAAGTGCAAAATCTTCCTTTAAAATCCTAATAAACCAATCCAAGTGTTCTTGTTTTCATACTCAACTACAGCCCATGCTAGAGGCACCATTTGGTTATTACCATCTTTACACACAACCACCAACAGCTGCCCTCTATAAACCCCTTTTCAAGAAATACCCATCCATACCAATACATTTTCTACAATGCTGAAATGCTTTCTTCAAAGCATCAAAACAGATGTAAAAGCTCTTGAAAACAAGCCTACCATCAACATTCGGTACAACAAGTTTAACTACACAAGTGCTCCCAGTATTGGTCCTTAACAATTGATCCTTATAGTCAAGGATTCTTCCAAATTCCAAAATATAATCACCCATGATTTCTTTCAGTATTTTTGCTCTTGCTGTCCTAACAGTAGTCTTACCAACATGCAGGTCAAACTTTTTCCTAATTAGTTCTTGCAATTTAACACTCTAATGTTTAGCTGCTCAGTTATTCTCTTTCTATGCACTTCAACAATAAACTTTGCATTAGACAAGTAATTTCTGGTGCTTTGAAGGCAAGTATGCTTTGGATTGTAAGTTTTTATTTGGAAATCATTTATGGTGTTGTCAAGTTTAGCATACAATACCAATGGAAAACCATCCCTACACCTAACCCTAACCCTTTTTGGCTCATTCACAAACTTTTCTACTGGAACCCTTTTTTGCACAGTATATTTTGTTACAGCTCCCCTGAACTCATTAACATCTTTAAAGACCATACCCAACTGCCAAACAACTTTCTTGGCAGTTGGGTCATGAATGATTTTGTTCTTAACATTGTTCCTTCTTGGCACATTTACCCCACCAGATTCAATATCTTCTTTATTATCCCAGCACTCATCCTCATCTATTTCAAAACTATCATCATCAGAACTTCCATAGTAGGGCTCATCACCTCCTAACCTTCCCTCAAGACTAACCCTACCTATTTCAGTGTCATCAAAACCAAGATCCACGCCAGCTTCACATACTGGTACCTCTTCACTATCAGGTTTAGCCCTCTCCCTTCTTTTTCTCCTCTGAATTACACTCCTCCTTTCAGCCCTCAACTCTCTAACCTCTTCAGGATCATCACTTGCATATCCCTTCTCATCTTTCCTTTCTATCTCACGTACAGATTGTTCACTATCATCAATTGAGAAATAAGAACCCTCATCTAAAGAATCAGATCCAACTGGACCTACATCATCTTCAAGAGGAGGATTACCATCTGTATTTTCAGTAGCAGCAGGTGTATAAGATGAAGGACATGCTGCATTTTCGGCAGCAGTAGCAGCAGGTGTAAAAGAGGTAGGAGGTAGTGTATTATCAGCAGCAGTAACATCAGATGTGAAAGAGGAATGAGGTGGCATTTTTTTAGTAGTAGTAGCAGGTGTAGTTGTCACGACCCGACTAGGGGCCATGATGGGTACCCGAGTCTAACCACCGAGCACCACTCATTCTATTGCTCATCATACTCATAATACACTTCTTTAATATTCATATGCTCATAATCATAGGAAAACCATTTTTCATTTGGAAACATAATTATCTTATATACATAAGCCCTCCGGCTATAAAAATAATATATACATACGAGGAGAACCCGTGAGACCATACTACCCACACATACGTATCTACGAGCCTCTACTAGAATGCTAGACATAGGGACGGGATAGGACCCCGTCGTGCCCAAAGTACATATATATATACACAAAAGATAAGTCAATAGCACCTCCGGAACAATGGAGTGCCCTCAAGTCAGCTAATAGCTCCTACGAGTCTGGATCACCTTCCTGTCTACCTGTGGGCATGAACACAATGTCCAAAGAAAACGGACGTCAGTACGAATATTGTATTGAGTATGTAAGACATGAATAAAATGAACATAATAGAGAAATCATAAGTCATAAGGTGAAGATACAATCTGCATAACCTTTAAGGGTGGATACATTTCATACATATATCATATACATAATCGCAGTACATGTATCATTATAGCGCGTACATCATTGTATCGTATAAATCATCATCGTTAACCCGCGTCCGGGTAATTAACCATCATATGCCGCCCACTAGTGGTGATCATGTCCGGCCTTCTAGACACGGTGGAATCGTAAGCAACCCGCCGTAGCGATGACATGTCCGGCCAAATAGGCACGGTGGAATCGTATCGTCATATAATTAATCATAAACTCATCGTTCTTACACATCTCATAGGCATATCATAACTTAGCATCATCATACATTTATCATCAAAACATACATTAGAACTTGAAGGAAACTATGGCTATATCGGGGTGACATAAAGTCGTGAACCTCCGATTATATTATGGAGTAATCATATTCATCATATCCCACCTTGAAGGAACTAACATTTTAAGGTGAGTGTACACAAGGAAAAACATCAATGGAGCCATACTTAGAATCATTAGCTTCATGGACATCTTATTTTACTCTAGGATTCTTTATACTTAAGACTCATCATCATCATTATCTTGCTCGTCGTCATATCTCCTTTCTTCATCGTATGCGTATGTAGCTCTTTATAGTCATGAACTCATAAGTTTTGGGATGTAAGAAAGTCATGAAGAGATAGGGAATATCATGTCATAAGAATCATTCCTTAGAAAGAAGGGACTAGCCTTACATACCTCTTTTCTTTGCTACTCTATCACTTGAACGTTCTCCTTCAACGCTCACATCTCTACCTTCAAAGGAATTCGCTTCATCATTAGCTACTTGATTATATAAACGTGCTTACTAATGCTAGAGAAAATTGGGCAGCATTTCCTTTGTTTATACAACTTTCCTCATTTTACATATCAACTCCCAACATCCATCACAACATTCACAATATCATACACAAAAATCATCATTCATCTACATTATCCGCATTTCACAATTTCACTTCAATTTCTCCATAATTGTGGTTATAGTTCACTATCGCGTGTTCTGACATATAATACTTACCCCATGTTCTAAATGTCATTTATAGTGTACTTATAATCATCACATATCAATATTCATGATTCACTCCAAACTACTACTCAAAATGGTACTATTCCCTTATTCATGACCCATTTTCTATATCCTTTTACAATCCAAGTGTTTCAACTTTTCAGTACCTTAAACAACATGAAAATATCATGAAACTTACCTTAGATTGTGTGATAATAAACCTTGAGTTGAAATACTTCTCTTGCATCAAAACCCTAGTTCACTTCCATTGATATTCCTTGGCTTGGATGAACTTTAATGTGCTTCTTACACTTGATTCACTTAGATTAATGTAGTTGATCACTAATATTTCTTGAATTTTTGTGGGAGAAATGTTCTAGAGAGTTCTAGAGAGAAGTGGTGTGAAGGGGAAAATGAAATGAAATGAAACTTGGTCCCTTATTAATAACATAAATCTGTCTCGTCCAGTTTCTACGGACCAACATACGGTCCGTATAAATTATACTGACCGTATGTCTGACCGTAGATTTGGTCCAGAGAGAGGTGCTAATCTGGGCTGATTATACGGTTGAACATACGGCCCATATGTTTTATACGACCAGTATGTTTGGCCGTATAATGCCCAGTTTTCCGAAGTTCGTTCTCGTCGACTCGTTTGATCTCCAATCCTTATGAAACCTTCTTAACACTCGTTTGTCACCTCATTAACAATCTAAGGGACGTTATAACTCTTCTCCAAAGCATCATTAAATCATCATTAACTCGTTACTCGTAAATCCTTTCCGATACATAACGTATGACTTGCCTTCCTTGACAACTTTCTTCTCTTACATCGAATGTCTTTGAAATCTCATTTAGAATCATCAAATTCTATTTCTTACTTATTGAAATATCGTATACTTCGTTCCCCTCGTTAGTATATCCACTGTGCATCAACGAAAATTTTTCCGAGGTGTAACAGTAGTACAAGTAGGAGATGGTGTTTTTTTAGCAGTTTTAGAAGTAAAGGAAGAAGGTGTAATGGGACCATTTAAGGGCTCCTCAACAACCCTTTCATTACTCCCAATTTCATCTGCCCCAATGTCATCAACCCTTTTATTAAAAGCTGAACAAGATTCCTCCCTATCCTCATGACTAAAATATTCTAATAAAGGTGGGCCTGATTCTAGTTCTTCAACCATGTGTTGGACAAAAACCTCCACAATATCACCACTTTTCAAGGACACACTCATGTCTAAAATAACCCTATCACTCTCAACATCTACCAAAATGCCACTATTAGGTGGCTTAATACTAAATGTGCAAGTAGTTGATATCCCAATTCATTAATGAAGTCTCTCAACTCAAAATAGGACAACATATCAACATCAACATCAAATACACCAGCAACATCCGCACCTTCATATATTGGTTCCCCACAAGTCTAACAAACCCTCATGGTACCATCTTAAGGTTACATAGACAAAATCAGCCATCTTCTACCTAAATACAAAACATTATGTATTGTTGATAACGAATAACATTTATTAATAAATAAACTAAATATGTACAACTAAATCGCAAAAAATGGTAAGCATATGCACAATAAGTTGAAACCCTAGTCTAAATCATACTAGAGTTAAACAACAACAGGTACATGAAACTACATATGCTAATTACAGATAGGAAAATCAAAATTTGTTGTTTAAAACCAGATTAACCAAAAGGGGACAAAGCACAAAACCCTACACTCGTTTTTTCAAAAAAGAAAATGTCAAAAACTAACCTTCACTTGATGCACAAGGAGCAGCAACAACAAATGAAGTTCGAATCCAACCTTAAAGAGTGGACACAATAATATTGTTAATAAAGTTTAGGGTTGAAATGGAGTCGATCGGGTTTTGGGTTAGGGATTTGAGAAATGGGGCTGATTAAGGGAAATAGGTAATTTTAGATTTTGGTATGGGTATGGGTCGGGTTACAATTAATAAGGGAAAGTAAAAAATAATGCAGGTGGGGCCTAGCGCGTGTAGAAAACACCGCACAAATATTTGGTGGTCTGCATATATGACTGCCTCATCAGCAAAAAAGGGTCACTTTATTCCTCTTTTAAATTGGCCAAATGGGTAATAGGACCCCCACAAAGGTTGAGTGTGTAGTTGGGATTTTGGCCAAACATTGGAGGGGGGGAGGGGGGGTATTTGGGTATTTTCTCAACTAAAGCATCACACTTTCAAAAATATACCATCCCAATATTCGGTGACATAATTTTTTTCTCGACTCCTAAAAAGGAGAATGGAATTGTACACGGACAAAAACGACAATATTGTTAAACAAACCCTAGCAAAACTAGTAATCTGAAGTACACATTTTGTATTCTTTCTCACATTTGTTGCTAGATTCTCACATCATATAAAGATATATGTGAGTCTTTTCAAATATTTCATTTGTTTTAATTTATGTCTTACTTTTTTTTTTCAAGAAATACTTCTTTTTAAATTCAGTAAGTTTCTAATTCGACATATTCTCTTATAGTAATGACATGACACGTTTATTATACCGCAATATTCAGAGAGTAGTTTTGATATGTTATACATACATTTAGGTTAATATCACAAGATTTCACTTTTTTTACATTCTTAAATATCATGTCAAACTAAGAGACGTAAATGAAAAGAGAAAATACATAGAAGTCCCCTTGAACTATGACCTTTTTTAAAAAAAAAAATAGACACTTAAAGTGGAGGTCCTAATACCACCCCCCCCCCCCCCCCCCCCCCCCGCGCGCGGAACCAGTATGAAGTTGAACTATTGGACCCTTTTGAGGCCACCTGGCATAGAGAGCGTAATCACTCTCTTAAGGAATGTGAAAGACAAAAAATTAAGATTAAAAATTATTTTGCAACATTTTTTTTAAATGTATTTTATTACTTTATTCCTTTTCAGTTTAAATTTTTTTCCCTTTTTCTTTTTCTCTTTTTTTTGTTCTTTTTATTTCTTCTTCTCCTTCACCAGAAAAGCTCGTTGCAGCAGCTCTTCATTTTCAATTTTTTCGTTTCTTTTTATTTCTGTTTCTTTATTCTTATCTTCTCTTTTGAAATTGGTCAGATAAATGCTTTCTCTTCTCCTTTCCTCCACAAAATCAGCCACCTCTTTCCCTTCAAATACACCATAATTTCATATTCTCTTTTTCTTTAATTTGCTAATATAATTTTTTTTAAAAAAAAAAAGATAAGGAGGAAAGGGTAAACACTACTAAAAAACTGCCAAAAATCGACGAACAAAAAACTGACGGCCTGCGTCACTTTGAAAAACTGACGCAGTGCGTTAGTTGATTATAGGAAAAACTGAGAAAAAACCTACAGACTTGATAATGTCAGAAAATAGTGTCTCAAAACACAAAGATCGACAGACTCTATCGATTGAAACCGAGGAAGTCCATTGGCTACGTAAAATACACTAGAGTCATTTTTATTGAAAACCCGGTATAAAAATAAATACCGTCCATCGTTTTTTTGCTTGTTTTTAGTAGTGACAATTTTTGTAGTTTCTGCTATTTCTAATTTACGTCCGTCGGTTTTGTCCCGAAATATTTAGTCTTTTCTTTAGTAATGTGAGTTCTCGCTAATTTTTTTTTCCATAGTTCTCGTCAAATCTAACAAACAAAGTTCGATGAATATTTTGTAGGAGACTAAAAGTACTAACTTTTGGCTAACTTGAAGGACCAAAATTGTTAAGTGCATACTTAAGGGACTATTTTTGACCAACCCTCATAGTTAATGGACCATTTTTGTTAACTTGTGACAAACTTAGAGGACCAAAACTGTTAAATGAATAGTTAAGGGACTATTTGAACCTACTCTCATAGTTGAGGGACCAATTATGTCTTTTTCTCACCCACTTACATACATTGCAATAATATGGCCTATATACAACTTTGCAAAGGTGTATCCCAAACACAAAAGGTAAAGATTGCAATTGTGATGTTCAAAAAATTCAAGAAAGGGCTTTTCTAAGGGGTACGTAGTTCCAGTTCTCCTGAAAATTGAGAATGGCAACGGAAGAAAAGAGACAGAGAGGAAAGTTGGCACAAATGATATTTTTATTTATGAATTATCAAATTCAACGGAGGAATGGTGTAGGTGTAGCAGTCGTTGAAAAAGAAGAGAGTTAGTCAAAGCTTCTTTTGCTTTTTACTCTTGGTCTATTGTATATTTTCAGTATACAAAGTTGCAGGTTGGATCTTTAACATCAAACTCCAAACAGGTTCTGGAAATCGCTATTTAGAAAAATATCTCGAGCTTCTAACCCAATTCTGAATAACTCAAACATTAGTTCAACAAACCAAAAATATTTGGGTGGTAAAAATTAGATTTTTAAGGTAATCCACCATTATTGAACAAGTTTAAATAAGTGGGTATAAAATTTTGAATTTAATTTTCTTAGAAATTTAAAGTGGGTGTTGTTTAGACTTTCTAGAAATAATATAGATTTGGACTGCTTTTGAACAAACATTGCAACTGAAAAATATAGAACAAGTTCGTCTACAATGCTTATACACTTTTATACAATGTTATGCCCTTTATACAAGACAAACATATTGTGCATATACGTGTATAAAAGTGAATAATAGTGTACAAGATGTGTCTATACACTCATATAGACTATAATAAAATAATATACAAAAATAGACTTCGTCTTCTTCCTTAACCCTCTTCTAAAATCTAACTCAAATCAATCTCAAATCTACTCTGAATCACTTTAGAAGTAGAATTAAATGTTGCGCTAAGGAAAGAAAACAAAATTCAAAGTTATATATGATAAAATTCAACCTAGGGAAACTCTAGAAAAACAAAGAACAAGAAAATCAAAATAAAGGGTGGATGAAGAATAGAAATGGAAGAGGGTAGATGGATAGATACTTGACCCAAGAGCAAGAAATCTATGGACAAGAAAGGGTATATCAAACCCTAACCCTTCCAATCGAATTTACAAACCTTAGAACCTAAGCAATTTGAATCAACAAACGACTCAAATGAATCCAAAAATGAGCAACATTGAATTCGATGGAAATAAGCAATTCACTTCACAACTACGAAGTAACACTTGGTTAACCAACCAAACAATCTATATTAATCTAAAGCTATCAACTACAATCTCTTATAAGAGTTTCTTCAAGCAACATGATCTAAATATGAAAATAACCTAAGTCTAGTATTTATACTAAGAGACTTAAAAGCTAGGCTAGTTATTACAAGAATGTCATTAATGAGGCAAGGGCCATGTTTGGCTAGTTGGATGTTGGCTTGGAATCCGAAAAAGGCTCCTCTTGCACATATAGCCATCATCCAATCCTCAAGCTTTCAATTGTGACCCTTTTGCACCTATGGCCCTTATTTGCACATCTAGCCACATTTGCGTTTTTGTCCCTTTGCGACTCTAGCCACTTTGAGTGTTGGCCTTCTCTCTTGTAGCTTCTTCTTTCATCCCTCTCCAAGCTACTTTCCATACTTCATAGGCCTTATTATGGGGCTTGTGTGCCTCTCCATGGGTCTCCAATGCTCCTTTGGTCATCCTCCTAGCTTGAATGGATTGGAGTCCCATGCCTTGGCCTTCAATGTGAGCCTTCAAGCGAGGTGTGCCTAGTAGGGTCATATCATCCTCCCCTTCTTGAAAAGGATTCGTCCTCGAATCCAAACCTTGAAAAAGCCAAAGGAAGATGGAAGACAGCATACTCCTCAAAGATTGAGGGTTAGCACACACAATAATAACCACATAATCATGCCAAGGATGAACAAATTTGTGGTACAACCACACATCAATAGTAATCATGCATAGAGAGTGCATACATGGGATTTCAACAAGGTGAATTCCCCAAAATTCAAGAAATAACTCACTCCCCAAGCAAGTTATACCTTCATTTTGACTAAGTGTAAGATGTAAAGTAAGGTCATTCCAACCTAGAACCCAACTCTCTACACTAGTCTCCTCAAACAATGGTTTCACTACCAAGACATAACAAGAGGACACTACACCAGGATCATAAACAAAGATATTCCTCAAGTCATGGACTACACATCCCTCTTGCAAACCCATCATAAACTTAAGCAACAACATACAAAGGGTTTCATGAGCAAAGAGTTCATAAGGAAAGGTATCACACAAAATATTATTAGCAATTTGTAGCCAAGTTTACCATCCTTTTCAAGATAATCCATTTTAGCAATCAAGTCGAATTCCCTTAAGAGGAGGTTTTGCCCACTAAGAAATGGATCATCATACCATAGTGGTTCTTTAGTGACTTTGTGATTCTCAAGAAAGGCTTTATTTTCAACATCCCCAAACACAAAGCCATGCATTGCACAATCATCCACTATGTTACTATCAAGCAAGTTATCATCCTTGAAGAGAGTAGGTTTAATCACAAGATCACATTAAAAATAAACAAGTTCACTCTCAATAGGACCAATATCAACACAAGTGCTATCACTAGATGGACACAATTTACTCTTGCAAGAAGAGTCAATATAGTCATCAAAAGGATCAACTAGTGTGTAAGCACTTTTCTCTAATCCATCATCAATTAACAAAGGGTCTCTAATTCCCACAAAAGGCAAAACTTTATCTCTACTTAATTGTTCATTAAGCACAAAGTGATCCACATTTGCTAAAGTAGAAGGGTTAGCTTTGTTACCTCTTTGTTGAAGCACATCACCTTTGTCAATTTGGTCAAGTTCCTTGTATTGGCCTTCCTCTTCAGAAGAGGGTAGCACTACTTCATCCTCCAAAGGAACTTGGAAACTCGAGTCCATGTCCTCTTTAAGGTGATCATCCACGTAAGTACCTACAAAAGGAACAAGACAACTAGAAGAAATAGAAAGGTTAGAGGGGTTAGCTTGACTTGGCACCAAGTCCTTCTCTTCACCACACCTTTCCTCTCCTCCTAACATTCCTCTAGCGACCATACACTTCTTACTCTTCTCTTGGGTCGAACCTTGTTCTCCTTGAGCAACCAAGGTCTCCTTTTCACTCACCGCCATTTCCTCCCTTTTCACCTTTTCACATAGCTCTTTCATAACTCCATAGTCTTTACGCACTTCATGGAGAGTCAATGGAGCAAGGACATACTTTTTACCATTGACCACAAAAGAATACTTCTTGGTCCGCCCACTATGTTGAGCATCCACATCAAATTGCCAAGGTCTTCCAAGCAAAATATGGCACGCTTGCATTGGAACCACGTCACATAAGATTTCATCCTCATATTTTCCAATGCTCAATTGGATAATCACTTGCTTGGTCACCTACATTTCTCCACTTTCATTGAACCATTGAAGTTTGTAGGGGCTAGGTGTTTCTTTGTGGGGAATTTCATACTTTCAACCAAGAATTGGCTAACCGCATTAGTGCAACTCCCACCATCAATGATCAAGGAACAAACATTATCCAAAATTTTACACCTAGCATGAAACAAGTTATGCCGTTGGTCACTCTCTTCCCTAGCTAGAGTTCCCAGGGCTCTTCTAGCGACAATAGCATGATTCAAAGCCTCCTCATATCTCAATTCAACTTCTCCCTCGGAATCACCCTCACACTCACTACTTTCTCCCTCATGTTCATCACCAACCCCTCCCTCATTTTCATCATCGGTCCGATACCCATCTCTCACAATGGTGATAGTCCTCCGATTAGGACACTCACTTGCATAGTTCCCTCTTCATTGTCACTTAAATCATTGGACGGTAGAAGGACGATTATAGTTGGGTTTAGAGCTGTTACCTCTTTTAGCCTTATCATCAAGCTTATCTTGACGATTGGGAGTAGTGATCTTGGGCTTCTCCCAAGTGGACGTCTTCCACTTCTCTTTCCCTTGGTTACAAGTTGAAGATGATTTGCTTTTGTCTTTGTAAGACCTCTCTTCTTTTAGATCCACTTCAACCTTGGATGCATCATGGAAAGCCTCTTCAAGACTATTATAAGTCTTGAGCCTCATCGGTTTAGAGATGTCCCGATTTAAGTTGGCTACAAACCTTATAATAGTGTACTCTTCATGCTCCTGTATCTTGGACTTCATCCACAAATCCTCAAACTCATCAAAGTAAGCTTCCACACTTTTCAAACCTTGCTTCAACATGTACAACCTTTTGAGTGCATCTTGGTGGTATGTGGGTGGAAGCCACCTTGTCTCCATGAGCTTAATCAAGTCGTTCCAAGTTGGGAGATCATAGATGTGTTATTGAGCTCTTTGTAACTTTTTGGATTCCCACCAAGTAGAGGCGTACCCCTCAAATTGAGTGAGGGCATACTTTGCCTTCAAGGCTTCGGACACATTATTCTTGAGGAAGATGCGCTCACTTTGCAATTTCCATTCAAGGAACTCTTCCGGATTGCTACCTCCTTGGAACGTAGGAAGGTTCACCTTGATGGTCTTCAAATTCCGCTCATTATCTTGCCATCTTCCCCGGTCTTCATAACCTTGGTCCCTCCTTAAGACTACATGACCTTGGAATCTAGGGTCATGGCCCGGAAACCTCTCAAAACCTCCTCTTCCTCCCCTCCCCCGGTTATTCATTCCTCCACGCCTCCCTCTTTGCCGGTTATCATCCCACCACCTACCTTGTGGATAGTCATCATACTCCTCTTCATTCATGGGGTATTGGTAGTGGCGTTGGTATTGGTTTTGGTTAGGAAAGGGATCTTGTGTTTGGACTTGGGGTGGAGCTTGGGTGTTTGTTGTAAGGTTACTTGAGGGATTGCCTCATTCGGGTTATGATGGTAAACTTAGGGATAGGTTTGTCGATTGGTGTTTTGGAATGTGGAGTTTTGGGATGGAAGGTTGGTTGTTTGGGGTGGTGGAGCTCTTTGGGTGGAGGTGGTTGTGGTGTTGGGATTGCACAAGGCATGGATTTGTCCCGGGGTAATGGTTGGTGTAGTGTCTTGTGTTTTATCCCCATCACCTTCATTCCGAGAATGGGGAGTGCCCATTCTACTCGAACCCTCCATTTGAACTTTCTCAATACTCACCATCCGTTCATCTATACCCTTCAACTTCCCATTCACACCATCCATCTCTCCTCTCATCTCTTCCACACCCGCTTATATGCCCGAGATTTGATTCATGATCATAGCCAATGAACTTGCTATGGATGACATATCTACTACCTCTTGCATCCTATCGCCTTGGTTAGACATGATGACCTGCAAAACTAGCATTGTGTGACCACCTAATTTTTGACCGAACATGAGTTTTACATCATTTTTAGTGTTTAAATATTTCTTTTAGGTTTAGTTAGATATTTAAATTTTTATCTCATTTTTAGTAAGTCTTACATTTAAAGATCGAAAACTTCAAAAATAAGAGTCACATTTTAGGATAAGTTTGGTTTTCATTTTTCAAAAAATAATTACAAAAAAATATGTTTTCTTCTAATTTAGGATTTAATATTAAGCTAGTGATTTTTAGTAGTTTTCCTAGTTACATTTTATTTTGGGCTAGCTATTTCACTTTTCTATGTTTTTTCATTTAACCTTTTATGTTTAGTTGGTTAATATTTCTTATCTCTATTTTTATCTTATGAAGAAAAACAAAATAGAGTGGTGATAAGACAATTGAGTTTGATGTGGTGATATTAGTATTAAAAAAAAAATCTGCAAACCTAAACAAAATCCCTAACCTACACGTTTCCCCACCCCCCTAAAACTCTCACCAAATAACCAAATCCTAAACCCCCCTCACTTCACGTTACTATCCCTTATCCCCATTCCCTTTTTTTCCTCCTCCTTCCTCTCACACGATCCCTCACAAAAAACAAATATATATCCATGCACACAGATATCAAAAAGGGTAGAAAAAGAAGAACAACGGAGAGTAGAAAAAAAAACACACACATCAGAAGCAGTAGAAAAAAAAAACACAGTAAGCAAAGAGAGCAAAATACACAGTAAAAAAAAAATACATTGCAAGCAAAGAGAAAAGTACCAATTTCGAAAAAGGTTTAGTTTGAATGCTAAGTTGGAGTTCGAGGTTTCTGCTTACGGTTTTGCGTTTGTGGACCAGAAAGTTAGCACTGTTAACTTTGGAAATTGTTAGAGTATAGCTGTTTTCTTGTTGCGAATTAATCTACGCAAAGGTAACAGTCCATCTTCCTTGTATGATTAAATATCATGATTATATGAGACCTTATTTCAATATTATGAAGTTTGTTAATATTTCATATGTGTCTAAGCGGTTATTATTCTTTGACTTTATATTATGAATCACGTTCAAATTTTGGCATCGTTAAATTAAGGGTAAGATTGATGAAACGTGTAATTGTTAATTTACAAATAAAGATGCAACGTTTGGTTATAATAGCATAAAAAGTTGTACTTTGATTACGTGTTATCTACTTTTAAAAAAACTTATGATTACTTCAAGTGTTTAAATGGATTTTTCATTTCTTTGGTTAATCTGTTTTGCCATGTTATATAATGCTTATTGGTTTAATGTTTGGTATAGTAGTTAAACGTTTTCTTTTGGTACTTAATTAACTATGTTTTTTTTTAATACGCAAATGTGTTGACACTTAAAAGAAGTCCAACCCTTTAAATTAGTTGAAGACTTGTCACGATACATGAAATTTCTAGGAAAACAAAGTTTGAGCAGGAAAGTAATGTCGTAGGACTTTTCAGGCTTTCAGCCAACTTTATTGTTTTCAAGTTAAAAGGTTTCCACTTGAGTAGTATGATTTGCACTTTTATATGCTAACACCAAATCTGCAGTACCACAAGCATTAATATTTATAGGTGTTAGGTTTTTTTTTTAACAAAAAAAGAGAGAGAGAGAGAGAGAGAGCGACAACAAAAGAACAATTTCAGTAAAAAAAAAATAGAGTATTTTAGCAAAATAGCTTTAAAAACTTGAGTTTGGTTCTTATTTGACTCTCCCGTCAACGAGCAGATTCACGATTTATAAAGGAACTTCCACATTTAAGTTTTTTTTTGTTCTTTGTTTTGATTGTAGTAAATTTGTGTATGTGGATAATTTTATTTATAAATTAAATGGTGTAGTATTTTAGCTCATGCTATAATGATGATGATGTTTTGCTATTTTTTTTTAAAATGATTCAATAGCATATGTGACTATTTCTTGTGTGTTAAATGGTTGGTTGAAATCCATGCTTAGTTAAAATAGAAAGGAATAAGTTTACAATGAAACTAACATCGATTCAACTAAGTTAGACCAAGTATATAGTATTTTGACTCACTGTTGGTTAACGTGTTCGGGTTTATAGGTCTTTATTATTGAAATATCTTTTCATGTGTTAGCATAATATAATTTTATTGGTTTAATATATTTTCTTAATTTATAGTTGTTTAAGGAAACAGTTACTTAGATTAAATAGTTAAGTCTTTTATTAAGCAAATAGAATTATACTATCATGATATGGCAAGACCCAAAATATATATAAAAACGTGTTGTGGGGTTGGAGTTGAAAAGAAAGGAACAATATATAGTATCATGAATATAGCTTAGATTAATTTTTCTTTTAGAATGTGGAGTGATCTTTCTTAGATATTTAGGACGTGCATGGCTACTGTTTGAATGGATATTTACTTCATGTGTATAGGAGGAATAGATTTGCAAGCTTAATTTCTTGGTATTTAATATTGGATAGTGGAAGCTTTGTAGTATTTTTCCAATACCAAGTTTGAGATATTTAAATTTGGGGCAGGAAGAGGACAAAGAAGACATTGTAAGAAATATATCTATCATATATACTTGATTTTATTTTAAAGAAGAAATGGACAAAGAGTTTGCTGATGCCCCAAGATAAAGCTATTTTATAAATAATAAATTAAAGATGCTCATGCCGGCTACACTTTGGCACTAGAAGATTTTACAAGTTGAATCAATTAATCACAATATTTCAACTATTTAATGGATTTTATTTTACTTAATTAGTGGAGAAATACTTTTAGCTATAAATTTTCTGTGTATCGAGATTGAGGTAGCAACTACGCGTTTTAGTCAAAACTAGTAACAGGTAAACAATATTAAGCAAATCATAGGCATAGCTAATAAATACATTTTATAAAAGGATTGATTTTAGCCAGATATAAGTCGATAAAGCGACCGTGCTAGAACCACGGGACTTGGGGAATGCCTAATACCTTTTCCCCGGTCAACAGAATTCCTTACCCGATCTTTGTTTCACAGACCAATAAATAAAGAGTCAACTTTCCTTTTGATTAGGGGTTTAATAAGGTGACTTGGAACACCAAAACTTAATTCCAAGTGGCGACTCTGTAATAAATAAATAATCCCTTCTCAAAATGTCACTTTAATTGGAAAAACCCTTTTATCTAAAAACAAATCAAATTTATTTTTATTAAGAAAAAAAAGGGGTGTGACAGATGGCGACTCCGCTGGGGAATAACCAGAATTCGAGCTTTATATATTGACTTGCATTTGACTTTCTTTATTTCTTGGATATTTTGTGTATATGGGACTAATGTGCTCTATGCCTGCTTATTTACTGCTTTGATATTATTGAACTGTAATATATTTGTGTTCTCTCGCGCACCCCCTCTGAGTCTTCAATAATACATTTTTGCCACAAAAACGGGAATTGCGACTACGCACCCCACTTCTGTTGAGATAAAGCCAGTGGGCCCTTGGTCCCTGGTGAAGGATTTATAGTCACACATGTTTAGGATGGGGAGGACCCACAACAAAGCCGAAAAGTGCTGCTACCGGTACGTTGTCCCTCGCCCGACTCGAGTCGTCCGCTCGTTTTACAGCCAGTCTAGATACCTTTCTCCATTAGGTTTAACCTTAGTAGAACTGAAACACAGACATGGTACCCCTAGTAGGCCGCGCTTTGTTTGCATCACTTGCATTTGCCCTAGTGGGGCTCGGTACAGGGGCCGAGTCCGTCTAAGACAGGCACCTGTTTCTCTTGACCAACATGTGCATCATATGTGCTATTTGCAATATTATTTGGAATGGTTGTTCATTGTTGATCGGCTTTTAGGGTGATTAGTAAAACAAAGAAATAGATCTATTATATACCCATTTTTTAAAAATATAAACAACCAGAAAGAATCTAGTCTTTTGTCTTTTCACAAAAATTCTCAAAAAAAAAAAAAACTCCTTTATTGTAGGAAAACTCCCTCAGGTTTGGCCCATTTTTTTTTTAAAATAAAAAAAAATCATTATAGTACTTTAGTTTTCGCGTCTGGCCGTCTTTTCCAAGATAACCCTAAAATCTTGCTACAAAACGCATATAAGGGTTGTTTTTGTGAAAAATAGCCACTTTTTACATTTTTTTAAACTTTTTATTTTATTTTATTTTTATTTTGTGTTTAGGTCTTAATTCGAAGCCCTTTTTATTTTTCTAAATAGGCCAAAATGATACCGATGAGATGTGATAAGAGGCCAAGAGATGAAGCAGTTGAAGAAGTCAATGAACCCCCAGAGTTTATGATTGCAGACAAAACCCCACCGCTACTCCTGGCTTGGTGGAACGACATGGGTCATTATCTACAGACCCCGATATTTAAACATCTGGCATTCCTCATAGATATTATGAGAATCAGCCCTAACAGGGACCTAATTGAGGCTTTAATTCCGTTCTAGGACCCTGCAAACAACGTCTTCCGCTTTAGAGATTTTGAGTTAACTCCTACACTGGAAGAACTAGGTGGTTTCACGGGGTTAGGAAAGAACCTTCGTAAAAAAATGCCTCTAGCTCCAAGAAATGTTAGTGGAAATAAATTTTTGGAGCAAATGCACCTTAACCACCTTCGTATGGCATGTTTGGACAATGGATGGGTTACTTTGGAGTTCTTATATGCGAGATATGGAAACGAACAAGGATTTCTACAGTATGGAAAGCAACTAAAAAATGGGAATCACTACTTTACATGGGAAAAGCATAGGCAAGAAGCATTCATGGTAGCATTCCTGGGAACCATGGTTTTTTTCCTAGACGAGACAGAAAAATCGACATTCGTTTGTCTGGGATAGTCACAGCTATGATGAAGAGAGAAGATTCCACCATCTTACCAATGATCCTAGCTGATATATATCGTGCTTTGACTGAATGCAGAGAGGGTGAAAAATATTTTGAAGGTTGTAACACTTTATTACAAGTGTGGTTTCTAGAGCACTTATACCGCCATCATTACCAGTCAAAATTCAAATCTGATTGGAAGAGCAATATCTTAGATCATCTAGATAGGGTGAAGGAATTAAGGAAAAATTTGCCAGAAGGCGTCAAGGCTTGGGCAGAGTATCTTCGTGAGTTGACAGCTTCTCAGATTACTTGGAATTATTATTGGTTTCCTTCGGCTGAGGTGATCTACATGTCTTCTTATCGGCCCTTTTTTGTTCTAATGGGCCTCAGGGGGTTTCAGCCGTATGCTCCACTTCGAGTTTTACGCCAGCTAGGTCGGAGGCAAATCGTACCTATTGTTGAGAACATGCAGGATTTTGTATGGGAGGTAAAATCAGAAGATCGACGTCGAGAATCAGAAGCTAAAAGAATTTGGGGCGGCCATCGGGTCCTAGGTTTGAGTACTATGATAGAGGATCGTGATCAAGGAGAGGTAGATCTTTTGTACTTTCACTGGTTTCATGATCAAGCTCCCCTCAAGGTTAGGCCTGAAGGGTCTGTAAAAGAAGCAAGAGACAAGGAGGCAGAGGTTGAGGTCAGAATCAAGCAAGCTCGGTTTGAAGTTGAAGAAAACTATCAGTCCACTGTACATGCTATCAATAAAGAACTAAAAACTGCCAGAGAGGATTTGGCTCAGATGGAGGTAGAGATGGGTGTTAGAGTTAGGGAAGCCCAAAAAACGGCTGAGAAGAAACATCGCTCTACAATTCAGACCTTATACGAGGATTTGGGCATTGTTAGAGAAGCCGTTGATGTGTTACAGAGGGAACTCGATGAGAAGGGAGACTTCTTTGATGCGGAGAAAGCGCGTTTTGAAGACGAGAAAGCTCAATTCTATGCCCTGCAAACTCGACAACAAGCTGAATTCGATAAAGAGAGAGTTCGGTTTGATGTAGAAAGGAACCAATTAATGAATGACCGAGCAAGGATTAGAAACCAGCTTGAATTGGCATTGCACCGTGAGGCAGGTATGAGAGAGATAGCCAATACTCGCCAGCAGCAAGTCCAAGACCTAGAGCGGAATTATCGAGATGTTAGAGAACATGTCCACAATTTAGTTGTTCATGTTGCTCAAAGTTGTCTGGACTGGCAGGGGATGGGTTATGAGCAATTTGCTAGAGAGGTGCCTACCTTCGCACGCCACTTCACAGCAGAACTGAAGCAGATATATCGCATGTTAGGGGGTCAGCCTGGGCCAGAAGCACCGTGAGCAGATATGCATTAGTTCACATACAAGGTTGAGGATTTCGCAAGATTGAAGTTTAGTTATAATTATTAGGAGTTCTAGTTCAGTAGTTGTATTTTGAGATTGACTCTTTTCGAGTCTTTATTTTTAGTTTGTTTTGGATATTCTAGTCTCGATTTAGTCTTTTCAGTCTATGGTGCCTTTCTTTTTGGTTATTTTCCTTTACGTCTTTGTATTGAAAAATACTAATTTGAAAGTCAATAAAAATATTTTTAGTTGATTCAAAAAATCCAAATTTGTTCTTTTTCATGAACTACGTAATGATCTGATTCATGTTTAACATGATACGTAGGCACCCCTTAATGGGTTCGATCAAAATACTTCAAAATCACCGAAAGAGAAAAAAAATGAATAATAACAAAAAATAATAATAAAATGAGAAATGAACTCACCTAAAAGCCGGGATGAAACATGAAAGCCTTCTGATGCTCATATTAGACGGGAAATAATTTAGGTGCATGGCATACAACGTGTGATTAATATCTTCAAAATGCTAAACCCTAACTTATTTGTTCTCGTCTTAAAGATAAGGTGGTTGGTTTGTGGTTGAACTGGCTCCTCACGAATATAACACAAGGTCCAAAAGCAAGGGGATAATGGCCCATAAGGATGGAAACGAGTCAGACGGTGATGAATCTCGAGGTCAGATGGTTCAACATGAATCAGCATCAGCAGAGGAAGTAAGGATGTTGACACAACAAATGGCTGACATGTACCAGGCTTGGATGAATAGGCAAGTTCCACCATCTTCAATCCCTGGATTCCCGGATGTGACTATGTCAATTCCCATTGAAACCCCGACAAGTGATCCACTTTTTCCTCCTGGATTTGGTCCACATGTTAACATATCCAACACTTCAGAAATAACCCAATTTTCATCCCCACTGTACAAACTACTACAATCCCTCAACCAACATCGGTACAGAAGTCCAATAATGAGCCTCCATCTAAAGGTCACCACGATCAATATTATTCTCCGGAATTGACTTTTAAAGTCCCAGACTCGTATAACCCCTTTCAGCAGTATAGTTCCCCCGTCGAGATCGAGAAAACTGCTAAGAATGAGGGACAAGAGGAAATGGCTAGAAAAATGAAGAGTCTAGAGCAGAGTGTGAGGAATATGCAAGGATTAAGAGGTCCAAAAAGCGTCTCATTCAGAGATTTGTGCATGTTCCCCAATGTTCATTTGCCCCTTGGTTTTAAGACTCCGAAGTTTGAGAAGTACGATGGTCACGACGACCCCGTAGCACACTTGAAGAAGTATTGTAACCAACTAAGAGGGGCAGGGAATAAGGAAGAATTACTCATGTCATATTTTGGAGAAAGTCTAGTGGGAATTGCCTCAGAATGGTTCATCGATCAAGATATTTCTAATTGGCCTACCTGGGATGACATGGCAGGATATTTTGTTCGACAATTTCAGTATAACATTGATATTGTGCCTGATCGCACTTCTCTCGCTAGTATGAAGAAAAAGCCTACCGAGAGTTTTAGAGAATATGCTATCAGGTGGAGGGAACAAGCTGCCAGGGTCAAACCGCCGATGAAGGAGTCGGAAATGATTGATGTTTTCCTCCAGGCACAAGAACCTGATTACTTCCACTATTTGCTTTCCACAGTGGGAAAGACATTCGCAGAAGCAATTAAAGTTGGGGAAATGGTTGAAAATAGCATCAAGTCCGGCAAAATTGTGAGTCAGGTAGCACTCAAGGCTACCACCCAAGCAATTCAAAATGGGTCTGGTGGTTTTGGAAATCGAAAAAAGAAAGAGGAAGGATCCATGATGGTATCAGGGTCCAGTGCTGCTCAAAGGGGGACAAACCACCAAATCTTACGAGGACAATCCAACTTACCTCAACATTTTTATCCGCATCAGGATCCCCACTACTCAATTGCTCCACCCCAATATACGGTTTTCAACACCCAGACATATGCCTGACCTCCACAACGCCAATAATGGAGGGTGCCTGCTCCACAAGGCTTTCATCCCCAATAACAAAATCTTCAAGCACCTTATAATCCACGTCATAAGACTGATTATGTAAGAGAACAAAGACAGAGGGAAAATTTCACCCCAATTGGAGAATCATATACAAGCCTGTTGCGGAAATTGATACAATTGGGTTTGATTGAACCTATCATGTCGTATGATGTCAACCCAAATGCAAGAGGTTTTGACCCCACTGTCAGGTGCGAGTATCATTCTAATGCTCAGGGTCATAGCACAGAGAATTGTTTTACTTTGAAGAGAGCCATTGAGAAGCTAATTGATGACAAAGCAATTGTAATACATGACGAAGAGGCTTCGAATGTCACCAACAACCCACTTCCTGCTCACAACAATGCTCATGTTGTTGGGATGATCTGTGACGATAAGGAATACAAGCAAACAGGCAAAACAATAATGGAAATTGACACCTTAAAAGAAGGGTTGGGTATGGTGACAAAGTCTGCACAAGAAGTACAGTTGTGTGTAAAAGGTGCAAGTTCTAATGCGAATCTCAAAGGCTCGAGGAAGTTGATATTGTATGTTCCTGGAGCCACAAAGAAAAAAGAGACATTAGTAACTGGACCAAAATTATATGTTCCTAGTGGTTTTCCCAGGTTTGGTCAAAACCAGAATGGTTTAGGAAAGATGACAGAACCAATTGTGATAAAGCACACGGCACAAATTCTAGTGATAAACATGAAAAATGTCCCATGGAACTACAACAAAACCACTGTGACTTACAAGGGAAAGGAGATTGTTAAAGAAATAAACGAAACTGGTGGCTTAACGCGTTCTGGAAGGTGTTATGCTCCAGAAGAACTAAGGAGAGCCAAACAAGCCAGGGATAGCCAATTTCCGGTGAAAAAACCTATCACTGAAGAAGAAGCTGAAGAATTCATGAAGAAGATGAAAGTTCAAGATTACTCTATTGTTGATCAGTTGAGAAAAACTCCTGCTCAGATTTCATTGCTATATTTGCTCATACATTCTAAAGAGCACTGTCAAGCATTGATTAGAATTCTGAATGAGGCACATGTTTTGGACAAAACAACTGTAAGTCACCTGGAAAAGATGGCCAATAGAATATTTGAGGTGAATAGAATCACTTTCACCGACGATGAGTTTCCTGTGGAAGGAGTTGGACATAATAAGGCTTTGCATTTAACTGTCAAATGTGAAGAACATTATGTGAAAAGAGTCATGATTGATGGAGACTCGGGTGTGGACATTTGCCCCCTCTCTACTTTGCAAAGTTTGAAAATCAGCACAGATAGAATTCGTACTAACAATGTATGTGTTCGAGCTTTTGATGGCGCAAAAAGAGACACTATTGGTGAGATTGATCTTACTTTAAAAATTGGACCTGTTGATTTTGGGATCACATTCCAAGTTATAGACATGGACACTTCCTACAACTTGCTTTTAGGAAGGCCATGGATCCATGCAGCCAGAGTGGTGCCATTTACTTTACACCAAGTGGTCAAGTTTGAATATGAGAAACAAGAAATTATTGTTCACGGTGAAGATGATCTTTCAATATATAGAGACCCTTCTGTCCCATATGTCGAGGCCAAGGAAGGTTGTGAATCCCTCATATTTCAGACCTTTGAAATAGTGGCAGCTGATCGGTTTATGGAAGGGAAGCCTATCTTAGAGCCTCGTCTATCCTCTACTTCAGTCATGGTGGCTACACAAATGCTGCAAAATGGTTATGAGCCAGGAAAGGGCTTGGGGGTGTCATTACAAGGAATTGTTGACCCTATCTCTCCATTTGGTAATCAAGATACTTCTGGTTTGGGTTTTAGGCCAACTAATGCTGACAGAAAATGAGAAAAAGAGCAGAAAAATAAGGTTTGGAAATTGCCAAAGCCCGTTCCCCACATTGCCAAGTCTTTTACTAGGTCACGTTTTGAAGAGAATAAAGACATGTCTGTCCAAGATGACATGGACGAAATATGTCAAGGTCTCAAAGAAATGTTCTATGGAGTAAACATGGTTCAGATTGGTGAAGGCCCTAGTCATGCAGATGTGCAACGTATTGGCCCAGAAGTCAAGCTCGCCAACTGGGAAGCCACTCCTCTCCCCACAAAGAAGGAGTCTTGGTAGTTTATTTTGCTATTTTTTCTATATTTGGATTATTCTCTAGGTGGTAATCCAAATAGTTTATTTGCTATGCTCTAATGTTAACCCTTCTATCCTTTCCAATTCAATAAAATTAAGTTTCAGTTTCTTAGTCAATTCTATTTTCTCCTTTTCCCTATTTTATTTTTATTTTTATTTTTCATTTCAGTTTCATTAACGCCGGCTCTAATAACATGACATGCATGCGGAATTCACGTCCAGATCTTAAAGAGCTGTCTAATCTCGAAACAATGAATCAAGAGGTTGATGAATATGATGAAGAAGAGACTTTTGAAGAAATAAAAAGGGAACTGGATCAATTTGAGAATAAGCCTAAGCCTAATCTAAATGAAACCGAGGAAATTAATTTGGGAACTTCTGATGAAACTAGAGAAACAAAGATAAGCATTCATGCCGAACAAAAGACCAGAGATGACATAATCCAGGTTTTGTTTGAATATAAAGATGTGTTTGCTTGGTCTTATGATGACATGTCGGGTTTGAGCGTTGATCTGGTAGTGCACAAACTTCCAACATACCCTGATTTCCCACCAGTCCAACAAAAGCAAAGATAATTTAAGAAAGAGGTAAGTGATAAGATTAAAGAGGAAATCATGAAGCAATTGAGTGCAAATGTGATCAGGGTCGTCCGATTTACTACATGGCTAGCAAATGTTGTGTCCGTACCAAAGAAGGATGGGAAAACAAGAGTTTGTGTTGACTATAGAGATTTGAACAAAGCCAGTCCAAAGGACAACTTTCCTTTGCCTAACATCCACATTCTTGTTGACAATTGTGCCAAACACGAGATTCAATCTTTTGTGGATTGTTATGCTGGGTATCATCAAATTTTGATGGATGAAGAGGATGCAGAAAAGACCGCCTTCACCACCCCATGGGGTACTTACTGTTACAGGGTTATGACATTTGGTTTGAAGAACGCAGGGGCAACTTACATGAGAGCTATGACTACTATTTTACACGACATGATGCATAAAGAAATTGAAGTGTACGTCGATGATGTGATCATTAAGTCCAAAACTCAAGCTGACTATGTGCGTGATCTGAGAAAGTTCTTTGAAAGATTGCGAAAGTACAACCTCAAGCTCAATCCAGCCAAGTGTGCATTTGGAGTTCCATCTGGGAAACTTCTAGGGTTTATAGTTAGTCGGCGAGGAATTGAATTAGACCCCTCCAAGATAAAGGCCATTGGGGAATTACCGCCCCCGAAGAACAGAACTGAAGTCATGAGTCTTCTTGGTAGGTTGAACTACATCAGTAGGTTCATCGCTCAGCTCACCACTACATGTGAGCCCATATTCAAGCTGTTGAAGAAGGATGCCGCTGTCAAGTGGACAGACGAGTGTCAAGAGGCTTTTGATAAGATTAAGGAATATTTATCTAACCCTCCAGTGCTTGTCCCGCCAGAACCGGATAGGCCTTTGTTTTTGTATCTATCAGTGATGGATAACTCCTTTGGTTGCATTCTAGGACAACATGATGCCACAGGCAAGAAGGAACAAACGATCTATTATTTGAGCAAGAAGTTCACAAGTTATGAGGTAAAATACACATTTTTAGAAAGAACGTGTTGTGCTTTGACTTGGGTCGCCCAGAAACTGAAGCACTATCTTTCATCCTATACGACTCACCTTATATCTCGAATGGATCCTTTGAAGTATATCTTTCTGAAACCTATGCCGAGTGGAAGGTTAGCAAAGTGGCAGATTTTACTTACGGAGTTTGACATTGTCTATGTCACCCGCACCGCTATAAAAGCACAAGCATTGGCCGATCATTTAGCAGAAAACCCAGTTGACGATGAGTATGAGCCTTTGAATACTTACTTTCCTGACGAAGAGATTAATTCAGTTGAGGAAGAAGTTCGCGATGACAGTCATGTCTGGAAATTATACTTTGATGGAGCGGTCAACATTAAAGGTGTCGGGATTGGGGCAATTCTTATTTCACCAATGGGGCATCATTATCCCGCCACGGCACGACTTCGTTTCTTCTGTACCAATAATACAGCGGAATATGAAGCTTGCATAATGGGTTTAAACATGGCAATACATCTGGATGCACATGAATTAATAGTATTTGGAGATTCTGACTTACTCATTCAGCAGGCTCAGGGTGAATGGGAAACTCGAGACATCAAGCTCATTCCGTACAAACAATGTTTGGAGGGCCTTAGCAAAAGGTTTAAGTCAATTGAGTTCAGATATATTCCTAGATTTCACAATGAGTTGGCTGATGCTTTGGCCACTTTAGCCTCAATGCTTCCATACCCAGGCAATGCTTACATTAATCCGTTGGAGATTCAGATTAGGGATCAACATGGTTATTGCAATACAATTGAAGTAGAGCCAGATGGTGAGCCATGGTATCACGATATCAAAAGATTCTTAAAAACACAACAATATCCAATACATGCCGACGGAGATCAAAAAAGAACTATCAGGCGACTTTCCAATGGTTTCTTTTTTAGTGGGGAGATCTTATACAAAAGGACCCCGGATTTGAATTTGTTGAGATGTGTGAATACCCAAGAAGCTGAAATGATCATGAATGAAGTGCACTCCGGAGTATGTGGCCCGCACATGAACGGTTATGTTCTAGCAAAGAAGATTCTTCGAGCAGGATACTATTGGCTTACCATGGAGCAAGATTGTTTTCGCTTTGTTCGCAAGTGTCATCAATGCCAAATTCACAGTGACAAAATTCATTCTCCCCCGTCGGAGTTGCACCCTATGTCTGCTCCTTGGCCCTTCGTAGATTGGGGGATAGATGTTGTTGGGCCAATTGAGTCAAAAGCTTCTAATGGGCACAGATTCATTCTAGTTGCCATTGACTACTTCACCAAATGGGTAGAAGCTGTTACGTTCAAATCAGTCACCAAGAAAGCAGTGGTAGACTTTGTTCACTCTAACATCATATGTCGTTTTGGTATACCAAAGACCATTATCACGGACAATGCGGCCAACCTTAATAGTCATATCATGAAGGAGGTATGTGAGCAATTTAAAATTGTGCCTCACAACTCTACCCCTTATCGACCCAAAGCCAATGGAGCTGTTGAAGCTGCAAACAAAAACATAAAGAAGATCCTCAGGAAGATGGTACAAGGATCCAGGCAATGGCAAGAGAAATTGCCTTTTGCTCTTTTAGGGTACCGCACGACAATCCGCACGTCTGTTGGCGCAACTCCTTACTTATTGGTTTATGGAACTGAGGTAGTCATACCAGCAGAAGTAGAGATCCCCTCTCTTCGAATCATTGTTGAAGCAGAGATTGATGACACTGAATGGGTCAAGTATAGACTAGAACAATTATCGTTAATCGATGAAAAGCGGTTGACAGCAGTTTGTTTTGGCCAGTTATACCAGCAAAGGATGGCTCGCGCTTACAACAAGAAGGTGCATCCAAGATATTTTGAGGTGGGCCAACTTGTTATGAAACGCATCCTTCCGCACCAAGAAGAAGCGAGGGGAAAATTCGCCCCAAATTGGCAGGGCCCTTATGTTATCAAACAGGTGTTGTCAAAGGGAGCTTTGCAGTTGTCCGATATAGAGGGAAAGGTGACTGACATAGCCATTAACACAGACTCAGTCAAAAGATATTATGTTTGATATGTTTTCACTTCGACGCTATGGTACTTGGCATTTTCAGTTCGGGATGACGAAAGGCTATCGTTCTCACTATCCAAACACCGGTCACCCTTTTTCTAGCCCCTTTGAGCTTTATGCACATTTTCTTTGTTTTCCCCTCTTTGGAACTAATGTAGCCCACCAAAAAAAAAAAAAAAAAAAACCACCAAAAAAAAAAAAGTGTTTATTGAACTACGTTCGACCTGATTCCTAAAAGGATACGTAGGCAGCCCTATTTCGTGGTTCGGTCCCACCAAAAAAAAATCATATTTCCCTAGTATTCGAAGAAACTGGGACATTTTTATTTTATTTTATTTTTTATTTTTTTATTTCATGAAAAGGTTCCAAAGTTGTAATTCAATCTATGATTCTTTTGCCTTTCCTTCGATCTTTGAGAATGCCAAATCAGCGTGCCACGACTTTGGTGTTGTATACAACGCTTTATTTGAATGCAAACGAGGAAAGAAAAAATGAGAGAGTCTTACTAGTGAAAACCCTTACGGGCACTATAAGGCGATAATGAATTCAAAAATAAATAAATGAGAGAGTCTTATTGGTGAAAACCCTCACGGGCACTATAAGACGATTGTAAGTTTTAGTCTTAATTGGTGAAAACCCTCAAGGGCGCTATAAGATGATTGTAAGTTGAGAAAGGTCAGTTGGTAAAGACCTACACAGGGAACCATTGATCGAATGAGTTTCTTCTATTCCGGCATGAACACGATCTACGTAGAAAGCTCGGTTTCGGATTGAAGGGTACCATATTTTGAGATTTAGACAGCTCAGACGGATCAAGCGTCCAGTCCAAAATGCATGTCATGATTCATTGAAGTCGGCATATACCTCCAGATAAGTCTCTTCCCTCTTTCCCCGAAAGGGACACCTTTTTGTTTAAACATAACTCTTTTTAATTTTTAATTTTTTGTCATTTTCTTCTCCTTATCTCTAGTATTGTTCTCTGAGTCCCTTTCGGTATAATCTTGCGTCAAATTGAAGAGCAAAGAAAAGGCTGCAAAATTGACTATAGTTTCCTAGCGGTACAGAGCAATGACTATTGGGCACGCACCGCATCGACAACGGCATAAATCCATTCGTGATCTATCCAGAAAAGTGAATTGCCCGAAAAGCAAAGCATTATTTCGAGGTACTAGGTTGAAGGATCACCACAACAAAAATTCGCTCTAAGAATAAGATCGATTACACCACATACGCAAAATGATACGGGGTACAAAATAGTCAAAGTGAGCATTGAAAGATCATGGTCTCTCGCAAGCAAAGATAGTTTCTAAGCAATTTGGTCGATCACTATCAGCCTCGTTTTTCGTAAAGTGGGATGGGCTCTAAGACAATTTCCACAGCGAGTGAAGGCCACAAACCGACCACCACTTTAAGACTAGCAAATTTTTCTTTGTTGAAAACAGGGGCGAAGAAATTTAGGAAAAAACTGTTATTAAAAAATGATGATGAACGTTATAAAGTAAAGTTCTCAAATGTTTGTTTTTCCTTTGATATGCATATAATCATGTTATTATTGGTTGCATTTTAGGGAACAAAAATCCATGCTTTTCTCATATTTTCATAGGTTGACTACCTCAGAATAAAGTCACGTATTTAAATTTTAGGTTGACTACCTCAGAATACAGTCATGTTTTTTTTTTCAGGTTGACTACCTCAGAATACAGTCGCGTATTTAAATTTCAGGTTGACTACCTCAGAATACAGTCATGTTTTTAAATTTCAGGTTGACTGCCTCAAAATAAAGTCATGTTTTTAAATTTCAGGTTGACTACCTCAGAATACAGTCGCGTATTTAAATTTCAGGTTGACTACCTCAGAATACAGTCATGTTTTTAAATTTCAGGTTGACTGCCTCAAAATAAAGTCATGTTTTTAAATTTCAGGTTGACTACCTCAGAATACAGTCGCGTATTTAAATTTCAGGTTGACTACCTCAGAATACAGTCATTTTTTTAAATTTCAGGTTGACTACCTCAAAATAAAGTCATGTTTTTAAATTTCAGGTTGACTACCTCAGAATACAGTCGCGTATTTAAATTTCAGGTTGACTACCTCAGAATATAGTCATGTTTTTAAATTTCAGGTTGACTACCTCAAAATAAAGTCATGTTTTTAAATTTCAGGTTGACTACCTGAGAATACAGTCGCGTATTTAAATTTCAGGTTGACTACCTCAGAATACAGTCATGTTTTTAAATTTCAGGTTGACTACTTCAAAATAAAGTCATGTTTTTAAATTTCAGGTTGACTACTTCAGAATACAGTCGCGTATTTAAATTTCAGGTTGACTACCTCAGAATACAGTCATGTTTTTAAATTTCAGGTTGACTACCTCAGAATACAGTCATGTATTTAAATTTTAGGTTGACTACCTCAGAATACAGTCGCGTATTTCAATTTCAGGTTGACTACCTCAGAATACAGTCATGTTGTTTTTTTAATTTCAGGTTGACTACCTCAGAACAGAGTCACGTATTTAAATTCAGTCCCAGGTGGTTCATGATTTTGCTAACACTCACAAAATTTTCCTAGTACAAACTGGGATAGAAAAATTTTGTTCGTTTTTGTTTGTCTGTGATGGCTTGCAGGTTCGCCCGCAAGGACAGAATTGATATTCAAGAATGAAGTTCCATATTTGGTCAGAGAAAGAGGAATGTTCAACTATCGAAGGCAGCCAGAGTTAGCTTTGACACATAAGGCGGGCCAGCATCTCAAGATACATCTTCTCAGCTTTTAATCAAGAAACAAGCATCCAAGAATATTTTACGGACTGTCATTCGGAATAGCATCAACAACTCATTCCAAGTTACCAGTTCAAGCCCCAAATTCTAACTTCGAGATCATACTTTGAGATCAAGGTACCCACCGAAAGAAGGTGGAGTGATAACTGAAGATCCAAGTGAAGGTTTAAAGGAAGACTGAAGAAAAGTAGAATAGATAGGATCTTGTATTTCCTTTCCTCGTTTGTTGTATTTTTCATTTTTTTTGTAATAACAGGAGCCATGAACCAGAACCTCGAAGGAACCTCACTCGATTCTCCAACTCATCATTCCATCCTTTTACCTACTTGAACTACACGTGACCTGATTCCCTTATAACCCGGGATATGTAGGATGCCCAAAACCAGGACTCGGTCACATCCGTTTCTTTTATATCTTTTCGCCTTTCAAATAATGGTCAGGTCAAAAATCAGTCACAGTGTTCACTTCTTTGCTTGAAAACTCTTCATGTTTCCAAGCAAAGAGGGACATTCTGTGACCACCTAAATTTTGACCGAACATGAGTTTTACATCATTTTTAGTATTTAAATATTTCTTTTAGGTTTAGTTAGATATTTAAATTTTTATCTCATTTTTAGTAAGTCTTACATTTAAAGATCGAAAACTTCAAAAATAAGAGTCACATTTTAGGATAAGTTTGGTTTTCATTTTTCAAAAAAAAAAAAAAAAATTACAAAAAAATATGTTTTCTTCTAATTTAGGATTTAATATTAAGCTAGTGATTTTTAGTAGTTTTCCTAGTTACATTTTATTTTGGGTTAGCTATTTCACTTTTCTATGTTTTTTCATTTAACCTTTTATGTTTAGTTGGTTAATATTTCTTATCTCTATTTTTATCTTATGAAGAAAAACAAAATAGAAATCTGAAAAAAAAAAAAAAAGATACTGACATATCTGCAAACCCGTCTATAGGTGCATACATGAAAACACCATACAATTTTTTCTTTACAGTTGTTTTTGTGTACTTTGATAAGACAATTGAGTTTGATGTGGTGATATTAGTATTAAAAAAAAATCTGCAAACCTAAACAAAATCCCTAACCTACACGTTTCCCCACCCCCCTAAAACTCTCACCAAATAACCAAATCCTAAACCCCCCTCACTTCACGTTACTATCCCTTATCCCCATTCCCTTTTTTTTCCTCCTCCTTCCTCTCACATGATCCCTCACAAAAAACAAATATATATCCATGCACACAGATATCAAAAAGGGTAGAAAAAGAAGAACAACGGAGAGTAGAAAAAAAACACACACATCAGAAGCAGTAGAAAAAAAAAAACACAGTAAGCAAAGAGAGCAAAATACACAGTAAAAAAAAAAAATACATTGCAAGCAAAGAGAAAAGTACCAATTTCGAAAAAGGTTTGGTTTGAATGCTAAGTTGGAGTTCGAGGTTTCTGCTTACGGTTTTGCGTTTGTGGACCAGAAAGTTAGCACTGTTAACTTTGGAAATTGTTAGAGTATAGCTGTTTTCTTGTTGCGAATTAATCTACGCAAAGGTAACAGTCCATCTTCCTTGTATGATTAAATATCATGATTATATGAGACCTTATTTCAATATTATGAAGTTTGTTAATATTTCATATGTGTCTAAGCGGTTATTATTCTTTGACTTTATATTATGAATCACGTTCAAATTTTTGCATCGTTAAATTAAGGGTAAGATTGATGAAACGTGTAATTGTTAATTTACAAATAAAGGTGCAGCGTTTGGTTATAATAGCATAAAAAGTTGTACTTTGATTACGTGTTATCTACTTTTAAAAAAACTTATGATTACTTTAAGTGTTTAAATGGATTTTTCATTTCTTTGGTTAATCTGTTTTGCCATGTTATATAAGGCTTATTGGTTTAATGTTTGGTATAGTAGTTAAACGTTTTCTTTTGGTACTTAATTAACTATGTTTTTTTTTTAATACGCAAATGTGTTGACACTTAAAAGAAGTCCAGCCCTTTAAATTAGTTGAAGACTTGTCACGATACATGAAATTTCTAGGAAAACAAAGTTTGAGCAGGAAAGTAATGTCGTAGAACTTTTCAGGCTTTCAGCCAACTTTATTGTTTTCAAGTTAAAAGGTTTCCACTTGAGTAGTATGATTTGCACTTTTATATGCTAACACCAAATCTGCAGTACCACAAGCATTAATATTTATAGGTGTTAGGTTTTTTTTTTAACAAAAAAAAAAAAAAAAGAAAGAGAGAGAGAGCAACAACAAAAGAACAATTTCAGTAAAAAAAAAAAAAGAAGAGTATTTTAGCAAAATAGCTTTAAAAACTTGAGTTTGGTTCTTATTTGACTCTCCCGTCAACGAGCAGATTCACGATTTATAAAGGAACTTCCACATTTAAGTTTTTTTTTGTTCTTTGTTTTGATTGAAGTAAATTTGTGTATGTGGATAATTTTATTTATAAATTAAATGGTGTAGTATTTTAGCTCATGCTATAATGCTGATGATGTTTTGCTATTTTTTTTTTTAAATGATTCAATAGCATATGTGACTATTTCTTGTGTGTTAAATGGTTGGTTGAAATCCATGCTTAGTTAAAATAGAAAGGAATAAGTTTACAATGAAACTAACATCGATTCAACTAAGTTAGACCAAGTATATAGTATTTTGACTCACTGTTGGTTAACGTGTTCGGGTTTATAGGTATTTATTATTGAAATATCTTTTCATGTGTTAGCATAATATAATTTTATTGGTTTAATATATTTTCTTAATTTATAGTTGTTTAAGGAAACAGCTACTTAGATTAAATAGTTAAGTCTTTTATTAAGCAAATAGAATTATACTATCATGATATGGCAAGACCCAAAATATATATAAAAACGTGTTGTGGGGTTGGAGTTGAAAAGAAAGGAACAATAGATAGTATCATGAATATAGCTTAGATTAATTTTTCTTTTAGAATGTGGAGTGATCTATCTTAGATATTTAGGACGTGCATGGCTACTGTTTGAATGGATATTTACTTCATGTGTATAGGAGGAATAGATTTGCAAGCTTAATTTCTTGGTATTTAATATTGGAGAGTGGAAGCTTTGTAGTATTTTTCCAATACCAAGTTTGAGATATTTAAATTTGGGGCAGGAAGAGGACAAAGAAGACATTGTAAGAAATATATCCATCATATATACTTGATTTTATTTTAAAGAAGAAATGGACAAAGAGTTTGCTGATGCCCCAAGACAAAACTATTTTATAAATAATAAATTAAAGATGCTCATGCCGGCTACACTTTGGCACTAGAAGATTTTACAAGTTGAATCAATTAATCACAATATTTCAACTATTTAATGGATTTTATTTTACTTAATTAGTGGAGAAATACTTTTAGCTATAAATTTTCTGTGTATCGAGATTGAGGTAGCAACTACGCGTTTTAGTCAAAACTAGTAACAGGTAAACAATATTAAGCAAATCATAGGCATAGCTAATAAATACATTTTATAAAAGAATTGATTTTAGCCAGATATAAGTCGATAAAGCGACCGTGCTAGAACCACGGGACTTGGGGAATGCCTAATACCTTTTCCCCGGTCAACAGAATTCCTTACCCGATCTTTGTTTCACAGACCAATAAATAAAGAGTCAACTTTCCTTTTGATTAGGGGTTTAATAAGGTGACTTGGAACACCAAAACTCAATTCCAAGTGGTGACTCTATAATAAATAAATAATCCCTTCTCAAAATGTCACTTTAATTGGAAAAACCCTTTTATCTAAAAACAAATCAAATTTATTTTTATTAAGAAAAAAAAGGGGTGTGACAAACAAGATTAGCAATAAAAGCCTCACGTTACGCGTATTGAACTCTCAACCTTACCACACTCCGTGCTCTTTCGAAGGTGTTGATGAATCGCTCGCCCAATCAAATTCACACGTTGCTTATCTTTTGTGGTAGAATGTATTTTTGTTTAGATGAATGACGGACGACTCAAAGCAAATCGGACGAGAGCCAATAAAGTTTCAACGAGATAAAACAAAGAAAAACTTGAAAGAAATTAGCACGAAAGAAATGTGGACACAAGAACTAGTAGGAACAACTACCAAATGGCTACTAGTTGAGAAATACAAGAAAATGCAATGCTAAAAATGGAAAATAAATAAAATTTCGGGCCCGGGTAGGTGATAACTTGAAAACGGGGTCTTGAAGCCTCAATTGAGCCAATGTATCAATTTGAAGTAACGAAATTTTTTAAAATTCTATACTTTTTTTTTTCTTTTTCTTTTTTTGTTCCCTACCTAAGGAATAGGGATCACTTACAATCAAGACTCAAGAAATTTTTGATTTGAGAACAAGATTTGAGGCTTGGGAAATCAAAGAAATAAGATGAAAGTTAACTCGTACCCGGGAGATTATACGGCTGAAAATCAGGTTTTTTATACTGTCCGTATAAATTTGGACGGACCGTAGAAGTGGATCGTCAAAATTCTGAAAATGTTGTACTTTCTGCGATGGAATTTTGACACTCCGCAGGAAATTATACGGTCCGTATAATTATACCGTCAACGCGTCACAGTAAGCAAATTTTCTGGCCTGAATTTGACGCTGAGATTTGACGATCCGTAGAAACTTTTACGACCGTATAATTGTACCGTCAACACGTCACAGTAAGCAACTTTGTTGGTTGGATTTTGACGTTGCAATTTGACGTCTCGTAGCATTTTATACGGTCCGCACAATGGACCGTATACCAGTTCCCCTGATGACGTCTCGTACTAAAATTTCTTGGATCTCGGGTCAGATTTCTGACCTTATTGACTTCCTTGGGCCCACAAAAACCTAGTAATTACCATTTTGGGCTGTTTTAACACCTTTTGCACTTGGACTTGGAAAATTTTAGATCAAACCTTCCTTTTTGGTCTTCTTCCTCAAGATGAATATATGAATGTCCTCAAGAACATGAAGAACATTAAAAATTCCAAGCACCTTAATTCCAACTCCTTTTTCCTCCAACTTTCGGGTATAGGTTCCTCTTTAATAGGAGAACAAAGCTCAATACCTATTGAAGCCAATTTCAATCCAAATCAACAAGACCCACTTTGAGTTCTTCAAGCTTTGTTGAACCTCTAATGGTGGAAACTTTAATTCTTACCCAAATGACTTCAAATTTTATTTTGCAGATGTTTTCCACTACATCGAACTCAAATCTACCTTCAAAAACACTCAAATCCAACCACAATTGTAATTTTCGAATTTTTTTAATTTATTTTAAGATTTTTTTTTTGGGGGGGATTTTTGAATTTGAGCGTAGGATTAGAAATTATAGGAACAATCTCTTAGCCTATACTCTGATACTAAATGATAAGATTCAACCTAGGGAAACTCTAGAAAAACAAAGAACAAGAAAATCAAAATAAAGGGTGGATGAAGAATAGAAATGGAAGAGGGTAGATGGATAGATACTTGACCCAAGAGCAAGAAATCTATGGACAAGAAAGGGTATATCAAACCCTAACCCTTCTAATCGGATTTGCGAACTCTAGAACCTAAGCAATTCGAATCAACAAACGACTCAAATGAATCCACAAATGAGCAACATTGAATTCGATGGAAATAAGCAATTCACTTCACAACTAGGAAGTAACACTTGGTTAACCAACCAAACAATCCATATTAATCTAAAGCTATCAACTACAATCTCTCATAAGAGTTTCTTCATTCAACATGATCTAAAGATGAAAATAACCTAAGTCTAGTATTTATACTAAGAGACTTAAAAGCTAGGCTAGTTATTACAAGAATGCCATGAATGAGGCAAGGGCCTTGTTTGGCTAGTTGGATGTTGGCTTGGAATCCGAAAAATGCTCTTCTTGCACATATAGCCATCATCCAATCCTCAAGCTTGCAATTGTGACCCTTTTGCACCTATGGCCCTTCTTTGCACGTCTATCCACATTTGCATTTCTATCCCTTTGCGACTCTAGCCACTTTGAGTGTTGGCCTTCTCTCTTGTAGCTTCTTCTTTCATCCCTCTCCAAGCTACTTTCCATACTTCATAGGCCTTCTTATGGGGCTTGTGTGCCTCTCCATGGGTCTCCAATGCTCCTTTGGTCATCCTCTTAGCTTGAATGGATTGGAGTCCCATGCCTTGGCCTTCAATCTGGGCCTTCAAGCGAGGTGTGCCTAGTAGGGTCATATCAATATACCAAGTGGGTCAAACTGCGTAGGAAGGTAAAATGTGTTGTCATTTTTGGTAGCATTGTTGCCCCAACTGATAGAGAGAGTAATTATTCCATTAAAAAGGGTAGGTTGAAGGTAGTAAGTTAGCAAAACTCATATATATATAAGGGGAAAGAACACCAATACTCACTACACACAAAATAATTACTTTTCCATGCCCTCATACTTTCATACCCCAAACTATTTACCCTTTCTATTGTAGCTTTTGTAGGTAATTATCTCTTTTTTATTATTTTGTTTTTCATTTCTCTACTTCTTATCTTCTTATCTTCTTTCTTTTTTCTCGTTTTTTCCCCCTTTTTTGTTCATGTACTTTTTCCCAAATGATGCTATTTTTAATTTCCTTTTTCACCACAATCTGATTCCATATTTAATTCTAGCTCCTTTCTTTTTATTTATTTTTTCTATTTTTTTATTTCTTTATTTCTTGTTCCTTTTTTGTTTCATTTATTACATTTTTTTTTCTTTTTTTATCTCCATAATCTAATTTCATTCACCTCTTTTGCTATTTTTATTTATTTTCTTTTTTAAGTCTGGTGATTTTCATTTACTTTTTTCTCCTCTTCTAATTTCATTTTTTCCAAATTATTTTTTCCTTTATTTCATTTTTTTTTCATAATCTAATTCTACACACCTTTGGCTCCTTTTTTTTTTTTTTTTTTTTGTGTATTAATAAAAAACATAACTCATATATCATCGTTTTTATATTTTTTTATATATCTCAAAAAATAATTTATTCTAGCATATAGTATATCAAATCAATAGCAATTGAAGTATACTATGATACCCACATGGTATATTGTCACGACCCATTTTAGGATCGCACGGGCACCTACCATCCCCACCTCGGTAGGCGAACCCTTAACTCCAAATATAGTCATTTGCAAACAAAGAACAAGGTAAGTTAGTCTCCAAATTATAACATAATAAAAATTCGGAAATAAAACCATTATTTATAGACAAAATAGTGGAATTGTTTACGACCATTTAAGAAATACGACTCTCTTTCCCACGGCCTGGTCTAGACTGGTACAAGAGCGACTAAGACCGAAGACTGAATACAATAATGACTATAAAGACTCAACCTCCATCTATGAATGAGAATGATGGAGGCCTTCAAGATAGGCACCGAGCATCTCCAGAAAACTCCATTCAATCAATAATCCTGAAAAACTCTACACCCCAAAAGGATGTGACAAGAGTAGTATCAGTACAACACTGGTATTGGTAAGCATCATAGGCCGACTATGGTTAGAATAACATAACGGTAATAGAATTTACAAATAAGCATGGTAGGCGAAACTAAGCCAACAATACATAACACCTACCGCTCATCTCAACAAATATAAGGCTCTTATTCCCATTAACTCATCCTTAGGGATTTATTTACTTACTACATTACCAGTCACCTTGAAGTTCATATAACATACACTAGGCAGCAATGCTCAAGTATCACTAGCTAACTATCATTAGTTAGACCCACTCTTGTTTTAAGGAAAGTTCCTTGTCATTCTAGCGTTCATTACTCACCCAACCTAGCAATTCATACACACTCATATTAAGGTGTAATACCCCATAATTAAATTAGGGCATATTGGTCATTTAGCAAAATTTAAGCCAAAAACAGAAAATAAAAATAAAAAGGAATAAGTTTCAATGTACTGGAAACAAAAGGGGATTAGGGAAGGGCTCACGAAGCATAGAAGCTTCTGTGGCAACAAGTTAAGAAAGGGTCGTAAGTACATCATTAATGTTTGAACTATTGGAATTGAAAAGATAGAGAGATTTTCCAGCATCGACTAGGGAAGGATAAAGGAGGATTGATCAAATTGATTTTGCTGTAATCTTTTGGCGTGAAACAGAGAAGCGAAAGAACACTATTGAAGTTATATTCAATTCAAAGGGTAAATTTTCTTACTTACAGTTTGACTAAGCTCATCCTTCTGTGTGTATGAAATTCCATTTGGTACTAAAGAAGGTATTTCGGCAGTGATCCTATATGGCTTAGGTTTATGCACACATTTGATATAATCTAGATAAAGAAGTGGACTAGTGAATTGTATGAATAGGTTGGAATTGATAGATTGTAATCTAATTGAGTTACACATAGCATAGGCAGAACTTAGAGTCAAACAGGAAACCCCAAGGGATGAGTATTTTAAATTAGTTAAGAATTAACCTAAATGAGGAAATTAACACGAGATCGATATGATGTGATTATAGATTGATCAAAGGAAGTCGTACGGATTGCTCGAGGTGAAGAGTCTGGTATTTCGACACGAGTACTGTGAGTAGTAATCTTACCACAATTTGCATTTTCATAACCTGCATGGTTTATACATGATTTTGAAAATAAGATGTGTCACCGATGCTCTCAAATTGCATGTGGGACAATTCATTTACTTGATATGGTATCGAACAGTTTACTTGAGACGTTTACCGGTTATTCTAATTGTTTTCACCGTTACTAGATATGTTTTACCGTTACTTGAGATATGATTACCGTTTCTGAAATGAAATTACATGATTTGATAAGAATTGATGTGCCGTGTATTATTTTGAAAATTCTTTATATAAGTATTTGTTGTTTACAAAGAAAAGTATTAATGGGAGGAGACTTTGAAGGATCCCGTAGCTAACGGCGGGTTCGTTAGACTTGGTGCACCTTGTATTTATAGATTACAGTTACAGCCCTCGCTAGTGGGAAGGTAGAACTAGCATACATGTACCATATTCCCTCGAGCAGGGACCTACAGTTATATTTGACTCCTTTTTACGAAGGGGTCCACATGATACAGATTACATGATCCTTTCTTGGAAACCTCCCAGACATAAGAGTTGATATGATAGCGTTTACAGAGTTTATTACTGAATTATTAAATGATTTCTGCTTACATGAAAATAGACAAGATTGGTTATTGCTACCGTTTTTGCAAAAAGGGCATTTATTTCGTGATATTTTATGAATATTATATAAGCATGTTTTCTGACTTGTCCCCAATAAAAATGGTTGTGGTTAAGTGTTATTACTCAATGAGCAAGCATCTCACTCGCTATTTTTTTACAGAGACCGCAGGTGACGTTGGTGAGGATTACGGTAACTAGAGAGCATGAGTTTGTCACGACCCAACCCACGGGTCGTGCGGGCACCTACCATATGACGAGCTAGTAGGCGAACCCTTATCATAATAAACACAGCACTTAAAAACACGCGAACAATCACCCTAAAAAATTATAATTAAACGTGAACGTTTATTACGGACTTGTTTTAATACAAATAAATCCGAAATAAAACCCCGGGATCTAGTCTAGGCGGGTACAAGAGCTCCTACAATACAAGAAGACAAGATAAAAGACATAGCCTCCGCCGGGAGTGAGATAGACGAGGCTGGTGGAGAATATCTGATAGACCCATGCTACGAAACTTCAGCTAAAACCTGCAACACATCTACACCCAAAAGGGCGTAGCAAGAGTAGTATCAGTACACCACACGTACTGGTAAGCATCATAGTTCGACTAAGATTAGTTCACGCAATACAATATAAAGTTAATAGATTAAGCAGATAAGTTAATGAACCTCCAGATTCTAAACAAAGACAATTTCCATTTCCACCCTCTTATTCCCACCTAGTAACTCTTGTGTTCCACATTCGTCGTACACTTTACTTTTACAACTATCGTTTAAAGAGTCTACCTATTCACCTCACTACTATGTTACGATGTATCTAGGGAAATAATCACTAACTACGACCAACACTACACTTACCTTGTGTAACCTCTCCCCCACCAGGCTCTCAACATACTCACGGTTTAATGAACAATGTCAACGACAAGAATACATACATACAAAACATAAATTATGAGAATGCAAATGGGATGCAAGACCCGACACATTGTACATACATGCTATCTGATATCTTTGCTCAGTATCCATGACCTGCAGGGGACCCATGGTGTCCATGTACCATTCGTTCCGGAATACTCCTCGGACCCTAGCACAACCTCCGCTCCGGAAAGAACCTCGGACACGGGCCACAATAATTCGTATACACATATGTAATCCAAATGATCGATCCCGCGGCCACAAGGCCGGATAACAAAATACGACACTCATGCCTTGCGTATTTACCTGTATTTCCACCTGAACACGGCAATTGCAATGCACAAAACTACCTGACAAATAATTCGTAATCCCAGCCCTTGATGGACGCAATGCAAAACCACTTCATATAATTCAATTTATACGCCCTCCTAATTCAAGGAAATAACCATAGGAACGATCGACAATGAGACACATACGGAATTTTCTTCCTTTACGCTAAATTCTTATTATCATAGTCCTGACTATACCCTATTTTAATCATATTACAAGTCTGTCTCTCCAAACTCCGGTGTCCGAAGAACAAAGCATGCATTCCCCCATCAACTCAAACGTATATACGATTAGCTAATCAAAGTCTAATTAAAGTAAACCATAACCTACCTTTTTGGCGAACAGTTATATGATTCTTCAAGAATTGCTTGTCTTCTTAACCTCCATCTGAATCCATGAGCGGGTATCTTTCGTAGGGAAAGGTGGAAAAAGGGATTGGAAGGGTTTTCTTTTTCTTGGGGGACATGGTTTTTCTTTCATGAGGAACCTTATGAGCAACCCTTGGGAGTCTTATGTTTGAAAAAGGAGAGAAAATAGACTAAGTACTCATTTTTGGGTTACTGTTTTCGTGTGGACCGCTGCGGCGGTCATCAGGACGCTATGGCGGTACCGCTGCGGCAGTCCTTAGGCCGCTATAGCGGTGCCGTTATGGCGGTCCATTGACTGCTATAGCGGTCCGCCTTTTGATTTTCGGCCCGACATTTCCTAAACCACTCTGAAATTGATTTTTCCCGCTCCTAACCCTTAAAACATACTATGAAGCCCATTAAATACGACCCTATACTTAAATTGGGCATGGTTTCGCAAAATATTAAATAACAACCGAACAGGTCGTTACAGAGTTGAAAGTTCCTGGTGAGCCCCACACTTGTCCGCGCGGGCCAAGATTCTATTATATATTATGGTCTTTCTTTTGAACTCTTAGAGTTGCTCTACAGTCATTTGATTTATTCCACGAGTATTCTTTATTTATTGTAGACTGGTGACTAGTATTAGACGTTTTCCCGTATTTCAGAGATGTTTTAGTATTATTACGTTGAAAACGGGTTGATTGAGGATGATTGCATTTAGTTTGGTTGAGATTGGATATTTCTGTTGTTGACTTTGAGACAGAAAAGTTTTGGATAGTCATAAAAATTGGGGAAACTCTGGCCGATATTCTGTAAATTCCCGTTAAAGCTTGCTTTGGGAATCCTACACCATAGCGTTGGTCATGGTCCTAAATTTGGTCGGGACATAAGGTCACCCAGCACCACCCTTCCCAATCCAAGATCACAACCTATAATTATAGCAACTAATCCCAACTATGGCTAATCTGAATCAGTACATCACAATTATATCACAACAACTCATCACTTATAGCATCTAAACCCAACTGTGCCAAGTCTCAGTATAATTATTTCGAACCAGTATATCATAAAAGAATCACAACATATCACCGGAATCAAGGCACAATGCAATGAAATAATGTATGTATGATGAATGCAATGCATATGCACCGTACACATGTACTCCAATAATGGAACATCACATCTCGGCAGCACAACCCACGGAGGACCCGCGAAGTCCATGTGCCACTCACGATCCCTGCAAAGACCTCGGACATTGGACACTCAATCGTTCCCGGCAAAGACCTCGGACATTGGACACTCAATCGTTCCCGGCAAGAAACTACCGTTCGTCCCCGAACGGGGTGGGATGAATTAGAGGTTAACGTCTTGGGTTAGCTATTCTATCGCTTGAACGTTCTCCTCCAATGTTCACGTTTCTACCTTCAAGAGATTTTGTACTAACATTAGATAATCGATAGCTTAAGCGTACTTGACTAAAGCTAGAGAAAATTGGGCAGCATTTCCTTTGTTTATACAACTTCCTCCATATCATATATCAACTCCCAAACGTCAATAGTAACATTCGTAATTTCATAAGCAACAATCTTCAGTCACCTACATTATCCAAATTTCCCAATTTCACTTCAAATCCTCCATAACCATGGTTATAGTACACTATTACATTCATTCCTATATAATGTTTATCCCATGTCCTTAATGTCATTTATAACATATTTATAATCACCACATGTCAAGAATCATGATTCATTCTAAGCTACTACTCAAAGATGTCACTGTTCTCATATTTATGACCCATCTTCCACCTTCTTTCATAATCTAAGTCTTTCAACCTCTCAATACTCTAAACAACATGAAATGATCATAAAACTTACTTCTGATAGTGTGGGAATGAGCTTTGGGTGGAAACACTTAACTTGAGCAAATCCTAGTTCCACTTCCAATGAGTTTTCTTGTCTTGGATGAACCCTAATGAGTTTCTTGCACTTGATTCTCTTGGTTTGATGAAGTTGATCATTATTTTCTCTTGAATTGTTGTAGGAGAAATGTGGAGAGGGTTCTAGAGTTTTCTTGAGAGAAGGGGAGAGAAAATGAAATTAAATTAAATGAGCTTGGGTCCCCTTTTTATCAACTTAAAATTTGTCCCGACTCGGTTATACAGACAAACATACGATCCGTATAATTTATATGGACCGTATGTGTGACCGTATCTTTGGTCCAGTGTAGGTTCCAGTTCTTGGCAATTTATACGGCCTAATATACGGCCAGTGTCTTTTATACGGTCCGTATAGTGGACCGTACAATGCCCAGTTTTTCGAAACTTGTTCTCGTCGACTCGTTTGATCTCCAATCCTTATGGAACCTTCTTAACACTTGTTTAACACTTCATAACAATCAAGGGGACGTTATAAATCTTCTTTAAGACATCGTTAAGCCATCATTAACTTGGTACCTTGTGAATCCTTTCCGATACACCACGTATACCTCGCCTTTCTTGACGAACTTTCTTCTTTAACCTCGAATGTCTTTGAAATCTCAATTAGAACCGTTAAGAACTATTTATTACTTATAGAAACACCGTATACTTCATACTCTACGTTAGTCCATTCACTGTGCAATGACATAAAAAATTTCGAGGTGTAACACATCAAGTAGGTCACAAACCCTCAAGAAGGACTTTTCGTCATCGGGAATGTTGTCAACAACTTCATCCATCCCATGCTTGTCATAATGACCAAGCTCATCACCATCCTATAGTGGGTTACAAAACACATTATAGCCTCCACAGAAAAATAAATGCTCAACATTACCATAAATCCCACTAGGTACATCATTTCCACAAGTCATGTCAACATAAAATAAGACATTATCTTTAAAGAGAGGACAATCAATAAGAGTTGAGGATTCTAAGCTTGTAGTTTCACTCTATTAAAGACAATTATCACCTTTCAACGCATTTTCATTTACATGACTAGACAAATGATCAATTATACCAACATCATCACTAAATTGAGGGTCATTAAGCACATCACAAGGTCCCTCAATTAGTGGACTATCATAGCAAACAAATTCATCATCACAAATATCCACACTAGTTGAACTCAAATCGATCTTGCAAGAAGAATTAACTCGGTCATCGCTAGGATCAACTTGTGGGTGAACTAACAAATCATATGATAATGTATTAACATCCAAATCATAGGTATTGATGTGCCAGGAATTTAAGCACATCTAATGCTTTTTAACTCTAAGTTTTACTTGTTTTTGAGCAAGTTTGTGTTAGTTTGATGTGTTTTGTGTGTTGTGCAGGTATTTTGAAGTTAGAATGCTCGGAAAGCGAAAAACAAGAAAAGAAACAATCTGTTCTGATAAGCATAAGAACGGACCGTCAACATGCTCGACGGCCCGTCGAGTTGCCTCGTCGATAAGTTCCTGCGAAGTGACAATTCATCATATCATCATCGGATCGTCGACTTGCGACGTCGACATAATCGACGGTCCGTCGAAGTGCTTCGACGGTGGAGTTCCTGCAGAGTGATAAAAGTATACTCAGATCGTCGAGTTGGTCGTCGAGCATGTCGACGACCGTCGAAGTGCAAAGATGACCTTTCGAAGTACAAGTCGAGATGGAGCAGGACTGGGATTGATTATTCCGAGTTTTGACTTGTATAAATACCTGTTTAGGTTTTATTTTTCAGACATCTGGAGTTTTAGACTTGTAGTAATTACTTTTGAGTTGTTATTGCTGTTGAAGATTTCCAGACAATTACATTCATTACTTTCAAGTTTTATTCGTAAGTTCAATACAATAATTCAATTATGCAATCTTCAATCTTATATTGTTTTCTTGTTGCCATGAGTAGCTAAACACCTTTACTAAGGTTGTGAACCCAAAGGATGGGTGTGTTGTGATTGGGGATCGTGAAAGATATACGCATAATGGATTGTTAAGGTTTGTTTGTTATTCGTTTCCATCATATAGTTAGTGGTTGCAAACATTAGCTAACGCCTTAAACTTTAGTTTATTTGGGAAAATAGCTAGGGTTAGGTAAGAACAAATAACAAGAACTCAGAGCTTTAAACCTTGTTTAATAAATTAAATTAGGAATAAGAGGAATTTACTTGGCATAATTAACCGTTCTTCATGCATACTTTCTTATCTTTGGAAAAAGCATAGAAAGAAATAATCTTTTCTTATTGGGAAATAGTTCAGGTTAAGTGCATCCATACAAACAGTCCATTAGAAGTATATCAAGATCGATACCCATGATCATACACTTTATCTGACGGGGACACAACCTTGGTTCTTTTTACCCATATATTTACAACTTTAAATTTCCAGTCACTTTAAATTAGTCCACAAACCAAATCAACTATAAAACCCTTTTCTGGAATACACCAGGACCGCAAGATTAGTACAATACTTGTTTAGTAAAATTTTCACACCATATTCTCTGTGGGATTCGACCCCAACCTTGTTTGGTTGCTATATTTGACACCGTCCGCGCTATACCATTAATAGGTGTAATTTGAGCGTATCAAATTTTGGTGCCGTTGCTGGGGAATACGGTTTTGAAATTACTAAATAGTGTTTACTCTTCTTAAAGTGTTTACCATATTCCAACACACCTTGTTTGCTACCTTGTAAACCAGGTGACCATGGCCAACAACGAACTTCCGATCGAGAATGTTTTTGCTGATGAACCAGAAGCAGATGAAGACTTTGCATCTGCAATTATTCAGCTAAGAGTGACTGCTACTACTATCAAGTTTGACAATTCCCTCTAATATATGTTCAAACAAGAGGGATACTTTCGGAATGCAGACGATGATGACCCTCATCAACACATAACGAACTTTCTGGATGTGTGCTCTCAGCATATCCAACGGGGTGTGACACAAGAAGCTGTTCGGCTGAAACTCTTCAAATATTCGTTAGCCGGAGAAACGAGAAAATGGTTCACAAAGATGCCCTGAAACTCTATTGCTACATGGGAAGAGATGGTCAGAGTGTTCCTCAAGAAGTGGTATTCTCCGAGTAAAAGAGCTGAAATTCGTGATTAGATCTATAAGTTCAAACAACGTAATGGGGAACTTTTTGAAGCTTGGGAGTGGTACAAAGAATATTTGGATAGGAGTCCAAACCATGGTTTTCCATATCAGATTCTAAAGGAGAAATTCTATAGAGGGTTGGATCCTATGACCCAAGCGATAGCCAATAATGCTGCCAACGGGTATTTCATGAATAAGTCCTATGCTACTATTACTGATATACTTGATCGATTGACTATACATAGCCAAGCATGGCATTCAAGTAATTCTGATGGGCTATCACTTGGAACACCATTGATTCAAAATATTATGAAAGACAGCCAGGAAACGCAGCAGACATTGGCACAATTGGCCACTAGTCTCTCTTTACTGACAAAGAGGCTTAATGAGAAAGAAGCGAAGAAAGTGAATGTTTGTGAAGATATCTCAGGCATGCCGCCTGGAATATACAAGTCCATGAGGGTTCGTATCAGGAGGGGCCCCCTCTGCAAGTTAAGAATGTTCAGTACGCAGATTACATAGCGAAGGGGGATATTCCCGGGCCAATTCAGAGATACTGGCAACCCCAGCAAGGGCAGGGGTCATACAATCAAGGGAACTATAACAACAACCAAGGGAACTACAACAACAACTAAGTTGGACCGAACTAAGAGAGATACAACAACAATAACAAAAATTTTGGGAACAGAAGTTCCAACCCTTATATTCCACCAAAAGGGAAATCTAATGATCAAGGTAGTTCGAGGTTGGAGTCAATGCTTGAAAAAGTGTTGGAAAGTCAGAAAAACACTGAAAATACATTATCTGGGCTATCAGAGATGGTGGTCTCTCATTCAGCAGCTATTCAGAATCTTGAACAGCAGATACGTGATCTTTCCAGAGAACAACATCCGGCTAGAAAATGAGGGCTTCCTAGCGATACAATTCCAAACCCGAAGAATGGTGGGGGAGTGGAACGTACTTTTACTATTAGCATGATAAGTGGTAAAATACTTCAAGGCGCTGACAAGAAAGTGGTTGATCTAGAACCTATTATTGAGGAAGAAAAGGTGCGTTCTGAAGTGCCTATTATTGATGAAGAACTCCGTGGTGAAGAAAAAGTTGCTGATATTCCAGAAGTTGCTACTGATACAGGGAAGCACTCGATAAAAGGGGTGCTTCGCCCTTTGACTCAGATTTACAAAGCAAAGCCTCCCTTTCCTCAGAGGTTGGCAAAGAAGAATGATGATGCTAAGTGTCAGAAGTTCTATGATCAGTTGAAGCAGTTAACAGTGAATTTTCCATTCTTAGATGCAGTCAAAGACCTGCTTACAAAGAAAAGGCCTGTTCAACATGAGATAGTGAATTTAACTCATCGTGTAAGTTCAATTATTGCTTCCACCACAGTTCAGAAGAAGGGAAACCCAGGGGCATTCACTATTCCGTGCAATATTGGGCTTCATGCATTCGCCCGTGCTTTGTGTGATAATGGGGCAAGTATTAACTTGATGCCCCTTGCTATTTTCAAACAATCTGGATTGGGTACTCCTAGACCGACTTCTATGTGGTTACAGATGATAGACAAATCTATCAAGAAGCCAATTGGGGTTATAGATGACGTGTTGGTGCAAGTGGGTAAGTTCATGTTGCCTGCTGAGTTCGTGATTCTGGATTGTGCGGTGGATAGAGATATTCCCATTATCTTGGGAAGACCATTCCTTACTACAGGAAGAATGCTTATGGACTCTGAAAAGAATGAAATTAAGTTCCGTGTGAATGATGAAGAAGCAATTTTCCAAGAAAGCAAGGGGATGAAGTTGCCAAGCGCTTATGAGAGTATCTCGGTTATTGATTCGTTTGATGGGATTGATGACGTTGTCGAACATAAAATGGAAGAAGAAAGTCTGGGAGAAGCTCTCGCTGCAGTTCTGATAAATTTTGATGCATGTGATATAGAGGGATACGTGGAAACTATAAATGCACTTGAGGGTCTAGGTTCCTATACTTACTACCCAAGAAAGCTTGATCTTGATCTCGCAAATAGAACTACTCTACCAGCTAGGCCTTTTATTGTCGAGCCACCAAAGCTTGAGCTTAAGTAGCTCCCAGCGCACTTGAGGTATGAGTTCCTTGGTCCGAACAAGACATTGCCAGTGATCATTTCAGCATTATTGACTGAGGAACAGATTAAGCGGTTAGTGGAGATTTTGCGCGAGTACAGACGTGTTATTGGTTGGACCATAGCAGACATTCGGGGTATTCCTTCTGGCATCTGTGAGCATAAAATTCAGCTAGAGGAGGACAGCAAGCCGAGTGTTGAGCATCAATGAAGATTGAACCAGAACATGCAAGAGGTCGTGAAAAAAGATATCATAAAGTGGTTAGACGTTGGGGTAGTGTATCCGATTGCAGATAGCAAGTGGGTAAATCCTATTCAATGTGTACCAAAGAAAGGAGGCATCACCGTGGTGCCTAATGCAAAGAATGAGCTGATTCCGACTCGTACAGTTACTAGATGACGTGTTTGCATGGACTATAAGAAGCTGAATACTGCCACTTGTAAAGACCATTTTCCCATGCCATTCATTGATCAGATGCTGGATAGGCTGGCTGGGAGGTCTTACTATTGCTTCCGAGATGGATACTCGGGCTATAATCAGATCAACATTGCCTTGGCAGATCAAGAGAAGATGACTTTTACTTGTCCTTATGGGATGTTTGCGTTCAGCCAAATGCCCTTTGGGTTGTGTATTGCACCAGCCACTTTTCAGAGGTGCATGATGTCGATATTTTTTGACATGGTAGAGGACTTCTAGGAGGTATTTAGGGATGATTTCTCTGTTGTTGGTGATTCGTTTGATGATTGTCTTGACCATCTGGGCCAAGTGCTGAAAAACGATGTGAGGAGACGAATCTCGTGCTAAATTGAGAGAAGTGATACTTTATTATGAAGGAAGGGATCGTCCTCGGTCACAAAATCTCTGAAAAGGAAATTGAGGTCGATCAAGCGAAGATAGATGTGATTACGAAACTTCCTCCACCCATCTCAGTCAAAGGTGTCCGAAGTTTCTTAGGACATGCCGGGTTCTACAGGCGCTTCATCAAGGATTTCTCTAAGATTGCTAACCCGATGTGCAAGCTTCTTGAAAAAGAGGCTAAGTTTGTGTTTGATGATAAGTGTCGAAAGGCGTTTGATGAATTAAAGGAGCGCCTCATTATTGCTCCTGTGATTGTTACTCCGGATTGATCCTTACCTTTTGAGCTGATGTGTGATGCTAGTGGGTTTGCAATAGGTGTTGTGCTTGATTAGAGGCACAATAAAATTATGCACCCGATCTACTATGCTAGTAGGACACTTAATGCGGCACAGATGAACTACACGGTGACCGAGCAAGAACTGCTTGCAATAGTTTATGCTTTTGAGAAGTTTCAGTCCTATTTGCTGGGGTCCAAGGTTGTGGTGTACACTAACCATGCTGCGTTGAGGTATTTGATGGAAAAGAAGGAAGCTAAGCCGCGACTGATTCGTTTGGTCCTTTTGTTACAAGATTTTGATTTCGAAGTAAACGAACGAAAGGGATCCGAAAATCAAGTTGCGGATCATCTCTCTAGGCTTGAAGAAACTGGGGTGCCAGCAGAAGAACTTGGCATTGAAGATGCGTTTCCAGATGAGCAAGTTTTAGCGGTGTCTACGCAGGTGGCACCTTGGTTTGAGGATTTTGCTAACTACTTGGTAACTAGTAGCATTCCCGATGAGATAAAATCGTATCAGAAGAAGAAGTTTTTGCGGGATGTTTGTCAGTAATATTGGGATGAACCATACTTATTCAGTACTTGCGCTGATAACATTATTCGGTGTTGTGTCCCAGTGAGTGATGTGTTGTAGATTCTGAAGGCTTGCCACAACTCTCCAGTTGGGGGACATCATAGTGGTACGAGGACTGCTGCAAAGCTCCTCGAATGTTGTTATTATTGGCTTACTCTCTTCCATGATGCTAATTTGATGGTGCGTTCTTGTGATCAGTGCCAAAGGCAGGGGAATATTGGTAGGAGACAAGAGATGCCTATGAACTTTGTAATGGAAGTTGAAGTGTTCGATGTTTGGGGAATTGATTTTATGGGTCCTTTTGTAAGCTCGTGTGGCATGAAATACATCTTAGTGGTTGTTGATTATGTCTCCAAATGGGTAGAAGCGGTGGCTTTACCTAATAATGAAGTCAAGAGTGTCATGGGATTCTTGAAAAAGAACATATTTACTCGGTTTGGTACCCCAAGGGCAATAATCAGTGATGGTGGTTCTCACCTTTGCAATAAAGCCTTTGCGGGATTGATGGAGAAGTATGGAGTCAAGCATAGGGTGGCAACCCCGTATCATCCTCAGACAAGCGGGCAAGTTGAAGTCTCTAATCGGGAGATAAAGAGTATTTTAGCAAAGACGGTGAATGCAAACAGAACTTATTGGGCCCGTAAGCTCGATGATGCTCTATGGGCTTATCAGACTGCCTTCAAGACTTCGATTGGGACTTCACCCTTCAAGCTAGTTTTCGGGAAGGCATGTCACCTGCCAGTTGAACTTGAACATAAGGCCATGTGGGCCTTGAAGAAGCTGAACATGAATTGGGAAGAAGCGACCAAACTCAGGTTGTTTCAGCTCAATGAGATGGATGAGTTTCGCTATCAGGCATATGAAAGTGCAGCGCTATACAAAGAGAGGATGAAGCAATATCATGACAAGAAAATTCTGAAGCGAGAATTCTATAAGGGTGACCCCGTCTTGCTGTTTAATTCTAGATTGAAGCTGCTCCCGGGCAAATCGATATCACGGTGGTCAGGTCCCTTTGAAGCGGTAAGTGTCTCACCCCATGGTGCTATTGAATTGAAGTCCGAAGACGGAACTCAGACATTTAAGGTGAACGGGCAGAGAGTGAAGCACTACTATAGTATGATTGCGGGAGATAGAATTGTGGACCGATATCGGTTGAAGCACCCTGGGAAGAATGCTAACGCGGCTAATCCCGACCAAGAATAAACTGATAACACCGTCGTGCTACGACGTTAAATTAAGCGCTTCTTGGGAGGCAACCGAAGTTTAAAATTCTGTAAAAAAAATTGTACGTTTTAGATTTTTTTTTTTTTACAGGTGTCGAGAGCGCAGGAACTGAAACTCGGAAAAACCACCAAAGTTACACCAGAGCACAAAGACGGTATGCAGAGCTAAGATTCTGAGGCTTATAAATTGCTCATCTGCATGTAAGTAAATCGACGAGCATGTCGACGGACCGTCGACACGTTCGACGACGCCGTCGAAGTGCTCGTCAACAGGTCAGCCCTTTCTTTAATTTTCTTGTCGTCTTTACACTTTGAAAAAAATATATAGGGCAAACAGTCGGCTTTTAAAACAAAAATAACGGGCAGAGCTATCAGATACTACTCCCAACCGTTTCAAATCCATCTTCTCCCTCCATATTCCCTCCATAAATCCCATAAATTCCTCCATAAAATCAGCACCCACTACACTGAGCAACCCTAAAACAACATTACCCACTGATTTTTCATTGTTACTGCCCTAGTTGCTCTGTCTTTCTCTGTGTTTTCTTAAATTTTGAGTCAAGTTTTCTTCAAAGTCTCTTTCTATATCAGGTATGTGCATGAATTTCGGCCTTTGCTTAGTTTTACTGTTGGTATTTGTTCGAAAATTGGTAAAAGAGATGCCTATGGTTCCTAAATTAATTGTAAAATTGGATTTTGGGACCTAGGATGTATTTGATGGCATTGAAATAAAGTGGGTGTGTTGTTAACTAAGATACATAGGTGACATATGTGAATGCTAAGGGTAGAGATTATGACTTAGGGTTTGTGTTTATTGAATGAAATCTATTCTTAAATTGGCAAAATTGTGAAATTGTGGTTGGGGGAAGGGAATTTTGGTATGATTGCTATTACATGGACTCGTGGGGACGAGAATATCGTGCTCCCAATGAGTCGGCGGGCATTTTGATCAACTTGTTGGTTCATTATGCCCACCAATGGTTCGAAAAAGAGAAAGTCTATCGAAACATGGTGCTTAAGAAGAGAAGTCTGAGTAACTCCAACAGGTTGGAGGGTATTTCGATTAAAAATCTCGATTTGAAATCGTTATACCCACCAAACGAAACTCGGTTATGGCCTAAAGTCCAAAAGTTTGAAAATGAGAGTGAAGTCTGAGTAACCTAAAGCCCCAAAATCCCAAATGTGCAAAATAATGGAAAATTGGTTCTTTATTTGATTGAAATGGAAAACGCAAAACCAAAACAAGTTCTGATACCTGTCAACTATTGGTAACTGATGCAGGGCCGTAAACATGTCGACGGCACCGTCGACAGGTTCGACGGTCCGTCAAAGTGCATCGACGGTCTGCAGACAGAGAGGATCAGAGAACTAAAACTGAATTTTTTTTTTTTTTTGCATTGAAACTAACTGTGTTGATTTCACTTGTACGAATTGACTAGATTGTGGTTTTTGATGATTACAGGTATGGCGCCACCCAAGTTGACAACCACCCGAGGGGGTGGCTCGAGGCAAACTCAAAGATCAACGGGTCGAGGAGGCCAAGTGGCCAACCCACACTTAGAGACGAGAGGTCGGATGACGAGCCTGAGGTTATGCTCGTGAAGAAGAACAGGGCTGCTACTCCCCCATAGAATAGGCAAGTCACAATACCGACTCCTACACCTCCCAGTCTGAGGAGGAGGAATCATCTATATCTGGGTCCGGTGATAGATCCGAGGAGGAGGGATCAGAGGCTGCATATAGAGATGCCTCACCTGCCGCACGAGCACAGTCTACTGAGGATGTTTCTTAGTCCTCTCAAGCACATTCTAGATCCCAGACCCGTCAGAGCTCACAGCCTGGTGATGATGAGGCTGATACTGATACTGATGCTGAGGCGGCTAGGGCTCGGGAACTTAGAAGCAAGAGGCTTGAGGATCGTTTCACTGTTGAGGGTGCCAGGCAAATGTATGAATATGGCATTGAATCTAAAGGTGACGACACTCAGCATGAGAACCGCACCATAAATGAGAAGCGGCGGATCAGTTTTGAGGGGCTAGAGATCTTACCCAGGGCCAGGGAGCTCATTCGCCACTATCAGTTAGAGTTCATGCGAGAGCCACCTGGGGAGTATTACCCGATCTTTTTTCGCAAGATATATGCCGTATATGGGGCTTTGATCAGAAAATTTAGAAAGAAGCTTCAGAAATTGAGGAAGATACCGCCTCTGAGCGAGGTTGAGACTAGAGGGGTAAGTGTTGATATATCTGCCTAGGCTATCAACAGAGTATATTTAGGTAATAACTACACCACCCCGAGGCAGATGATTGAGCTTGAAGACAAGTTGCGGAGGTGCAAGGAACAGTCCGTCAGGGACTGGGTATCTACAGTAGTAGGTCGCCCGACCAAAAGAGCCGAGTGTACTAATTTGAAGAATCGGATAAAGAAGAAGTGGTTTACTCTAGAGGGGTTTTAGTGGAGCGTGGTGCAGTTGCGACTTCTCCCCACTCAGGCCGATAATGCTCTTACGGTTGACAGGCAGGTTGTTGTAGCCTCATTGATGTCTAAATATCCGATTGATTTCAGGGCATTGGCTAGTACGGAGATACGATTGAGGGCTTCCCATCCCAACACTTCCCTGATATTTCCATTCCTGATTACAGAGCTTGTTCGGAGGTCACAAGTGCGGTTTATAGATGATATTGACCACCGGATTACAGCTTCGTCGGTTTATTCGATAAAAAAAAAAAAAACAAGAATGAGGCCGTTGATGAGAGCCAAGGGGAAGCGGATGGGTTCCCAGTGGCACTTGGAAGGGTACCCCTACCGCAGGAGCCTGTTCATCCCGGGGTCGTGAGTGACTCTACACTAGAGTTACCCGCCACTGCTGCCCCTATTATTGAGACTGTCCAGGCTGCAGATTCTGAGACTCCAGCTGCTGATGTTGTTGATGATTCCGTTGAGACTCAAACTACTATTTCTGACCCATAGACTTCGGCTCCACCGCCTCCGAGTTCAGTCCCACAGTCAGCGAGTCCAGCTGCACAGCCCCAGGGTACTGCTAGAGTTAATCCATATACCTTCTCAATGGACAACTTTAGGAAATTTTCAAAACAAGCGGCTACAGCGGACCAGTAGTCAAAGATCATAGTAAACCAGCTGGATGATTATGTGAGGACGAGAGTGGAGAAGGCATTAGATCCTGTGAGGATGACACTGTCCGCTCAGTTAGATGGATTTGAACTGAGATTGACTGCATTGGAGATGGCTCGCCCGACCACTTCCACAAATGCTTTGAGGGCAGAGTTAGAGCAGATTAAGGATAATGTTGCATTATTGAAGGCCCGTGATTTGAGCCTAGTAGCAGCACCACCGTCTGTTGCGGAGGATATTGAAGAGGAGCTTCCAGTGATGCAGTTAGTTGTGCCTACCGCATCAGGTGGTCGGGGGAAGAGAAAGAGAGTGGCCCGTGATGAGGAGGAGGTGCGAGAGAGCACTCACACTAGGGGCTCGAGTATAGAGGAGCAGTAGGTGGTAGAGGCCATTCAGAGATTGCTCATGGAGAATGTCCAGTTTGGGACTAGGGGAGCCACCTCGAGCAGTGCTCCCAGTGGTGAGACATTGCCACCACCCCTTCCTACTCCAGTGCCAGTGCCTACGGGCACCACTACTGATGTTGCTACAGAAACTGTTGTTGGTACGGTTGCACCACCTGATGCCTCGCAGACCGATGAGTCGCGAGATGAGGATCGCGCCTAGTGCGCCACAGGTATTACTACTCCCTGGTATTACTTTTTTTGCATTGGGTACATTGCAGACTTTTTCAGTTGAGGGTGGGAGTATTTGATGTATCATATATGTGTTTAGGACCCCCTCGACTTTACTTTGCCATGGTTCTTTTCCTGAGGGGTTTATTTCTTGTTGAACCTGGAATGTTTAGGTCATGTTTAGATAAAGTTGAGTATTGTTGACTTATGTGGTGGTGGTTTGATTAACTTAAGGCTGTCTTATTTTGATTTTGAGAAACAAAGTACTCCTCTCCGAATTTTGTGAAAAGATGGACTTGGTTGTTTAATTGACATGCATGCTTCCTTGTGTGACATTAAGATTATTGGGTTACCTTGTGTGTGGAATTTTAGCGGGGAGACTAGTGTGTTGACAATTCTGATGCCATGTGTTGTGAGGTTTTGTAGATACATTCTCTAGTTTTGTATGTGATCTAGAACTTGCCTGGTTAGTCGTGCCTGTATTTTGAAGATAAATGAAGTTGTGAAATGATCTTAGGCTTTGTTTGTGTTACGAAACCCCTCTTTAGCCTTAATATAAGCCTACCCATAGATTAATATCCCTTGTTAACCATTTTGAGCCTGAAAACCTGTCTTTGATTAGCCGTAACAAGCCGATACCCGTTCTTAATATCCATCTCTTTTTGCACCCGGTCCCTCCTTGGCACTAAAATAAGAAGATTGAGGCTAAAATCCTAAGTTGGGGGTGATAGGTGGACTAAGGAGAATATGAGGCATAAGCCTAAAGTGGGGTTGAAGTAAAGTGCCTAGTTAAAAGACATCGGTGAGATAAGTGTAAAAAAAAAAAAACAGCAACCAAAGAAAAAAAAATTGTGTGGAGAAGTAGAATCACAATAAAACCACACCAAGGCAACAAAAAGAAAGAAGGGAAGAAACAAAAGGCAAAAAGGGTAAAAGAGAAGAATAAGATGTAGTGTTCAAGGAGGGTGAGTCACTGTTATCCAAATATCTATCCTACCCATCCCTAAGCCTACATTACAACCTTGAAAAAGTCCTAGAGTGATCACAGCCGAACTGTCCAAAGTCGAGGGCGCTGAAAATAAGGGCAAGTCTATGGTATTTGCATGTATAGCTAGAGAATTTCTTTGTGAGTGTGAGTGTTTCTCTTCTCCTTTAAATTCTGTCCCATTCTGTGTGTACATGTATGTTGGAGCATTCTTTGATCTTTATGAGGGCATTAGAATTTGTTCAGTGACTGGTTCCCCGTGAGTCTTGATTCGTGTGCGCTATGGTTTCTGTGATAACTAGATGTCATAAATTGAAGCCTCATGGTTAGTTGCAACGAGTCCTTGATTGGTTTTGTCTTTATTAGGGGGAGAGTCATTGTGACACACTTAATATATCGGAAGTTAATTACCACAACCACTGTAGATATCTTTGCTTTGTGATATCGAGACATTTGTAGATTGAGTCTGTTAGTTGACTTGTTTGAGGACAAATAAAGACTTTAAGTTAGGAGTGTTGATGTGCATGGAATTTAAGCACATCTAATGCTTTTTAACTCTAAGTTTTACTTGTTTTTGAGAAAGTTTGGGTTAGTTTGATGTGTTTTGTGTGTTGTGCAGGTATTTTGAAGTTAGAATGCTCGGAAAGCGAAAAAACGAGGAAAAGAAACAATCTGTTCTGATAAGCATAAAGACGGACCGTCAACATGCTCGACGGCCCGTCGATTTGTCTTGTCAATAAGTTCCTGCGAAGTGACAATTCATCATAACATCATCAGATCGTTGACTTGCACCGTCGACATGATCGACGGTCTGTCGAAGTGCTTCGACGGTAAAGTTCCTGCAAAGTGATAAAAGTATACTCAGATCGTCGAGTTGGTTGTCAAGCATGTCGACGACCGTCGAAGTGCAAAGATGACCCGTCGAAGTGCAAGCTGAGATGGAACAGGACTGGGATTGATTATTCTGAGTTTTGACTTGTATAAATACCTGTTTAGATTTTATTTTTCAGACATCTGGAGTTTTAGACTTGTAGTAATTACTTTTGAGTTGTTATTTTGATGATTTCCAGACAATTACATTCATTACTTTCAAGTTTTATTCGTAAGTTCAATACAATAATTCAATTATGAAATCTTTAATCCTTTATTGTTTTCTTGTTGCCATGAGTAGCTAAACACCTTTACTAAGGTTGTGAACCCAAGGATGGGTGTGTTGTGATTGAGGATCGTGAAAGATATACGCATAATGGATTGTTAGGGTTTATTTGTTCTTCGTTTTCATCATATAGTTAGTGGCTGCAAACATTAGCTAACGCCTTAAACTTTAGTTTATTTGGGAAAATAGCTAGGGTTAGGTAAGAACAAATAACAAGAACTCAGGGCTTTAAACCTTGTTTAATAAATTCAATTAGGAATAAGAGGAATTTACTTGGCATAATTAACCGTTCTTCATGCATACTTTCTTATCTTTGGAAAAAGCATAGAAAGAAATAATCTTTTCTTATTGGGAAATAGTTCAGGTTAAGTGCATCCATACTAACAGTCCATTAGAAGTATATCAAGATCGATACCCATGATCATACACTTTATCTGATGGGGATACAACCTTGGTTCTTTTTACCTATATATTTACAACTTTAAATTTTCGATCACTTTAAATTAGTCCACAAACCAAATCAACTATAAAACCCTTTTCTGGAATACACCAGGACCACAAGATTAGTACAATACTTGTTTAGTAAACTTTTCACACCATATTCTCTGCGGGATTTGACCCCAACCTTATTGGGTTACTATATTTGACAACGTCCGCGTTATACCATTAATAGGTGTAATTTGAGCATATCAGGTATCAACACTAGGTGGACACAAATTGATTTTACAAGAAGAATCAAGATGGTCATCAATAGGATCAACTAGTGTTGGATCACCCATATCAACTACATTGTCAACAATCAATGAAGATCTAAGCTCAACACATGTTAAAGATTCATTAAGCTCACATAAGGCTAAGCTATCACTCACACTCAAGTCAACATGCTCACTCACAAGATTTGGAGTGTTAAGATTAGTTATTTTACCTTGAAGTGCATAGAAAGTATCTTCTTTACTGTGGTTCTCAACTTGGGAGCCCATTTGCTCCTTCGGGAAACTCTCAACTAGCTCATGATCTTTCAAAGTTTGAGTTCATTATTTGGTTTGCTTCCAAGAATACCTGCACCATCATTAGAACAACTAGAGAATAAAGACAAGTTAAAGGGGTTAGAATGGGGTTGTGACAACTCCCCCATATCACTCTTCACAACCTCTCCCTTTTCCATTCTAGAGTTGTCACTTTTCACTCCCTTACTCCTCTCAATCTTTTCTCTCTCAATTTCGTGAGAGTTAGGACAAGTGCCAAGTACTTCGTTGCAAGGGTTAAGGAAACCCTCCACTTCAATCCTCTCTTTCACTTCACAAGACTTAGACTTCTTCACCTTTATTTGTTGTTTCTTGCATAAGCGTTCCATCATTAGGTGAATCTCTTCTAAATTCTTCTTCAACCATTGTGGGATTTCGGGACCACTCTTCATAGTACGGGGTTCATTTACAATTGCTTCATCTTTAGGAAGTACGGGTGGAAAGAAAGGTCTCCATTGTTTGTCCACTACATACTTGTACCATTCTCGCTCATATGAAATCTTATGTTCTTAGAACCAAGGATTCCCAAACACAAGTGACAATTGTCTGGTGGAAGTACATCATACCAAAACTCCTCTTGGTATTTTCCATGGGTAAAGACCACTCTTGCACTCCTATCAACCAAGTAGCCTCTTTGATCATAGTAAGGGCCTTGTTTCATCACACACTCTATTCCTAATGTCTCAACCACTTGAGGGGAAAAGTATTGTCGTAGCTACAATCATCCAATGCAAGGACATACTCCACACTACCAAGTAAGTTCACCTTTGTCTCAAGAATTAGCCTCTTCGGGTCATTTCTCACTTGAGACCTTACATTTCTTCTACTTTCATCACCTTTCAATACTTCACTCCTCCTACCTTCAACATCATCACCATACTGAGAACATGGTACCTTCGTTTTAGGATAAGAAGCTTGATTTATTGTATTTCTTGAAGTAGGAAATGTATACCCTCTACTTTTTCTGGGACGACTCCTACTTGGTCCAACCCACACATTTATACCACTTCGCTTGGAATAGGAAGTATCACAATTCAATGGACGTGAATAGACACTGTAAGATTCTTCACAATTATCATGTTCAACATTACTATCTTCATAGACATAGTCACCACAAAGCGCATAACCATAAGGTTCATATTCATCACAACTTCCTAATTCATGCAAGTCTTCACCAATTGGTTCATAACGTATGTGTAAGGAAGGAATATACCTCAAGTCGCCCCCATGTCCATGTTGTGTAACATGAGGCTCTTCATAGCTCTCGTCTTCACTATATGACTCTTCATAGAACTCTTCTACTCTTTCTTCGTCTTCATAAGACCTATGAGATCCACTCATTCCACATTCACTTCCGAAGTAGTACTCTTCACCATCATATCGACCATAGTCATAAGTCACATGATCTCCTTCATAGCCTTTTTCACTATCATAGTCATGTCCTCCATCGCTAGAGGCATAACTCTCCAAATCATCACCACAAGATTCTGAAGCTATGGATGACATGATTTCTTATCTCTCCTCTCCTTATGACTTCCTTTCTTGTACCTACAAAACGAGCAAACAAGATTAGTAGTAAAGTTCCTCACGTCACTCGTTTTTGCATTAAGTTTACTACTCAACCTAAAGCTTCTTCCAAAGTTGGAAATGAACTGGTAATCCAAATGAATTCACAGGTTGCTAATCTTTGTGGAAGAATAGATTTTTGTTTAGATGAAAGAAGGACGACTCAAAGCAAACGGGCAAGAGCCAATAAAGTTTCAACGAGATAAAAGAGAAAATCTTGAAAGAAATTAGCACGAAATGAAATTTTGACTCAAAGAACTAGTTAACAACAAGTAAGATCGATTACTAGTTGTTAATAAGTTGGAAGAATTAAAGAAAATAGATAAGGAAAGATTCAAATAGTATTGGACACTTAGAAAAATATTTGGAACATTTTTTGATGTTCAGATGTTGCTCATGCGTCGCGGGTGTAGCAGGCAAATATATGCCTCTGAAAGTGTAGTGCACACCCTCCGAAAAAAATTTATCTCGCATGTTGAGCGCGCGACGCGGGCTCGGCACCTGACTAGTCCACACGTGTTAGGCGTGCAACGCACGTGCGACACACGGATCCCTATACCCGATTCCTCAAACTTTGGGCCGGATTTTTTTGAATTTTGCTGATGTATTAGGCCCACTCAACCTAGGATCTTTCCCTTTTGGGCTGAAAAAACAACTTTTCACAACTTGGGTGAATTTCTTTGGATCGAACTCCCTTTTTGGTCTTCTTCTTCACTATGAAGATATGAATATGCTCAAGAACATGAAGAACACCCACAATCCAATTCACCTCCAAATCAACTTATTTTTCCTTCAAATTTCTAATCTAGACTCCCTTTCACCTAGAGAACAAAGCCCAATAAGAATTAACCTTCAATTTAACCTCAAACACCAAACCCACATTTGAGTTCTTCAAAACCTTCAAGTTCAACAATGGTGATTGAACCAAATCTCAACCAAATCGCCTCAAACTTCGTATCTAGATGTTTTTCACCTCAATAAGCTCAAATCTAACTTCAAAAACGTCCAAATCAAACCACAACTTCAATTTTCGATTACTTATTTTTTTTGGAATTTTCGTTTTTTTTTTTTTTTTTTTTTTGAGATTTTCAAAATTCGAACCTAGGATTGAGGATGGTAGAAACAATACTCTAGCCTAAGCTCTGATACCAAATGATAAGAATCCGGCTTGTGGAAGACACGGATTCAACAAACAAATACGCGAAAATTAAAATAAGAAAAAATTGGGGGTGAGAATTGAAGAAATTGGGATGAGAATAGAGGGATAGAAGCAAGACTCAATCAGGATTGGATTTATGGGCAAACTTGGATATATGAAATCCAAACCCTCCCAATTGAATTCAACCTAAAAGAACCTATACTATTTGAAATCAAGGCAAGAGAAATTCAATTGAACTTCACAAATGAACAACTCTTCATGAAATCAATGGAAAATAAATTCAATAGCCAACAATGGACTCCACCATGATTAACTATCACTAGTCCCTAGATTAGCACTATACTAACTCTACCAAACAATCTATCACTCATTTGGAGTTTTCAGGTCAACATTATTCAAAAGCTAAGTAAATGAAATGGCTAGGTATAATATTTATACTAAGAGGCTAAAAAGACTAACTAGTTATTACAAAAATGCCCTTAATGAGGGTCTTGTTTGGTATCTTTTTTAGGGGTATTTCAAAAATAGCCCCCTCATGATCTTCATCTTCCAAACACCAATTGTCTTGCAATTGTAGCCCAAATTACATCCCTAGCCTTGAATTTGGGATCTTGGTCAAGATTTGCATTGTATAGCCACAATTTGAACTTTTAGCATTTTGCACTCCTAGCCACCATCATTCCATTCCATCTCATCTTCACTCTACGCGACCAAGCAACCACACACCATATGATCTTCTATGAAGCTCCTCAAAGGTCTCCAACGCCTCTCTTTGCATCATCATGGCTCGTAAGGCTTGGGATTCTTTAGCTTGACCTCGGGTGAAGGATCTTGAATCATGTGTGCTCCTTGGGATCATATTAGTCTTTGTGGAGTTCTAATTCTATATATTTAATTAAATTTATTCATATGCTCAAAAAATCCAGGAATCAGATTAGACGTCCATTATAATCTTTTCAACTCTAGTAGATTTTACTGAATTTACTCTAAAAATCGTAGTGTGAGATTCGAGTGAACTTTAACTTTCTCGAGATTGAAGTCCAGCAAGGAATACTGGACTTTCACAATTTTAAGGTATGAACTTCGGGATTGTATTCCCTGTTTCAATTATTCAATCTTAAATATATTTTTATTTCGACACTCAACGTCCAGAATCTCTCTTTCGACCTCCATTACTATGTTTCATTATTAAAAGTTCAGGCTCAAGAAGATTTCATTGGCTTTACCCAAAAATCAAAGACGGAAAAAATTAACTAGCACAAAATATACAAAAAATGCCACAACAAAATATAACTAAAATATTGCACGAATACATTTGATGTGAAACTTGAAGCGATAAAGAACAATGACAGACGAGATGAAAAAAAGATAAAGACTCGACTGAAAATCTTAAAAGTATAATGAAACATTTGAGCTATACTAATTCTTATGCACGTGTATTCTTGTTTATTCTCACGTATTATTCAAAACTACTCTGTTCTTATTTCCAATAAGATCCTAGGGCTTGATCTCATATCGGATAACCATGGTGCTTTCTTTACATCGTCGCTATCACTACAAGGAGCGCTTCTTGCTCTCCTTATTTAACTAATTGGAACTTAGATAAAGGCAACTTAATTTAAAAAAAAATTATAAGATGCGGAGGCCAATTTAAATTGGACTTAAATAAAGAGGAAAGTGTGGAAAGAATTGGTTCATTTATCAAAATAATAGAGTCTTATTTATTGTTGCTTCATCCCTCTTTGTCAATAATGAACTTCAAGGACAGTTGAAGTTCCTAATGAACTTACACATATAAGCTTTTCTTTTATAAAAGTTGTGTCCCTCTAAAACTTACATACTTAAAAACATACAAAAAAGGTAAAATAGGACTATATGCCGATATTTGCTTGGCATAGGTCAACTGGACTCACGTTTAAAAATATTATTAAAGGCACATAAACTAAAATATGAACTAAGTTCAAAATAATTTTATCATACTACCAACAAAACCGTAAGAAGATAAAACATAAGTCAATTCCCTAAGATTTATTTTGATTTGAAATCCATAGAAATCTAAGAAATAACATTGAATAACACAACGGAATGAAAGAGAAAATCAGTGAAACAAAGTGGTCAGAGAATGCATTTTAGGGGTGTGCAGAAACCGGTTTATCCAATAAACCGAACCAATAAAAACGCTATTAGTTTATCGATATTGGGTTATCGGTTCGGTTTTTGGTTTTAAGGATTTGGCTAATGGTTAAACCGATAATCCAATAAGCTTATATAAAAACTACATTTTTATCGGTAATTATATATTAGTTTTTTTAAATATTAATTTGTAAATACAAACCCTATTTCTAAATGACTTACCATAATTAATATTCTCTGAGTTCTAATTAATATTCTCTCAATTCCCAAATCTCATACGAAGTGACAAAATTAATATTCTCTCAGTTCTAATTAATATTCTCTCAATTCCCAACTCTCATACGAAGTTACAAATGATGCCTCTCTGCCTCTCTCTCTGACTTCTCAAACGAAACTAGGGTTTGGAGTTCTCTCAATTTCAGGTTATACGGTTGAATTGTTTCAGCCTTTCAGGTACTTCCGACACCTTATTTAGTTATTTCCTTTATTCTATCACTTCAATTGTGAAATATGACTGAATGCAAGAGTGGGAATCAACTCGGTGGACCGCAACTTGGTGATTGTGATCGTTAAAAGCATGATATATCAAAGTTTCCTTATAAATATCTCACAGTATGGCCATAAGACACAGTAACAAAAGCTTTTGAAGTTTTGGGCCTCTTGGCTGTTGAAAATTTAGGAACAAATTTAATCAAAGATTTAAATAAGAACTCATGAATTGTCATTTGGAAAAACTTTCATCGGGCTCTGCTCATACTCTGTATGGTGATTTCACTACACCAATGGTCATTTGAAAGAGCATTTTTTTATTGGTTAAACTGAAAATCGAACCGTTAAAGACCAAAAATCGATAAATCGAAAACCGACAACGAATATCTTATCGGTTCGGTTTTGGTTTAGCATATTTACAAACCGAAAACCAATAAACCAAACCGGTAATTCATAAAAACGAACCGAACCGGCCGATAAGCACCCCTAATGCATTTTCACAAGACTGGGTTACGCCTGAATATCCAAAAACAATTACAATATTCGATGTACTTGATAAAAAAATGCATCCTAACCAAGTATTTGTACCCTCCACATCACCGAAAATGTCCATGTCATATTTAACTCAATAATTGAATTACCCAAACTCTGAATAACTCTACCAAAGTTATAAACATTATTAGGACCAAATTCTCTTGTCCCACCAGTTTGGTATTTCATATAGCCACCAAAATGAACCTTCGAAGACCATCATTAGATTTGTGATTCTCATCATTAGGAACCTAAATAACCAGAATAACTCATTAAAGGGATAACTTTCCAGCCCTCTACATTAACCCTATGCATAGTATCAAACTCATTATTTAATAATCCATGAATTTGCTCATTTATATCAAAATTTGTATACTGAGCCACATTAGCAATCAAAATAGAGTAATTAACAAGGAAAGAGGCAGAAAAACTCACAGAAAATCCTACATGCGGATTTCAAAAACAAAAGAAAATACGGGTGAAATTTTGAAAAGAAACTAAAAGCATAGGCCAGCATAGTAAAACAAGAGGCAAAATACAAAACTGAAATATACTACATTTATGGAAGAAGGCTTAACAGATGAGTATATCAGCCATAAAACAGAGGCAGCTCCTGGCGTAAATCTGTTAGGGGTCGTTTGGTATGATGGATAAGCAAAAATAGTCCTGGGATAAAAATTTAGTACCATCTTATCCCACATTTGGTTGGGATAATATCACAGGATAACTAATCCCGAAATTAGTTATCCTGGTATTAAAGTGTTATTTTATCCCACATAGAGGGTGGAATAACAATCCCGGGATAACTTGTTCCCCAACCAAACGAGCCCTTAGGCTTTAGGTTTATTTGATTTAGTGTTGGTTTTATTTCTTTAAGATATTAAACAGATCTTCGAGTAAATAATTATACATGAAATAATTATTATTTTTTTGTCAATGATCGATCGTATAGAAAACATTCAGCTTCTTTTGGACTTACAATCGACTATGTTGAATAACTAATTTATTATATATGTATTCACAAGCTTAAAGTAAATAATGGAGTATAATTTCATGCTTTCATCCAACTTGTCAAAAACTGCTTCGATGTTTTTTTCTTTAAGACCATTAGTATAATATGCAAGTTAAACGTTAACAATAAATTACTGTACAAAAAAAATCTATTTACTATCCTAGAAAAATTCTGTCCTGTAGGAATAGAATAAGTAGAAGCAGGGTAAGGGTGAGAACATGTTATTATACTAACAAAATGAAATAGAAAAGACAAACGATCTCTAACATGATTATCAAGAACCATAAGTAATAAAATCTCACGCTTGAGGACATCAAAAATTATCAAGAGGGAATAGAAACACTAATGAAGCAAAAGATAAAATGGCGGCGATGGGATTTACTACACCTTATAAGTGGGAGTTAAGCATCTCTCCGTCAACATGTTACACATGTCTGCTTCATAGAATTCTAATTATATAATATATATTTTTTTTCAATTGTAGTAAACACACATGAGGATAAGTCAATTAAGATATCCATATTGCAAAAAATCATACCAAATGATTAGAGAGAACAGTCTTATTTGAAGCATTACCATATTCTCCTTCCCCTCCATGCTCTTCAGCTTGTCCAAACCTCTTCCTGCATTGAGCTTCACAAATAATTGTCTTAATTGGAGTCCAGTCTCTAACAATCATAAATTATTCTACATTACAGATTTTCGCTTTGTGAGTGGTTGTGACTGTTCGGAAGCGTAGTCTTGGGGACTCTTCGCTAAGCAACGTTACACTGTTTTTTGTAAAGGTTTGGTTGGATATTTTAGGAAAAAATAAATAGGATAATAAGGTTTTAAAAAAGGGTATTTAGGTAATTTAACTTTCAAGATAGGGAGTTCATGCTTTTAATATAATATAGATATAGTTTAGCATTTAAAGGGTAAAAACATCATTTTACCACTTTAACGGTGCCATGTCAATTCTTCCAATACATTTGAAACGTTCCCTATACAAAAAGTTGCACGGATTATCCTTCATATGGACTGGTCTTTAACTTTTACCCTACTTCTTATTTGATGAAATTTGTGGGCCAAAATACCCTTATTCGCTAGTCTATGAAATCAGATATTCGGGTTCAAACCCCAGCAAAGCAAAAAAAAAAAAAAACAATTTCGCAAGGCAGAATTTTCTAGCAAATTATGCCTATTCAGGCAAAAGTTATGCTTTAAGGACTAACTTCTTTAGAATCCTACAGTATTATGCTGGAAAAGGGGTAAACAAGGCAGACATAGTTCTGTAGGATAACTTAATTTCTACAGAACTATACCTTAGGGCATAACTCTATCCCGAATAGACATAGTTTGCTTTGAAACCTTGCCTTACAATTTTTTTTTTATTCTGCTGGGATGGATGTGCGGGCATAACAGGAGAGATAGGATTCAGAATGAAGTGATTCGGGATAAGGTAGGTGTGGCCCCTGTGGTGGATAAGATGCGGGAAGGGAGGTTGAGGTGGTTCGGCCACGTGCAGCGGAGATGCGCTGATGCGCCAGTGAGGAGGTGTAAGAGGATGGCAGTGGTGGGCCTGAAGAGAGGGAGGGGTAGGCCAAAGAAGGCATGGGGAGAGGTGATTCGGCAGGACATGACATTACTCCATCTTACCGAGGACATGACCGGTGATAGGAGTATTTTTATCCTGCTTCTATGTGTTGGTCTTGTCTATCTTTGCTATTTTATCATGACTTCGTTGCTTTTGCTATTTCTCATTTTCACATTGTTTTAATTTTCTTGTCCGTATCTGACTCTTTTCCCTTGTTTTCTTTTGAGCCGAGGGTCTTTTAGAAACAACCTCTCTACCTTCCAAGGTGGGGATAAGGTCTGCGTACACTTTACCCTCCCCAGACCCCACATTGTGGGATCCAACTGGGTATGTTGTTGTTGTACTGGGTTTCTACACAAGTTAGGCCTAAAGGCATAACTTCTACCCGAATAGCCATAATTTGCTATAAAATTCTGCCTTGCATTTTTCTTATACTCTACCGAACCAGAATTTCAGGGATATTTTCGGCCACTTAAAGTGCCAAAGGACAAAAATTAAAGACCAGCAATTTGCGGGACAAAATTTAAAACCACTCCCGAAATAGGACATTTGTGCGAATGACCTTCATGGCTATACACTAATAGCAAGCCCCAAAGGTGGCAAATCCACCGAATTTTTCAATAAATAACCCATAACCCACTTTTTCACAGTTTAAAAATGAGTTGAATCCAAATTATATATCACTCACTCAACCCGTTTAAATATGGACAGGTTAGCAAATTATTGAAAAATGGATACACTTTGCCAGTACTAGATAAGGAGGATTAACAAATTATATAGTTTTTGTTGATATGGAGGATCAACAAATTTCCTGGAACTCTTTGTATCAATAATATCCATAGGAAGAGTCATTCTTTTAGAGTTTTTTGCTAAAATTATCCCTTATGATGGGGTAAGTCTAATTTTGTCCTTCAAATATAACCCTGAACACCATTTGTCCCTTAAGTTTGCAAAACTTGAGCATATATCGTCCCTCAAATATAACATGAGCATCATTTTTCCTTTAAGTTTGCAAACTTGAGCACATATAGTCTTAACTAACATAAATCACCTACAACACAGTTAAAACTAATGTTAAATTCACCTTTTTTTTATTTCTCACCCGGTGTCCAATATCCGCATTGGAGCCCGACTAAATTCATTTACTTACACGTGCAGTGGCGAAGCTAGAAATTTTGGTAAGGTTGTTCAAATGTTGACGAGTATATAATTTTTTTTCGATGAATGAGTACAATGAAAAATTTTCAACACAATCACTGCACACCCGCCTAAAAATTTATGGTCCATTTGATTTCGCAAGTTATTCTTGATAAATTTCATTGCTAGAAAACTCTTACGGTGATTACAGTATCAAATGACAGCAACAACAAACAACAACAACAACAACAACAACAACAACAACAACAACAACAACAACAAACAACAACATACCCAGTGTACGTAATCCCACAAGTGGAAAACAACAAGGAGCATTCCGAGAATGTTACAAAGCGAAAGATAACGACTAATTAATTTTCTTTGCAAAAAAAAAGAGAGAGAGAGAGAGAGAGAGAACAAAGTTGAATAATTAAAATGTTCACAGGAGCAATTTAAAAAAAAAAAATAAGTGGTAGCTAACTTGCTATTAGATCTCGTTGTCTTCTTTTTAACAATACATCTTCTTCTTTTCGAGGAAATAAGAAGGAAAGAAGAAAGACTAAAGAAGCTTCAACAAATGAGTCCAACGTAACTCCAAACCAACATAGGAATAAACCAAATGCAAAATCATAACTCAAATACAAATAAGTTTAGTCGGAACATGTAAGAAAATAAGTGCAAAGACAAATCAACCAAGTAGCTTCAGACATTGTTTGTATGTTTTCTTATAAAGAAAGAAGATGACCAGCGTTTGATGCTAGCTTTAAACCGTGACTTTTAGGTAAAATTGAACACCCTTTACCTCTAAACTATCTATCTCAATTATTTTAAGGGTGTTCAAAATTTAATTTATATCCAGTTAACTATAATATCTAATTCATATACTAATATCATTTTCTAGCCAAGGGTGTGCAGGTGACCAACCTTGGCCATGAGTGGCTCCGCCACTTGTAATAACCCATATATTTTTTAGGCTTAGTTGGTAATTTAAATAAAAGAAGGAAATAAAAAGAAAAGAAAAAAAATAGAAAAGAAGTAATTTAGTGGGCCAAGCCCAAAAAGGAAAAGGAAAAAAAAAACAGATATAAAGGATTCAGCATAAGACGTGAAACAGGAAAAAGAAACTGAAGTAAAAACTAGAAAACAGAGAAGGGGAAAAACCAGTGAAAGAAAGAAAAGAGAGGGAGAAAAAGAGAAGAAAAGAGAGGATAAAAATAAGAACTTTCACTCCAAATCATCAAGGTAATTAATCTAGTATTTTATTTAAGTTTATTACATAATTAGGGGTGAATTGTTTTGATGAAAACATGGGGATATTTTGAGGAATTGAGAAAATTTAGCTCTAGGATTATTCAACCAAAATCATTGTTTTGAAAGGGCAAATAGCGTCAGATTTTAGACTTCTATATATCGTTGGAATCCTCTCGTTAAGGCCTTTCTAAAAACACAAGTCTTGTCGGGTTTTGAACACATTGACCAGAGGGCGTTTTCGTCCTTTAAAATTTGACTTTAACCGTTTAAGCCTCTAAAAATATAGAAGTGGTTTACCCTAAGGGTTTTGACCATTCTAAATCCATTTTTGTATAGTTTGAGGCAATACGGAGACTCGAGAACGCAATTTTAATTTATTAGGAAGTGTGCTTGAATTGTGAATTTGAGGTAAGTGAGACTTTAAGCTTTGGGTACTTGCTTTTCAAAACCCGTTTTAAAAATATGTTTTGTCTGTCTGGTTCATGTATTGGGGCGAGCGTGTGCTTGGCAGAATCGGTGGTCCTTAAGGCCAACCGCATATACTTTATTTTCAAATAATCCAAAACTCTCTTTATAAATTATTTTGTGATGTGATATAGCTGTGAGTCATGATATTGGGGCATTGTGTATGCTTCCCTTAGCATTGTGTATGCTTTTTATTATATTGGGGCATTGTGTATGCTTCCCTTAGCATTGTGTATGCTTCTTAATTATATTGGGGCATTGTGTATGCTTCTCTTAGCATTGTGTATGCTTCTTGATTATATTGGGGCATTGTGTATGCGTCCCTTAGCATTGTGTATGCTTCCTGATATATTTGGCACATTGTGTATGTTGTCGTGGATTCATAGTGTTGACTAATTCTTTAACTGCCACTTATGACGGTTCGTAGTGTAAATTGTGTTGAGATATATAATATATTTGATAAGCAGTGGTTTGGACCTTGGTTGCTATTATATAATGATATATTCATGTGCATAATATTTTTGTGCTTGTTGTGTGTTTGTATTTTCTAACACTTGTTCCAGGGGTATTTGAAGTGGCGAGTCGAGGATCTTACTAGGTTATATTTATGTATAACTCACTCCTTACCTGCATGTCCATGCAGATACTGTCGTTGAGAACGAGGCTGGTAATTGAAGACTTCGTGAGTGGATTCTGTTGCTAAGGTGAGCCACCGCATTGTTCGTGGAGGCATCCATTTCAGCTTTATCTAGTTTATTTCTAGTTGTTTATTTTATTTTGGATTTACATGCCCGACACTCAAACTCATATAACTCTGTTAGATGCTCCATGGTCTTAGCGTGGGATGTGGGCTAGAGATTATTTTTATCTTAGCGTTGGTTGGTTTTCATAAATCGATTATGGATTTGGTTGGCGACTATTTCGCATTTTTATCATTAATAACGTTGTTGGACCTGCACTTATTTTCTTTAAGTGCTTTTGTAAATGATTAAGAGTATGATATATGGTTCGCCTGGCGGGTGGTATCTGCTGGGTGCCAATCACGTCTAGCGGGAATTTTGGGATGTGACAAAGTTGGTATCAGAGCCTAGGCTTTAAGTCCCGTGTCATGGAGCAGTGTTTAGTAGAGTCTTGTTCATGGGTAAGTAGGCGCCCATACTTATGACCTTGAGGCTACTGGACATCTAGGAAGTTTTCCCTTCTTTCATTCCTTGTTCGTGCGTGAGTTGAATCAAGTTTAACCTTGTAATATTTATTTCGCAGATGGCTAAGAAACGCGCATCTTCATCTGCTAAACGTGGTGCTGGACAGAGTGCTACCCGCGGTGGTAGACAAGCTAGTGCTCATCAAACTAGAGCTCAGACTAGGACTCAGGCCACTCCTCAGCCTGAAGTTGTGAATGGGGGTCAGCCCCGAGTTGCGTCAGAGCAAGTGCAGGAACAAGTGGTTCAGAACATTCCACCGGCACCAGCTGCTGCCCCTACTATTGCTATGCCCGCAGATGTGGTGACCAGATTATTGAATGTGTTAGAGGCATTGGCGCCTAATCATGGTGGAATTCCGGGTCCTCAGGCTACTTCACAAGCACAAGCTCAAGTTCAGTTAAATGTTGCAGCTAATCAGACGCCTCAGTTGGCCCCTCAACAGGTTGTCCAGTCTGCAGGGCAATCTAAGGAGTTTAAGAATTTCATGGATCTTAAGCCACCAGAGTTTGATGCTTCACCAACTTCTATTGAACCTCAGAAGTTCATTGATCGTTGTGAAAAGATATTGACTACGTTGGGGCTGAAGGAGACTCGTGGTGTGGAATTTGCCACTTTCTTATTCTCAAGCTCTGCAGAGTCTTGGTGGATTTCGATTCAGAGAGGTAGACAAGCAGGGTTACCACCTATTACTTGGTCAGAATTTTTAGCACTGTTTAAGGACAGGTTTATTCCATTAAGCAAGCAAGATGACATGAGACATCAGTTCAATAATCTGCGGCAGGGAACTATGACCATTACAGAATATGAGGCCAAGTTTACAAATTTATCCAGGTATGTACCTTATTTGGTAAAGGATCCGAGAGAGAAGGTGAGACGATTTGTGGATGGACTTAAGCATCGCTTCGTGGTCCTGTGGTACGAGATGTGCGATATGGTACCTATTCAGATGTAGTTGAAACTGCTCTCCGTTACGAGTCCTATATAGAGATGGACAAAGTTGAGCGTGAAAGCAAAAAGCCACGTAACGCAGGTGGGTTTAGTGGTGCTCCATCTGGGGGCAAGAGTGGTTTTTATCGTGGGCAGTCCAGACCTACTCAGTCAGAATCAGTGGTGCAGTCTTCTAGTGGTTATTCAGCTAGACAGGGCCAGCAGCAGATGCAGAGGAAGGGTAATAGCTCATATCAGTCAGGTTATCATCCGAGGTGTTCTAACTATGGTAGAAATCACAGTGGTCGTTGCTTTGGAGCAGATGGGGCTTGTTTTACTTGTGGTGAAAAGGGGCATATTGCTAAATACTGTCCTAAAGGAAATTCTGGTGCTAGTCGAGCTACTACACAGCCGCAAGGAACTACTATAGCTACACAGGGTCAGATTCAGCCAGCTAAGACCACTCCACATGGTGCTCGTGGACAGGGACGACAGGGTGCACAGGTTGCTCAAGGAGGGGGAGGACCGCCGAGAGTTTTTGCTATGACCAAACAGGATGTCTAGGCATCTAATGCAGTAGTCACAGGTATTATTACTATTGGTTCTCATGGTGCATATGCTCTTATTGATCCCGGTTCTACGTATTCGTATGTATCTCCTTCTTTTGCTAGATTCTTAGAACGGGGAGTTGAGTCTATTAATGTGTCATATGTAGTAGAAACCCCAGTGGGGGAGAGTATATTAGTGGATAGAGTTTACAAAGATTGTGTGATATCTGTTCAGGCCAGGGACACCGTAGTTGATCTATGTGTGTTACCGATGTCCGCCTTCGATGTGATTATGGGCATGGATTGGTTGGCATCATGTTATGCATCAGTTGATTGCTATGCTAAGCTTATACGTTTTAATTTTCCTGGAGAACCTTTAGTGTGGAAAGGCATGACTCCTGTGACTCAAGGAAAAATAATATCTTATGTAAAGGCACGCCGAATGATTAACCATGGGTGTTTGGGTTCTATTGCCACCGTTCATGATGCTCGAGCGGAGAATGTTACCATTGATAGTGTCCCTGTTGTTCGCGAATTTGTGGATGTTTTTCCTGAAGATTTACCCGGCCTACCCCCGATGAGAGAAATCGAGTTCAGCATTGATTTAGCTCCAGGGACTCAACCTATCTCTATTCCTCCATATCGTATGGATCCAGCTGAGTTGAGAGAATTGAAGGCTCAACTCCAAGAGTTACTTGACAAGGGGTTCATTAGGCCTAGTGTATCGCCTTGGGGTGCACCTGTGTTATTTATGAAGAAGAAAGATGGCACGATGAGAATGTGCATTGACTACAGGCAACTGAACAAGGCGACTATCAAGAATAAGTATCTATTGCCTCGTATTGATGATTTGTTTGATCAGCTACATGGTGCTACTCATTTTTCCAAAATCGACTTGAGATCAGGTTATCATCAGCTGAGAATCAAGACTGGGGACATCTCCAAGACAGCTTTTCGGACAAGATATGGGCACTTCGAATGTTTGGTGATGTCATTCGGGCTGACTAATGCCCCCGCAGCATTTATGGACCTCATGAACAGGGTATTCAAGCCATACTTAGACCATTTTGTGATTGTGTTCATTGATGATATTTTGGTCTACTCTCGAAGTGAGGCTGAGCATGGACAACACTTGAGAGTTGTGCTACAGACACTTAAGGAACGAAAGTTTTATGCCAAGTTCTCAAAATGTGAGTTCTAGTTGAGCACAACTTCCTTTTTAGGACACGTGGTGTCCCCAGATGGGATTCAAGTTGATCCAAAGAAAATTGAAGCAGTTCGAGATTGGCCTCAACCAACTACTCCCACAGAGATACGCAGTTTCATGGGACTAGCTGGATATTACAAAAGGTTTGTGGAGGGTTTCTCGAAGATAGCTGCTCCATTGACACGTTTAACTCAAAAAGGTGTGGTATTCCAGTGGTCAGATGAATGTTCAGAAAGCTTTCAGAAATTAAAGATTGCATTGACTACGACACCGATTTTGACCTTACCTACTGATGAGGGTGGTTTCACTATTTATTGTGATGCATCTCGAGTCGGGTTGGGTTGTGCCTTGATGCAGAATGGTAAAGTGGTAGCTTATGCGTCTCGACAGCTAAAGAAACATGAGAAGAATTATCCAACTCATGACTTAGAATTGGCCGCAGTTGTATTTGCACTTAACATCTGGCGTCACTATCTTTATGGTGAGCCGTGTGAAATCTATACTGATCACAAGAGTTTGCAATACATATTCAAGCAAAGAGATCTGAATTTGAGACAGCGACGGTGGTTAGAGTTACTTAAAGATTATGATCTTAATATTTTGTATCATCCTGGTAAGGCGAATGTGGTGGCAGACGCCTTGAGTAGAAAGTCTATGGGCAGCTTGGCCCGATTCACTCCTGAAGAATGACCTATGGCTAAGGATATTCAGGCATTAGCCAACCGCGGAGTTCGGATTGATCATACAGTACAGGGCAGGTTACTTGCAGTTATGGTGGCACAATCGTCCTTAGTGGGGCAGGTCAAGGCTTGCTAATATGAAGATCCCCGTCTTGCTAGACTGCGAGATCGAGTGCAAAATGGGGGCGTTAAGTCATTCTCTATTGATGGCGAAGGCGTGTTACGTGGTCATGGTAGACTGTGTATTCCTATGGTGGGTAATGCGAAACAACTAATTCTTGAAGAGGCTCATAGCTCGCGATACTCCATCCACCCAGGTGCTACGAAGATGTACCAAGACTTGCGTGGATTATATTGGTCGAAAGGTATGAAGGCTGATATTTTGAAACATGTGACAAGTTGCTTAAATTGTCAGCAGGTCAAATATGAACATCAAAAACCCGGCGGAGTAATGCAAAACTTGATTATCCCAGAGTGGAAGTGGGAAAGGATTACGATGGATTTCGTAGTTGGTTTGCCGAATACTTTCAAGAAACATGACTCAGTCTGGGTGATTGCGGATAGACTCACCAAATCCGCTCATTTTATACCAGTTCGGGTTACTCATACCGCAGAGCAGTTAGCAAATATTTACCTCCGTGAGATAGTACGACTTCATGGTGTGCCTATTTCTATAATATCTTATCGAGGTGCATAATTTACTGCTGAGTTTTGGAAGTCTTTTCAGAAGTCGTTGAGTTCACAGGTCGAGTTGAGTACAACTTTTCATCCACAAACTGATGGACAGTCTGAGCGAGTTATTCAGATTTTAGAGGACATGCTTAGAGCTTGCGCGATTGATTTTGGTGGTCATTGGGACGATCAGTTTCCTTTGGCAGAGTTTGCTTATAATAACAGCTACCAATCGAGTATACATATGGCGCCGTTTGAGGCTCTATATGGTCGCAGGTGTCGTTCACCAATTGGATGGTTCGAACCGGGCGAAGCACAACTATTCGGACCAGATTTGGTGCAGCAAGCCTTGGAAAAAGTTGCATTGATACGAGAACGGCTTCGGACAGCACAAAGCAGACAAAAATCCTATGCAGATAAGAAAGTACGTGATATGGAGTTCATGAAGGGGGAAAAAGTCTTTCTAAAAGTATCCCCTATGAAAGGAGTTATGAGATTCAATCGGAAAGGTAAGTTAAGTCCTAGGTACATTGGTCTTTATGAGATTTTGGATCGAATTGGGTTGGTGGCATATAGACTTGCTTTACCTCCGAGATTGTCTGTTGTTCATCCTGTATTTCACGTGTCTATGCTAAGACGATATGTCGGTGATGCTAGCCATAAGATTCAACCAGAGGATGTGGAGCTCGATGAAAATTTGACTTATGATTAGGGGCCGATATCTATTCTGGATAGGCAAGTGCGACAATTGAGGTCGAAGAAGGTAGCTTCAGTCAAAGTGTTGTGGTGTAATCATCCAACCGAGGAGGCTACTTGGGAGTCTGAGACGGATATGCGAGATAAATATCCTCATTTATTTGACGCGACAGGAATGATCTAGATCCGTTCGAGGAAGAACGTCATTTTAAGTGGTGGAGAATGTAATAACCCATATATTTTTTAGGCTTAGTTGGTAATTTAAATAAAAGAAGGAAATAAAAAGAAAAGAAAAAAAATAGAAAAGAAGTAATTTAGTGGGCCAAGCCCAAAAAGGAAAAGGAAAAAAAAAACAAAAACAGATATAAAGGATTCAGCATAAGACGTGAAACAGGAAAAAGAAACTGAAGTAAAAACCAAAAAACAGAGAAGGGGAAAAACCAGTGAAAGAAAGAAAAGAGAGGGAGAAAAAGAGAAGAAAAGAGAGGATAAAAATAAGAACTTTCACTCCAAATCATCAAGGTAATTACTCTAGTCTTTTATTTAAGTTTATTACATAATTAGGGGTGAGTTTTTTTGATGAAAACATGGGGATATTTTGAGGAATTGAGAAAATTTAGCTCTAGGGTTCTTTAACCAAAATCATTGATTTGAAAGGGCAAATAACGTCAGATTTTAGACTTCTATATATCATTGGAATCCTCTCGTTAAGGCCTTTCTGAAAACATAAGTCTTGTCGGGTTTTGAACATATTGACCAGAGGGCGTTTTCGTCCTTTAAAATTTGACTTTAATCGTTTAAGCCTCTAAAAATATAGAAGTGGTTTACCTTAAGGGTTTTGACCATTCTAAATCCATTATTGTGTAGTTTGAGGCAATACGGAGACTCGAGAACACAGTTTTGATTTATTGGGAAGTGTGCTTGAATTGTGAATTTGAGGTAAGTGAGACTTTAAGCTTTGGGTACTTGCTTTTCAAAACCCGCTTTAAAAATATGTTTTGTCTGCCAGGTCCATGTGTTGGGGCGAGCGTGTGCTTGGCAGAATCGGTGGTCCTTAAGGCCAACCGCATATACTTTATTTTCAAATAATCCAAAACTCTCTTTATAAATTATTTTGTGATGTGATATAGCTGTGAGCCATGATATTGGGGCATTGTGTATGCTTCCCTTAGCATTGTGTATGCTTTTTGATTATATTGGGGCATTGTGTATGCTTCCCTTAGCATTGTGTATGCTTCTTGATTATATTGGGGCATTGTGTATGCTTCTCTTAGCATTGTGTATGCTTCTTGATTATATTGGGGCATTGTGTATGCTTCCTGATATATTTGGCACATTGTGTATGTTGCCGTGGATTCATAGTGTTAGACTAATTCTTTAACTGCCACTTATGACGGTTCGTAGTGTAAATTGTGTTGAGATATATAATATATTTGATAAACAGTGGTTTGGACCTTGGTTGCTATTATATAATGATATATTCATGTGCATAATATTTTTGTGCTTATTGTGTGTTTGTATTTTCTAACACTTGTTCCAGGGGTATTTGAAGTGGCGGGTCGAGGATCTTACTGGGTTATATTTATGTATAACTCACTCCTTACCTGCATGTCCATGCAGATACTGTCGTTGAGAACGAGGCTGGTAATTGAAGACTTCGTGAGTGGATTCTGTTGCTGAGGTGAGCCACCGCATTGTTCGTGGAGGTAGCCATTTCAGCTTTATCTAGTTTATTTCTAGTTGTTTCTTTTATTTTGGGTTTACATGCCCGACACTCAAACTCATATAACTCTGTTAGATGCTCCATGATCTTAGCGTAGGATGTGGGCTAGAGATTCTTTTTATCTTAGCGTTGATTAGTTTTCATAAATCGATTATGGATTTGTTGGCGACTATTTCCCATTTTTATCATTAATAACGTTGTTGGACCTGCACTTATTTTCTTTAAGTGCTTTTGTAAATGATTAAGAGTATGATATATGGTTCGCCTGACGGGTGGTGTCTGCTAGGTGCCAATCACGTCTAGCGGGAATTTTGGGATGTGACACTACTGTACACGTGAACCGTTAAAAAAAAAAAATCTGCTTTTTTTCCCCCCTAAAAATAACCTAGTTCTGTTTCACCCCAATTAGTCAGTTCTCATTTTCCATTAACTATTTCGGGTGAAACGGAGCAAGGCTATTTTTAACGGGGGAAAAACAACATTATTTTTTAAAAATGGTTTCACGTGTAAGTAAATAAATTTAATCGAACATCAATGCAAATACCAGACACCGGATGAAAAAAAAAATGAACTTAACGTTAGTTTTAACTATGCTGTGGGAGATTTATATTAGTCAAGGTTATATGGGCTCAAGCTTTATAAACTTAAAGGACTAATGATGCTCAGGTTATATTTGAGTAACTATATGTACTCAAGTTTTGCAAATTTAAGGGACAAATGGTGCTCTGGCTTACATTTAGGCCTCATTTGTTTCCATTAAGATTAAGACGTCTGAATCTAAATACGCATCTGAATATTAAGATGTGCATCAAGATTAAGAGTTCTGAATCTGAATATACATCTGAATATTAAGATGTTGTCCATAGATCTGAACACTGAATGATTAAGACTGTTTGTTTTCAATATCTGAATATGTAAAATTTATCTTTTAAAACATACTAAATATAAAATTCAAATAAAATTAGGAATTAAGCATTATATCAATAAGATACTAAAAAAATCTCAATTCAGCAAAATAAAATTGAAACAATAATATTTCAAAGATATAAATGAATATTTTATATTTGAAAAATAATTTGAACTATTGCATATGCATTCATCCTTCCGAGAAAGACAATTGGAACTGCATATGCATTCATCCTTCTGAAACATCTTTTCCATGGTAGTAAACATACAAATTAAGCATTTAAAGCTTACACAAACACCAAGCCTTAAATGGACTAAATAATATCATTCTTATAGGATTTATATGTAATCTCAGGGTAATACGTGCCTCGGTTTTTCTCAGTCCTATTTACTGTAGATTTACCCAGTGCATAGAATAAATAAATTAAAACTTTTTTGCAGAAATATTCACGTTCTTCTACCGGTTAATAGGTCATCAAGTGGGTAAAGATATTAGATATGTAGGATTCAAACAATTGCAGAATTACTTTAACAAAGATTTCTGGCAATAAAAAATTCTTGGTAAAGAAGCTGTAAGCCGAAGAAGAACGCGAATTTCACAAAATAATAAGCAAATTACTTGTAAAGATTTAAAACGTTACCCGTTCAAGAGGCAAAAAAAATTGGTTGCCAATTGATAGTTGGAGAGGGAGAGGGAATAGTGAAATTGTTTTGCACTGAAGAAGAAACACACAGTGTGAAAGTTTGGCTGAGAAAAAGCAATATATATTTTAAGAGTCTGAATTGTGTTAAGACTTTGTTACAGATCTGGTTCATTCAGACCATTAAGAGCTTTTTAAGAGGGACAAAACAAATGCACTTAATGAGCTAGATCTGAATGATTCAGATTTAGACCTAAAAAACAAACGCACTTAATGACTGAGATCTGAATGATTAAGATTCAGATTCCCATTAAGTGCAAACAAATGAGGCCTTAAAGGACAAAGTTAAACTCACCCCCAAAACATAAGCCATTCTTTCACGTTAATTTTGTGTATACTAATAAGAATTACTTTTTCTCAGTCAGAAAACATCTTTCTTCGATATTTTTCAGTTTTTGCCATGTTCTTGATTTATTTTTATATAGGAGATAGGGAAAGGAAAATGGGGGAGGAGATTATAAGGTGGGGAATCGGACCCTCATCTACAAGGTAAAAGTTCAGGTATCCATCCCATCCCATTGAGCTGCTAAGATCTCCCATGTTCTTTGATTTTCAGTTCTGAGATTAAGGGTTTTTGGCATCTTTGGTTTATCGAGTAATCAAGAAAAGTAATTTTAGCCTCCCATTTTCTTGGCTTTTACTGAAGTTCTATGCTTTAACTGCTGTCTGGCGTATGACATGATGTCCTCTTCATCACTAGTTTAACTGAATAAAGTAAAAAGAGATAAATGTATACTTTCCATTACCTTCCATTTTGCTTCTTTTGACAACAAACGTATGAAGAGCACAACAAAACACTTGAGGGGCACTATAACCAATCCGACCATCTTCACTGCCAAAAAGAACTTGTAACTGCTTCATCTTTTTGTTCTTCAGGGTTAGGGGCCGGGGAATTTCATTCTCATATCAGTAACTGTACATTTTGTACATCCTTTTGTTTCAAGGAGGTCACATCAAAATTCTCCTACATTTAACATCTCTCGAAAATTCTGTAGAGCTTTTCCAGTGATGCGACCTAGAATAAGTGTGTAGATGATCAATATCATAAACATGTGCGACTCTAGATAACCTCTAAAGAAAGAACACTTGAAAGACAGGGAAGGAAGGGGGAATGGGGAAGTGACCGAATATCTGCCAGGAAAACACTACACTGGAGATTTATGTTTTGTCTCTCCTTTTCAGTTTTGGTTTCCTATTCGTGCACTTTGGAAATATAGGAATGAGAAAGACGCGAAAATGTAAAGTAAGAGATGGCAACAAAGAAGAGAAGTTTTACTTATCTGGTACCTGAACAAAAGTTCCATTTGTAGCCATGGAAGTAGGGGGCTTGAAGAAGAGCCTGAGGGCGGGAAACAGAACATGCTGAATTGACCATTCACGTTGAGCCCAGGCATTTTCGGCTTCCAAAAGTAATTCTTCCTCAAATTCAGCCTCCATGGTATCATTATCTTAGTAACAGAAAATTCAGGAGTTAGTCCTAGCTAGAGTTGGTCCACAAGACTAGTATGAAAGAAATGCATAGTAACATGTTGCGAGGGGAAAAAATTAACGGTAATGCTCTGTGAATGTCATAAATCACCATATAGAAGAAAGAATTATAGTCATCACTGTTAGACTAGCAAGTGTGCTATGATAGAGACAAGCTATCATATGAAAGTACAGAGACAAGCTATCATATGAAAGTACCCAAGTCCCAAGAATAATTCTCTTTGACATCATCCCAACATAGCTAGCATGTTGTAAGTTGGTCATCTTCCTGTGGCTTCTTTTTTGGGTTGCTGTTCAAGCAGTTTCTTAGCATTAGCTGATTAAATCTAATTCCTATCTTAATAAAATGAAAGTTGCAAGGTTTAAAGCACAGCTATCGTTGCTCATGCCTAATTGTCCCCCTAATTCTCTCACTGCCGATGTTGAATATGGCAATCTCAACAAGGTGAGACAAAGGGCAGCACGGTGCGCTAAGCATCCGCTATGCGCGGGGTCCGGGGAAGGGCCGGACCACAAGGGTCTATTGTACGCAGAACAAGGTGAGACAAAGAGCTGTTTATTTACTGAGGGGCCCAGCGATCCCAAAGTATAATGATTTCTCAAAGTGCCAAATTGCACCAGGATCTAGCTGTCAATGACTTGAACTAGGAGTGTAGCTCCTTCACTAGGACGAACATGAACCCTTGCAACCCTGCAATAAGTACATGGTACTCATCACAGAATTGGTTTTTCAGAATAGCTGCTTACCTATGTTTTCTATAGAAGTTCCTTCTGAACCACTTGAAAGCACTCTCTTTCTGTAGAATTTCAAGCCATCACCTGAGGGATTGGGCAATAAAGGTGGATGCATGGCATAAAAATTTCCTAAGGCAGCAGCAATTGTCTGAAAACAAACTTTCTCGTCCTCCCAGTCAACCTACAAATTAACAAAAGTAAAACCAGACAGTTGAGCAAGATGGACAGAGGGAGTTACAATTTAGTCGTCCTATCTACCGACATTTGTGGCTTTGGGATGAAAATATCAATTTGTTCACCGGAAAAAAAAATTAACAAAATTTTGTGCCAATTTCACATAAAGCAGCTGACCCTCCACACAATCTACATAGAAACCATAAGAGCCACAATAATAGCCAACATATATCACCCAATAAGGTAACTGTGAGATCACATGCTAAGATTAAAATTCATCAAATCCTAATATCTCCATATTCCTATGGTTTGGTTATAAAGAAGAAAAGCCTTCATCTGGTTAAGTGGGAGTTGGTAGTGACTAGTGAGAGAAAAAAGGAGGAAGAATTCAGCAGCATCTCTTTTTGCCTTGCAGAGTGGCAAGGCAAGTATGGAATCTATTTTTCAATCTTTTTAACTTGTCTTTTTGATACGACCCTACTAGGCACATTTCACTTGAAGGTCACATTGAAGGCCAAGGCATGGGACTCCAATCCATTCAAGCTAGGAGGATGACCAAAGGAGCATTGGAGACCCATGGAGAGGCATACAAGCCCCATAAGAAGGCCTATGAAGTATGGAAAGTAGCTTGGAGAGGAATGAAAGAAGAAGCTACAGGAAAGAAGGCCAACACTCAAAGTGGCTAGAGTCGCAAAGGGACAGAAATGCAAATGTGGCTAGACGTGCAAAAGAAGGGCCATAGATGCAAATGGTCACAATTGCAAGCTTTGAGGATTGGATGATGGCTATATGTGCAAGAGGAGCCTTTTCGGATTTCAAGCCAACATCCAACTAGCCAAACAAGGGCCTTGCCTCATTTTTGGCATTCTTGTAATAACCAGCCTAGCTCTTAAGTCTCTTAGTATAAATATTAGACTTAGGTTATTTTCATCTTTAGAATTGGTTGATTGATGAAACTCTTATGAGAGATTGTTTAGTGGTAGCTTTAGTATAATATAGTTTGTTTGGTTGCATAATTCTAAGTGTGATTCTTAGTTGCAAAGTGAATTGTTTATTTGCATCGAATTCAATGTTGCTCATTTGTGGATTCATTTGAGTCGTTTGTTGATTCGAATTGCTTAGGTTCTTGGGTTTGCAAATCCGATTGGAAAGGTTAGGGTTTAATATAGCCTTTCTTGTCCATAGATTTCTTGCTCTTGGGTCAAGTATCTATCCATCTACCCTTCTCCCATTCCTAATCTTCCCCATCTCCATTTTCCATTTTTCTTGTTCTTTAAGTTTTTAGAGTTTCATAGGTAGAATCTTATCACTTTTGTCATTCCTTTCACTTTGAAAGACCTGTTGACTGTTTGGGACAAAAGTGGGATCAGGAAACCAGCAAAAAGTTTGAGGGTTACAGTGTCAGAGTGGATCGAAAGAACTGCTAGGTGATTTGAAGGGAAAACTGTCTCTGTACAAATGTCTTTGGTTTTCTGGCTATTTTGTGCAACTTACAGGATGTAAAGGATAAAAACAGTTCGTTAAATTTCATCAATTCACTACAGGAATCGATTTCTGTAAAGATAGGTGCCCCTCTTTTTGTTTTTGCACAGGGGTTTTTCTGATTTGTACCTATAGAGCACTTTCTTAGTAGGCGGTTGGACATAGATTTGGTTGAAATTTGGAAAAAGGAGTTTTTGAAGTTGAAGCTGAAAAATGGTATTTGGAAGCTGAAGTTGTGCAAGTGGAAAATGTTTTTTCACTTGAAAAACTAGTCAAACTCAGAACCATCTTTTCAAACTTGAAAAATTCATTTTCAAACTAACCAAAAAGCCGGGAGAAAAAAAAAAGATCAAAAAGCCAGTCCAATGTATAACCAAACAATGTTTTGGAAAAATTTGAAAAAAAGGAAAGAGTTTCTATGTCCAAACAGCTCCTTAGTGCTTTGCTGTTTATTTCAATAATATACTTACCAGTTCAAAAACAAAATCAGAATAAAATTTAAAAACTTGAAATTTTCTCCTACAGCTATCAGGAAAATTATGAGAGGTTATTCAACAAGAAGAAAGAAGAGGACTTTAAATGTCATATGCTAATGGACAGAAAACACAATGAGACAACTGTTGCTTTTGAATATATTCCTCCAGCCAATAGAAATCCAAGTTGAATCATAACTGAAACACGATAGATTCATTCACGCAACCAATACACAACTAATGGGTAGCATAACTTCCTTTGAGAAAGATAAGTAAAAGAGAGGGCAAAAAGCAGGGAAAACAGAGGCTGGAAATTGTAGCTACTATGTATTAAACCTTGGAAAGGACAAAAGTAAGAACATAAATTTGAGACCACTTATATTAAAAGAAGAAAGAGAATGCACATCCGAAATCTATGACCAAAGTAATCATCGTTAAAGGGCTCAATATATTAATTTAGGATGAAAATTGGCAATGAAGATGAGTTTTCAGGCTCATTAACTTCCAACATACAGAATATAAGCAGATCTAGCTGCTTCATATATGGTCTATGAACTTCATTGAGTAACACCCAAAGGTCCACAGTCATGCGCAAGAACATTATAGAATTGACAAGATCGTTGTTACATGGAATAAGAAAGAAGACAAAGTAAGAGCAAAGAACTCACATCATTTCCCAAACAAAGTATAAGTTCTGGGATGCGGTCCATGTCAGGTGTGTACTGATCCAGTATAACAGGAAGTCTAGACACATTGCCATTTGAATCGATACAAATACCAAAATACTCCTCTAGCATTTCAGCCTTTTGCTTGAGCAGTTCTGTATTCATCTGAAGTAATACATAACAAAGCCAATGCTGATTACGAAGGGTATAATGATGATAGTATGTGTGTGTGTGTGTGTGTATATATATATATATTGAATGGACAAAAAGGAGCAATTTCTTTTAGTGTCCAGGAGCAGACAAGGACAAGACATACAATTAAATTACTTTAGTGCAGTTACAGTTGAGTTGAGATGAAATATTTTTATAACAGAGTTGAGATGAAATTACCTCGGCAATCTTTCCTCTTAGCTCATTGCTTTCATTGCCTTCTGGATCTGTACCCTCTTCTTTCAGAGCAAGCATTATTAACTCAGGTAATGATGCTGGTTCACTCAGTTGAATTGCATTGAAATGGGCAAACCGACGTAAAACTTGCTGATACATAAGCTCTTTACTGTTGTAGCACCAAAAGGAGGGAAGATCACCAAACAAATAGTTAAATGAGTTATCTAATGAAGGAAAATAGCATCAAAGGAAAACATTAAGGAATTAAAAGAGCCACAGAAAAATTACACAGGAACAGAAAAGGCAGAAAGTAAAGCTAGGAGATGCAATTGGTATATTCACTGTCAAGTGCTCTAGTAGGTTTTCTTTTCTGTTCTTTTTTTAAAAATTAACCAAGAAATCTTTGAGGGCTAGTGGCACAAGGTTCGAAACTCGGTGGATAATAGGCCAGGACCTCCACCCTTCTCCACTTAAATACCAGGTTTTTGACTGCAGTAAGGTTCGAACCCATAACATTCGCCTAGTTAAGCTTGCTTTCCCTCCCTTGCCCAGGCTTCTATCAGCCTCCTTCAATCAGAATACCAGGATATTTTTTATTGTTAAGAATTGTTAGAATAGAATTGTATATAGTGCCCTGCATGAAAAAGAATTGTAGTGTGTGGTCTACAAATGGGGCTCAGTGAATAATGTAGTTTACACAATTCAATAATATCTTTCCCATGCTTTTATTTCTCACATGGTATGAGAGCTTTGGTGAAAAATATCCAGAAAAGAAAACTCAGTCAGACAATTGTCGTGCTTCAATTTTCAGCGACTTCTAGGGCTGTTTTGTTTCACTCTCTCTCCAGTGAGTCTTATTCGAAATTTGAAACCACCACAAGGTAGAGAAAACTCCAGCAACAAGGCCCCAGAAAACCACTCCGTCAGAATCGTCGCGACGCACCAGCAAATCTGTGTCTCCAACTATGCATCTGTTACACGCACCGGGCACGTGAGACATTTTCCCGGCCAACTTCTGAAGCAGATCTTTTTTCCCTGAGGTCGTCTGAGAGTTCCGAGGCATCTATGTAAATTTTGTCTGAAGATTCCGATGCCAGAACCCTAATCCGACCACTCTAAAATCAATTTTCTGATGAACTTTTCTTACCTTCAACACAAGCAACAGCATGTTAGACCCTTTTTCGACAACTTTAGTGGTTATTTGCTAAACTTTGGTCAGAACTCTCTTCAATCCAACCATGTCTTTGGGTGTGCTACTTTTGGCTCCAAAAACAAAGGAATTGGAAGTTCAAGTAGTATGATTACTTCGAACCGTTAATGGGAGGTTCAAACTACTTAGCTTGGGCTTCCTCGGTTGAGTTGCGGTGCTAAGGTGTTCAAGATCAGTCAACGAAAAAGGCTAGTGAGGTAGATGAAAGGACTCGAACATAGTGGGAGAAAATTGCCGCTCAATTATGTAGTCTCCGGTGCGATGTATTGATTCCAAGTTGATGCCTTTGTTTCATCCATTCAAGACATGCTATTTCGTTTGGGAAAAGGCTGGCGGGTCATACACTAATGACATATCTCGTCTTTATGATGTGATATCTCGGGTGACAAACTTCTAAAAAAAAAAAAAGGAATCGGATGTCTACTTATTTGGGACAGGTACAGGCAGTTATGGAGGAATTTGAGAGGTTGATGCCAGTCACTGCGAGTGCTGAAAAACAACAGGAGCAACGTCACGTGTTGATTCTAGTTCATACACTAGTTGGACTTCCTGACCTTGATTCGATGCGTGATCAAATGTTGGCTAGTCCTACAGCTCTACAGGTGATTAACTGTTCTCTCGATTACTCGCCTTGTCGCACCTCCTAGTCACACAGTGGTCTAATCACCAACCATTGACCTGTTCTTGCATCTCACAAAACAAAAATTGAACATCCCAGTCTATGGAGAATCGATGAGGATGAGGTTGCTTTGGAAGATCTCGACCTAAGTATAGTTATTGTAATAAGCCTGGACACACTCGTAAACTATGTTAATACCTGCATGGTCGACCACCCAAGAATGCTCATGTTGCTCAGACTGACACTGCAAGTGATCAGGAGTTTTCTTTATCAGAAGGGGAATATAACGAGTTCCTTTAATATCGAGCAAGTAAGCAGATATCTCCACAAGTAGCCTCAATCGCTCAGGCTGACACTTCTCTTGCTGGAAAACTTTTTGCTTGTCTCACAGTCTAATGTCCTTGGACCGTAGGTCGTGGACTCAGGCGCTTTTGATCATATTTTTCTGGTAATAAATCACTTTTGTCAAATATGATTATTCACCGTCTCTTCCCGTTGTTACTTTAGCCAATGGAATCCAAACAAAAGCAAAAGGAGTTGGACAAGCTAAACCCCTATCCTTAGTCACTTCAAAACTCTATTCTTCATGTCTCTTGTTGTCCTTTTAATCCTGGATTTGTCAATTGTTTGACTCATGCCCTAAATTGTGTCATAATATTTCGTGATGATTCTTTTGTTATGCAGGACCGCAGTACGGGACATACGATTGGCGTGGGATATGAATTACAATGCCTCTACTACCTTACTTCTCCTAATTCCTCCATAGCAGGTCTAGTTATAGATCCTCCAGACTTAATTCACAAATGTTTGGGACATCCAGTTTATTCAAACTACATAAGATGGTGCTAGTTCCCTAAATTGTGCCATAATATTTCTTGATGATTCATTTGTTATGTAGGACGGCAGTACGGGACAGATGATTGGTGCAGGGCATGAATCACAAGGCCTTTACTACCTTACCTCTCCTAATTCCTCCACAACATGTCCAGTTACAGATCCTCCAGACTTAATTCACAAACGTTTGGGACATCCAGTTTATTCGAGCTACATAAGATGGTGCCTAGTTTGTCTAGTCTATCCATATTAGATTGAGTCATGTTAATTTGGAAAGCACACTCACTCTACCTTTCCACGTAATACTGAGAGTCATGTAGAGTTTCTTCATTAGTTCATTATGATATTTGGAGTCCTAGCAGAGTCGGTTCAACCTTAGGATTTCATTATTTTGTTAGTTTCATTGATGACTATTCAAGATGCACTTGGATTTTCTTAATGAAAGATCGTTTTGTGATATTTAAGAGTTTTTGTGCTGAAATACAAAATCAATTTGGTGTTTTCGCACTTTTCACTACGAAGGGATGGGATTATTTTTGGGGAAGCATCTAATTTAAGGTCGGAGATGGGAGGAGAGTATGTTTTTAGGGGACATAGTTGGTGTGGGGACTTTTTACTAAAAGACAAATTCCAGAGTTTGTACAGAATATCCTGCCAAAGAGACATGTCAATTAAGCAAATTAGGGGGACACAAGGCAGAATACCTTTTTGGGACTTGAGATTTAGAAGAGGATTACAAGATTGGAAGTGGTTGAGTTTCAAAGATTGCAAGCCTTACTTCATAGGCAAATCAATCCGGTTGTTAATTCTGACGTCTGGAGGTGGGGGCTGGGAAATATAAGAATGTTCTTTGTGAAGTCCTTTTATGAGAAACTCTTGGTTAGGGAGGAAATGATTTTACCATGTAATGCAATATGGATTCCAAGAGTGCCGAGGAAGGCATGCGTCACTTGGCTAGCTACGAGAGGAGTGATCTTGACAGCACAAAATCTTATAAAGCGGAAGGTTGTCAGCGTCAGTTGGTGTTACATGTGTAAGGAGACAAGCGAGGACGTGGATCATCTTATATTACACTGCGGACTAACCATAAGGCTATGGTGGGATATGTTAGGTGGGTTGGTACTCCTTAGGTAATGCCTAAAACCGCGAAAGATTTGATGTTCAGTTGTAAGAGCAGAAGAAAGAAGAGAAAATGAAGGGCTTGGAACGTGTATCTACTTGCTTTAATGTGGGTAGTTTGGAGGAAGAGAAATATGAGAGCTTTTGAAGGTGTGGAGTCGAGTTTGTCTCAATTAAGGAGTAGTCTACGTTCCCTTATTTTCTTTTAGTGTGAAAAGAAAGTTCCTTGTATAAATGATTAGGTGGAGTTTGTAGAGAATCGTATCCTTGTGTAGATGCTTTACCTTTTGGTGTACCCCTTGTATACGGCCAATTTGGCCATGTTTATGAATGAAAATATATTTACTTGATCAAATATATATATATATATATATATATATATCCTCCCAGTTTCAGCAGTTTATGACTCACCAAGGAATTATTTATTAGACATCTTGTCCATACACCCCTCAGCAGAATGAGCCTGCTGAGGTAGTAGAGTAGAAGAATAGGCACCTCATTGAGACCGCTCTGACTCTTTTCATCCAATCCCATGTTCCGTTGCATGTTGGGGCGATGTAGTTCTCACGTTTTGATACTTAATTAATCGATGCCCTCATTTTCGATTCAGAATAAGACTCCTTATTCAGTATTGTTTCCTCGGTCACCTTTATACTCTCTTCCTCCCTGTGTCTTTGGAGCACATGTTTTGTTCATAACTTAGTACTCGGAAAAGATAAATTAGCCGCTCATGCTCTGAAATGTGTGCTTCTTGGTTATTCTCAGGTTCAAAAGGGGTATCATTGCTACTCACCTGATCTCCGGCGGCACCTTATGTCAGCCGATGATATTTTTTGAGTCTCGAGCTTACTTTATATCTTTTGATCATCCTGATATCTGAGGTATTACATATACCGACTTTTGCAGGAATCTACAATTACTTGTACATCTCCAACCATAGTGCCACCACTCCTGACCTATCATCGCCATCCACGTCCAGCATCAGGTCCAGATGATCCACGTCTTGGGCCGGACCCTGTACCTACTACAAACTTTTCTCCTCCTTGTCAAACGATTGCACTACAAGAAAGTATACGGTCCACGCTTAATACTAATGTCCACTATACCTTTGTAAGTTATTATCATCTGTCCTCTGTTCCCATCCCTAAGTCTACAGTGAAGCACTTTCTCATCCACAATGGCAATAGGCTATTATTGACGAGATGTCTGCTTTACATATGAGTGGTACTTGGGAGCTTGTTCCTCTTTCTTCAGGTAAATCTACTATTGGTTGTCGTTGGGTTTATGCAGTCAAAGTTGGTCCAGACGACCAAATTGATCGGCTTAAGGCACACCTTGTTCTAAGGGGTATACCTAGGCTTGGTTACGGTGATACTTTCTCTCCTGTGGCTAAAATAGCATAGGTCTGTCTTTTCTATTGTTCGTCATTGGTTTCTTTATCAGTTGAACATTAAGATAGTTTTTCTCCATGATGACCTTGAGGATGAAGTTTATATGTAGCAAGCATCATGTTTTATTGCTCCGGGGAATCTAGTAGCCTTGTATATCGATTGCGACTCACATTACGGTCTAAAACTGTCTCCTCGGTTCTGATTTGGGAAGTTCAGCATAGTAATTCAATAGTTTAGCATAACTTTTAGTGAAGCTGATCACTCTGTGTTTTCGATATGCTGCTCCAAATCTGTGTATTTATTTGGTGGTTTATGTTGACGATATTGTTGTCACCAGCAATCATCAAGGTATCACTAATTTAAAGCAACGTCTCTTTCAACATTTCTGGACTAAAGATCTCAGCAGACTGAAGTATTTTCTAGGTATTGAGGGTAGTCAATCCTATCGGGTATTGTTATTTCACAACTAAATATGCATTAGACATTCTTGATGAGACAAGAATGATGGAATATAGACCCATTGACGCTCCTATGGATCCGAATGCTAAACTCCTGCAGGACAGAGGAAGCCATTCAGTGATCCTTGCAGATATAGGCAACTGGTTGGTAAGTTGAATTAGCTCATAGTGACTAGACCTGACCCTTTTTTACTACGAGTGTTGTAAGTCCGTTCATGGATTCTCCCTATGATAGTCACTCGGATGCAGTTGTCCGCATTCTGCGATATATAAAGTCAGCTCCAGGCAAAGGACTACTCTTTGACGATCGAGGCCATGAGCAGATCGTTGGATATACAGACATTGATTAGGCAGGATCACCTTCAGATAGACTTTTACATCTGAACTTTGTGTTTTAGTAGGAGGTAACTTGGAGTCCTAGAAGAATAAGAAAAAAAATGTGGTTGCTCGATCTAAGGTAGCCTGAGGAAGAATTGCGGAAAGATGATTAGACAATAGATGGCGGATCTCTAGTTTGCCGATGGCATGACCCTAGATAGGAGACCATGGAGGTCGAGGATCAGGGTAGACAGTTATTAAGTAGTCGAGCGATTTCACTCTTCCCAGTGGTAGAGCATGGTTCTAGCCTCCTACTAGGCCTCTATCTAGTGGTAGAGCATGGTTCTAGCCTCCTAGTAGAAATCTTTCAGGACACCATTTCTTCCAAGCAAGCTTATACCCGCAAGTAGTGCTGGCAAAATGATCCCATATTTTGTCAACCAGCCCAGCCCGCCCATATTTTAGTAGGTTGGATGAGTGATTTCTTAGATGGGAAAAATTTGGGCTTCAACCCATAGAAATATGGGTAATCATGGTAATATATGGGTAAAATATGGGTTAGCCTAATAAGTTATTTTCCACCTTTTGCTGAATCCAAACTCTTGATATCATTTATGAACAACCTCCAAAGATGAATTATTGTACTCGGAAATGAAAAACCAACCCAGTTTAGCTTTATTGTGCAGCAACACATTTTGAAGAGAAAACATAGACCAATTTTTTTATTGAAATAATAAAGAAAATTTTGTAGGACATCTTAATTGAAAATATTTATCAATAAAGCATATATAGCTGAGTTCCCACCATGTGAAAACTAATTTTTTTTCGTGTAGACATTGTTAGTATTGTTTAGCATTTTTTAGAAAATATCTTTTTATTTTCTCTAAGTACAACTTTCTATAATTTTCCCATTTCGTCCAGAAAAGTAAATGTTATTTTTCTCACTTTTACTGCATCACTTTCGAGTCAAAGGTACTCAACACTATATTAAGAATTTGTACTTTTGCTCTTTTTATTTTATTATTATTATTATTATTATTATTATTATTATTATTATTATTATTGTTATTGTTATTGTTATTGTTACTTTATCATTATTTACATTGATCTAAGCTACTACCAACCGCTATTCCTCCTCAGAAAGTGCAACACATAATCACTCAAATTTGAGCAAAGTCTTATGGGAAACCTAATTTGCTTTCATTAACTGAAATGTACACAGCTGTTGATTGACCAAGCTAATAGGTAGCTCTCACAAGTTTAAATATTTAAAAAGATGCCAAATAGAAAGATCCAAGTACACTTATGTTGGGATTCATTTGCCACTTGTTATTACGTAAATTTCATTTATATAGGAAAAGGTATAGGAAAAAATATTTCTGACTTTGAAGATAGAATAAAACTAAGTATATTCTACTTTGCTCATAAAAAAATGCTAAAGTAGAGTACCATTTACTCATTGAAATATGGGTTAACCTATTTTTTACCCAACCCATTTGTCCCCAAACCATTTTACCCATATAAAATATGGGCGGGTAGGATTATGGCCCATTTTATGTTGACCCATTTTCAACCCGCCCTAATTTGACCCAGCCACCCATTTGCCACCACTACCCGCAAGGATGTATAGAAAAAGGAACAGCCTTTGGTTAGCTAAGTCTATTTACTGTGCAGCTATGCTTCTTCAGTACGTTGTAGCGACTTAATGGCACCAAGATTATGCAGATTGCTGAGCTTCTATTCTCATTACATCCATTTCTCATAATCCAATCAACGAACCTTGATAGAGATGCAACCAAAAACTTCTTTAATATTTTTAAGAATAATGAAATCCTATCAAAAAGCTAAGTGATAAATTACCTCAAGTTAATCACATTAACAAGATAAAGGTGTGTGTTGTGTTGAAGTAAAGCAAAACTCTCATCCGCCATCCCAGTATATGTGCAATGCCTAACAACATCCAATAGACCTATAAAGATTAATAACTCAATATTAGTAGGAGTAAAAGGCTAATTTTGTTTTCCTATCAACTAAAATTTTGGTAGTCCATCAGCACATACCAGGGTGACAATCATTATCAACCTCATTAACAAGCTCCTGGATGCTAGTGAGGTCTGCGGTTTCACTAGGATTCCTCCTTTGTCTGATAGAAGACCTGCAACATTGTTCTTTGCATGAAAAAATATGTTGCTAGCATGTATAACTAAACTATCATATATACAGCTTAATTGAAATCTCATGTTTGTATGGTAATGTGCATGCCTATATACTTTACTCAATATTGCTAACTTCCAATGAACTATTAGTTGAGGGAAACCAAAGCAAGCCGACAAGATCTACAAGCCACAGAATCCTCCGTCAAGTTTTAAAACATGTATAGCTCCAGCCAGGAACCTTCACTGTAAAATAGTATTGGCAGTAAACAAGAAGTATCCACTTCAGCTTCTTCCACAATGGTGCCACCATATAGTGCAAAACAATAAAGATGATAGATGATTATATAATACCAGACCTCCCCAGTCATTTATCATTTACATGATGTTCTCCTTTCATGTTGTCTACTATCAAGAGAACATTTCAAGTGATAGCATCAAAGGAAAATCAACACTTGAAATCAATGACCAGTCCTTGAAGCTCCCAGAAGACTAATGACAAGGTCACAAACAAGAAAACTTTAAGAGAAGCTCCAACGCCTTGAAGTGAAGATAAAAAATAAAAGAACAAAAGAACAAAAAAAACTTGTACTGGGGGATGAGTTGAAGGCTTTAGAGGACTCCACAACCTATTGAACATATTTGAAGTCCAACTTGTGGAGTTAGAAGGGAGGACGACAAGAAACAACATTTAACAGCTTGAAAAAGCCCCCTCACAAGTTGCACGGCCAGCCTAGTTGATGTGGGACAGTGAGCACGACCAACATAGCTTATTTGGATGTTTCTATATTTAGTTATTTTATTAGACTTGGTTAATAAGTGGGACTTGTTTGGCACATGCCATTTGAGTTATTTCAATTTTCGTTGGCTGATTTCACTATTTTAGACATGTGGACCTAATTTAGAAAGGCCTAGGGTCCTACGTCATAAGTAGCATCTAGAACGTGAGGGGCAGTAGATTACCATGTTTTTGAATGATTAAACGTTCTCCATGGTGAGAGTTAAGAAACCCTAGTGGCTCTTGAAGAACTCTACCGCTTATCCATTCAAGTGAGTGATCTTCCTTGAGGTAATCTAGATTCCTTCTTGTTTATTGATATCTTTGGTTCTCTTGTGGTATTCTATTGGAAGTTTTGGTGATTGTATAAATAATATTCTCAATAGCTACTAAATCAAGGTCTAGATCACTTATTTCCAAGTTCTTGTTTGTTTATTGGAGTTCTTTCATTCCAAACTTGTTCGTATGGATTTTAATTCCGTTCGTGAAGCTATTTACTTCCAAACTAGTTCTTTTGGATTTTAATTCGTTTCTTTCAGGTAGTTTTGGTTATTTTCTTCTTGTTCTCTACAATTGAGGGTTGCACGTTTCTTTCATTTTAGTCTGGTGTTTGCCTTCTAGTCCGTGCTTCTTGTTTAGTTGGCGTCCTCCTTATTTGTTTCAACCTTATCCGTTGTGAATCTTCGTAATACTCTAGGTTCCTGTTCATCAATTCTTGTTATTGCTTGTTTATTTAATTCTTCACTGTTTGTCCTTCTTTGATGATGCAGATTGAGATTGAAGCTGCCACTGCAGAAGGAGCAGGTGGTTAATCGAGTTGTACACTAGGCTTGCGTAGTGGTACCTAGCCGTTAAGCTAGTTAAAAGACCAGTTGTTGAGAGTACAGTTTAGTCCTTTATGTTTTAGATAACAATTTATCTTATTTAGTCATTAGACCCAGTAATTAACCTAGAGGTCCCTATCTCGTCTCTGTTAGAATTCTGCTATAGTACTGTACTAACCTTATCCATTAAAGGGCCTTGGTGGCGAGTCATCTAGGGTTAACAAGGGATATATATTGTAATGTTCTCATCTAATGTTTCTTATCAATGAAAATATACCCTAGCCATAATTAGCTAGTTTAGCTTAGCTTCTTCTTCCATTCTCTGTTTTTCTCAGTTACTGTTTTATTCATTCTGCAACAGTTGGTATCAGAGTACTTTCTTGATCTCTATGGGTATTAGCAATGGCTACTGATATGAATGAGATTAAATCGAAGTTCGAGAGGATAATTGTGGAAATTGCAAATTCACTGTCAGACATGTAACATCCCGTAAATCTAGATTAGGTGTGGAGGTATTAAATGAGTATTAATGTGCCATTTTAGACATGTGAAGTACTATCGGGATGAGTATGGGTGGAAATAGTTGTTTTGGAATCAAGACGGCTAGTGAGGTGCTTAAGATTCGATAGAACGGCTAAGTTTTCGATACGGAGCTCCGTGTTAGGAGTTATGCCCATTTTACCGAACATTGCCAGAATGGCCTAGCGCGCCAGGCCAATTTTCCAGAAAAACTCAAAATTTTGGCACCGTCGAAAAATACACCGTGTTCGATGCGGCTTGCGGCGCCCCACGTACCGCGCCAGGCCATTTCATGCCGAAGCGATTTTTTCCGAATTTTATAAAAGCTTAACTTCGTAAAACTTTTCCCATTTCATTCTAAACCGTTTTTTTTGGAGAGAAAACACCCTAGGGCTTCCACAAAGTATCTAAGGTGAGTTCCTACTCAAATCCCATTGATTATTATATCAATCTAACAAAGATTAACACTAGAATCCTCATCTATTCCATAGATTATCGATTGAATCTTCGTCTTGGACAAAAGAACTCTAGAATCCAAATTCAAGAGACTTGAACGTCAAGAAGGTAAGACTTTCCTACTTCAATTGATTATAGTTTTAAATTGTTGATTATGGACTCTAAGTTCTTGAGAGATAAGTTAACGGGTTAGATAGTAAGAAACATATGAACTATTGTGTGGTTTGGATTGTTGACTTAGGGTTGTTGTAATCATATGGGTGATGAAGAATGATGATACTTGTAGCATTATGAGATTGTAGAATCATCTTGAAGCAAGATGATGGGTTGTTGGGTGTGGAAACACCTTTAATGAAGGTTGTGGAGCTTTATGCCCACCAAGTGTTTGATAAAATGCTTAGATGACCAAAACATGAGGATTCTTACTAATATTGAATCCCTTTGTGAGGCTAACTCTCTACGTTTGGAAATGTTAATGATTCTCCCTATGCCACGTTCTTTTACAACGTTACTAATTGCCTCAGAAATATAGTTAAGCTTAGTTCCTTAAATAGTCGCAGAACTTCTATTCTCTAGTTTCGTAATTCGTTCATGACTTTCATTCTGAACGTTGTGAGCTCAATACGTAATCAATATAGACTTGTGTTTGATACCATGAGTCTCAGTCTAGAATACCCAGCATGTTTATAAATGGTTAAAGCTTCAGCATGATTCTTAGTTCTTTTGTATAAATTGCTTAATGTTGAACACTTGTGTTTTAGGCCTAAGGCCATAGTATGTATACGTATACTTGGGCCTGGCCACAAACTTGTGCACTTATATTGGGCCTGAGGCCACAGATTATGTTTTCGGTAAGCAGGTGATTCTCCATTCACAACAGTAAGTATTCTTCTCGTTACTTCTTTTGTTCACTTCAATTATCAGATTAGTTTTAGTTTCAGTACTTACAGTTTTTTCTTTCAGTTGCTTTATATACTAGTGCAATTCAAATGTATTGATGTCCCTTTTTGCCCGGGGCCTGCATATGGGGATGCATGTAACGATTTACAGGTTGACGATTCTGCTTGCTAGGATATCTCGTATCAGCTATTGGTGAGCCCCAGTCTTTCGGGGGCATTATCCCTCTTTTCAGTCTTTATAGTATTTCAGTTAGCAAGGTATGCAGGGGGCCTTGTCCTGGTAAACAGTTAGCATTTTCATCATTCTTTAGAGACTTCATAGACTATAGTTGCAGTCAGTCAGTTGTTTAGTAGGCTTTTGTGTTAGCCTTGTCGGCTACTTATTCAGTATTTCGGCTTTTATGATATTTCAGTTAGACTTTTAGTAGCTCAACATGTGTTAGTGTTATTTCCGCATTCAGAATGTTTTGGTATCACATATTGATTCAGCCAGCCAGTTGGTTCGCTCAGTCACATGCAGTCAGGCACTGAGTGCCGTGTTACGCCCAGGCCATGGTTCGGGGCGTGACAGATTCGGCTGGAAAATCAGCATGAAAAAGCATTTGCTGTGCTGAAAGAATCCATTGACGAGGTGAGAAAGGATGATCGAGGGAAGGACATTGAAGGACCTCAAAGAGGTGGAGACATTTACACTCCTGATCATCCAATGGCTTGGTTACCTAATGTTCGTGTCCTGGTATTCCCCAGCAGGATACCCAATGGGTGAAAGTTCTAAGCCTCCATTTTCAGTTCCAATGAATATTGCTCCACCAAATGTTCACATCTCGTATGCAGCTCTTGGGCAGACACGAACAGGGGTACAAGGAGTGGGAATTGGAGATTGTATTACAGGGCACTAAACAAGATGATCATCAAAGAAAAGTTCCTAATTCCCATTATTCAGGGACTGTTGGATAAGTTGGGTGGATCACAAATATACACCAAGTTGGATCTGAGATCAGGACATCACCAAATGAGAATGGCCAAGAATGATATACAAAAAACTGCTTTTCCGGACACTATGAATATCTAGTTACGCTCTTTGACCTCACCAATGCCCCATCAAATTTCCAGGGCCTTATGAAGCGTGTGTTTGACGATCATCTTAGGAAGTTCATCCTAGTTGTCTCTAATGATACTCTAGTGTATAGCAGGAGTTTGGAGGAGCATTTACAGCGTCTGAGGATAACATTTAACTTGTTATTCCAACACAGGGTACTTGTTAGGAAGACTAAATGCTCTTTTGGTGCTACAAGGATTGAATATATAGGACACCTAATCTCTGCAGAAGGGGCAGCTACAAATCCCCAGAAGATAGCAGTTGTGCAGGACTGACCAATTCCTAGAAGTGTGAAAGAATTAAAGAGATTCTTGGGTTAGCAAGATATTACAGAAGATTCATTAGGAGATGTGGAATAATAAGTAAGCCCCTCACAGATTTATTGAAGAAAAAAGGCTTCCTTTGGTGTGAAAAGACAACAACTTTCAACCAACTCAAGAGGGCCCTGATCACTGCACCAGTGCTAAGCTTGCCAAATAGTTCACATCAATTTGTGGTGGAGACTAATGTTTCTGACATTAGGACTGGGGCAGTGTTAATGCAGGAGGGTCATCCCATAGCCTATCTTAGGGAGGGATTATCACTAAGACACCAAAGTTTATCTCTGTATGACAAAGAGTTGTTAGCATTGGTGTTAGCAGTGACTAAATGGTCACAGTATCTGCTGGGAAGACACTTTATGGTAAGAACAGACCAAAAGGCTCTCAGGTTTCAATTAGAGCAGGAATTGCACACAGGAACTTAGATGAAGTGGATAGCCAAGCTCATGCAATTTGATTTTCAGAATGGGTATTAGAAAGAAAGGGAACACAAAGCAGCTGACTCTTTATCTAGATTGTCAAATGCTGATTTGTTTTTATGTCTGTTGTACCTGCAGGTTCCATAATTCTTCAGAGGATCAAGGGGAGTTGGGAAACAGATACAGAATTAGTGGAACTCATCAGGAGAATCCAAGATGAGGACAAAGACTTGAAGGGCAATACATACATCAACCACCAACTCAGGATTTATGGCAGGTTGGTAAGTTGGTAATGATGGACAACTCAGGCTAGACATCTTGCAGTTGCGGCATAACAGTCTTAATGGGGGTCATTCAGGTATGGAGAACACATATAGAAAGGTTTCAATCTTTTTTATTGAAAGGTGAGGATGATATAAACAGTTATGTCAGAAACTGTTCAGTTTGTCAAAGAAGCAAGTATGATGTTGCAGCCTCACCCGGATTACTTCAACCATAATACAGTATGGACTTCATTGCTGGCTTACCCAAGTCAAAAGGGAAGACTACCATTCTAGTGATAGTAGACAGGCTGACTAAGAGTGGGCATTTCGTAGCCATCAGTCATCACTATATAGTTGCCTCTGTGGCACAAGTTTTCCTTGACCAGATCTTAAGCTTCATGGTATAACTCAAAACATTGTTAGTGACAGGGACCCTGTCTTTCTCAACAAATTCTGGCAAGAACTCTTCTCGGTGCATGGAGCTACATTAAGCACTTCTACAGCCCACCACCCACACTATGATGGACAAACTGAAGTTCTAACTAGAACCTAGGAAACATAGCTGAGGTTTTACCATTCAGATAGCCAATCTGACTGGTCCTAGTACCTTCCCTTGGCAGAACCGTGGTATAATACCACTTTCCGTTCTCCTATACAGACTACACCCTATGAAACCCTGTATTGTCAACCTCCACAGATCCATCTCTCTTATATGGCTGGAGATGCTGCTGATGAAGAAGTGAACAGGAGCATGATTGCAAGGGAATTCGAATCCCAAGTTCTCAAGTTTCATCTATAAAGGGCTCAGCAGAGGATGCAATCTCTGGCCAACAAGAGCAGGAGTGACAGATAGTTGCAACTACGAGATTGGGTTTATCTCAAAATACAGCCATACAGGCAAATCACTTTATCTAATCAGACTTTCTCTAAGTTGTCGGCCAAGTTCTATGGCCCCTATTACACAATTCAGAAGGTCGGACCAGTGGCATACAAATTACTATTGCCCACTCAAGTTGCAATCCACCCACATTCCATGCCTCTCAATTGAAGCTATGTCATGAAATGTCAATTAATATCACTCACCCATGGTGGTTGACCTGGCAAGTCCATACTGTGGAGTCCCAAGCTGTATTAGAGAGGAAGATGATTAAAAAGGGGAATAAGGCTGTCTCTAAGCTTCTCATACAGCGGAAGGAACGCCTAAAGAACAAGCTACTTGGGAAGATTATCATGTGATTAAAACCAGGTTTCCCACATTCTTCCTTGGGGACAAGGAAGGTTTTACAGGAAGGGAAATGATGCAGATCGTGAGGAGTTGAAACTGAAAGAGCAGGTACTTAGTCGAGTTGTACACTGGGCTTGCGTAGTGGTACCAAGCCGTTAAGTTAGTTATAAGACCAGTTGTTGAGAGTTATAGTTTAGTCCTTTATGTTTTAAATTACAATTTATCTTATTACACATTAGACCCAGTAATTAACCTAGAGGTACCTGTCTCGTCCTTGTCAGAATTCTGTTATAGTCCTGTACTAACCTATCTATTAGAGGACCATAGTAGTGAGTCATCTAGGGTTCACAAGGGATATATATTGTAATGCTCAAATCTGATGTTGCTTTATATCAATGAAAATATACCCTAGCCATAAGAAGCTAGTTTAGCTTAGCTTCTTCTTCCATTCTCTGTTTTTCTCAGTTACTGTTTTATTCATTCTGCAATGTTTGATGCCCAATTCTTTTTTTTTTTTTTTTGATAACCGTGGTGTCCGGGCCAGCTTGCACTCACCTCAATTAATTCCACGGGATACCTGTCCACCAAGGCTAGAACAGATGGGAAGAAATCACCTAGTGTTTTGTCTCTGCTGGGAAGTGAACCTGAGACCTCATGGTGCTCAACCCACTTCATTAGCCACTAGGCCACACCCTTGGTGCTGATGCCCAACGCCATCACCAAGCTACTGTTCATACAACGGACACCACTTTGTCAGAGATTTGTAGCTTAAATCACTTAATTAAGGTCCATTTCCTTCCTTCTCAGTAGATAATTGAATTATCCATCCTTAGACACTCCATCTCACTGCCTCCACCACTTTATTAGTGTTGTAAATGGCATATGCAGGATATTGTGCAAAGGGGTTTGGCAGAGATTGAGGTAGATCGTGGAGACAACCAACATCAGGGTCCCAACAAACACAAAAAGTGGGTTTTCCCTGCTCTATTTTCTCTTTTCTTTGTTTACAATGGAACCTCAAAGCAACAGTGTTTTGATATTGCACTTTTACCTTTTTAAACAGTTGGTCAAAAATACACCACTTTGTTAAAAAGCGTAATTTACCAATTTTAAACTTCTTCATTAAAAAAAAGATTACAAGTTAAATTTTATCTAGTTAAATGTACATATACTGTAAATCCATAGTTGCTTAAACAACTACGTTTAAGAATTCCTTTTTTTTTTTTTTTAATAAGGTAAAGTTTTATTAACAAAAGTACCAAGCTGGTAAAGAAGATACACCAGAAGCAGAAAATGTTAAAAAATTCATGCTTTAACAGACAACTATGTTTAAAAACTCTATGTCTGCATTCTATAATTAAAAAAAGTACAAAAGGCTTCCCATTTTGTGAAGCAATCTTTGCAATAGCATAGGAAATTTCACGATAACATTTAATGAAAAGAAATTAAGATGTTAAGTTGTTCACATCATTAAAGACTAATTTTGATTCAACATCTCTAGGTTCCTCGTCAGACACCGCAATTATGATCAACTATTTATCCCAAAAAGTTGACTCGACAGTTTAACTTGAAAATTATCCATTAACAGGATAATAAGGTGTACTTTGCCAAGGACAATAATTTCGGCATAGTCAGGAAATATACAAGTGGTTATGGATCTACTTGAGTTTTCTTTTGGTCAATTTGATGATTTTGCAGTAATGGTCACCTTTGGCAGCTGCAAAAGAAAATAACTTTTTTCAGACTTTGGGCCATTGGAGAATACAAAGACCATTTACCAGAAGAGTTTTGTTTGAAACTATAGGGTAAGCTGGCTATGGTCTTTTTGTTGAAGTTAAAAACCACAGGTCAAGCCTTCTAGGTTTCAAGCATGGAACCTTAACAATTTAGCAAACGTTATGTGAAACTCCTTCATCAAAGTACTGTAGTATTTTCTCGTGTCAAACGGGTTGCCCCTTATAGATGTGTGTCGTTTATATAATACTTAACAATACATATAACAAAATAGGCAAAATAATTGGCTAAGGGACAAAGATTTGGACAACTTGTCCCTTCCCTGAGTGTAGCACTACTAAAAAGAAAAGCTAACAATAGACTCAAATCCAATTTCGAGTTTCTAAATTAACCGTCGGTGCAAATGCATGAAGCATAATATTTACATACCAATATTCTAACAGAAACTGAAGGACGGGCGAGCAACCTGTCATGTTATAGAAATCTAAAATCGTTTAACAATTAGAAATATGTGCAGGAAAAGATGAGACCCACCTCACAGAGCTCAAGCAAGAACCTCTTTCTGAATTACTAGGAGGCTTCATTTGCATGTAAGCATGCAACCTTCCAGAAGGGTCCAAAGTATCTGTTCGTACCATCTTACGTGGCACTTTTTGCGACTTTATCCCTTAATAAAAAAGAAACATAATGGATATTAAAGAGACAGAATCTGCAAATTATCAGATTCTAAAAGAATTAGATAATTATTTCAAGCAAGGGAAAGTCAGTAAATGTAAGCGACATACCAGAAGGAGACGGATCTTTAGTGGAATCTTTAATTGTGGCCATTGGACTGGATGAAGAGAATTCAATGGTCTGTCTCACATATGAAATATGGTGGATAATTAGGAATAGTGAACAAGTTAGATCGCATACCAGTAGGCTGGCAAGGAAGCATGATAACCGTAGTGAACACTCCAGGACAAAAGTTCAGGTCAAACATACAACTTCATTTTGGCTACAATTCAAATTTCACCAATACAGTTGGATTTTCACATCCTAATCTTATGGATCTGCACTTAAGACTGCAGAAGGAAGAAGTTCATTTGGCAAAGAACCTAAAGGACTGAAAGTATGCACATTTGGATTTGGAAAAGACAACATTAGGGAAGCAAAATGAAAACAACAAGTTCAATAACTTCCTGATTGTTACATAGATGTTTTGGCAAAGTAAATCTCCAATCATCATCCTCTTCTTTTTTTGATTGGTAAATGTAATTCATCAATATGCTTTTTTATTACATAGGGGTAGGGGAAGGGGAAATAAGGGAGGGGATTACAACGTGGGGTTCGAACCCTCACCAACAAGGTGAAAATTCAGGTAGTCAACCAATTGAGCTACTAGATCCCTACATAATTCATCAATATGCAGCAGCAAGTGCTGTAAAATATTTACAAGGGAGGTTCATTACAGATTGTGTAATGAACTTAAAAAATCAACCTTGTTATCTATTTTTCAATAGCCACGACGCATAAAAAAAAAAAAGGAAAAGAAAGATACATTTGTACTTAATGCTAATTACACATTCAGTTTGCTTTCAAAAATTGTTGCATTCCTTTCTCTCCAAAAACTTCACCATATTACTGATGGAATGGTGTTCCTAGTCTTCCTCTTTGTCTTTCCTAAAACTTTTTAAGTGCCAGCATTATAGTAACTCCCGGTATGTTAGGAAAGAAACTCCAGATTTGTGAGGTGAAAGAGCAACGAAGAAATAGGTGATTGACTTCTTCGATTTGCTTCAGGCAGAGGCAGCATCTACTGCACTATTGATTCCCTATTCTGAAGGTTCTCGTGCGTAAGACAGGCTTCTTTCATCAATAAAACACTCAGCTTTCAGTGGTGCTATGTTTCTCCAAATGCATTTCCAGGGAATATCTCAGCAACATTGGGCCTCTGCTGCGTAGCATGATTTGACAGTAAACCTTCCTTTAGGGTCAAACTTCAACCATCGAGAATCATTCCGGGAAGAAGGGAAGGGGTCTAGTGAAGGAAATTATAGTGAACATAAACAGTCCACTTTCCAGCTCATTGATGTTGCACCTGAATATGATATTCCAGCCTTGATTAGTCTAATAACCTGAGCGCATCAGAATTTTGTGCCAGATTGAATAAGTTTGGGTACAGATCCATTAGGGTTGACTGTCCAGACCAGGTATCAAGCCAGAACCTTATTTTCTTGCCATCTCCAATTACTATTGAGGTCTTGGGTTGAAAAGAAACCCAATGGGCACTTATATGTCTCCAGACCATAAGTGTAAGGAGGAAGTATATATACCAGAGTTTGCAAACTTATACTTTGAGCCCTAAAATCCTTGATACCCATGGCCCCCTGCCTTTTTATCAGTAGAGGCCATTCCCCACATTACCAGATTGAAGGTCTTTCTTTCTCTATTCCACATTACCTCTTGGACTGATACTACAAGTTATTCTCCATGCCTTGTCTATTACAGGCCCATCCAACAAAGATTCAAAATTTGAAATTTTGTCTAAGGACCCATGTGGTCTCTGCGTGCCATGCCCTTTTAACTGTAAACCCTTCAAGTCCATTGGATTGACCAGTTAAAAACAAGCTTGCAAGGGAGTTTATCCCCATTTTGCCAGACTATAGAATTTTCGGCCAAATAGGAATCCACAAAATGGAGTCTCTAACCTCGAACTTGATCTCCCTGGAATCAGAATGAGGCTCAGCTTTCAGACAAAATCTAACCCAAATCAAGTTTCCGTATCTCTTGTATTAGTGGGTGTGGTAGGGCCAGTAGATAATACCACTACAAACTAGTTTTTGGGAATCCTTGATAATGTATCTCACATGCTCCTGTATGCACAGATCTTGTGGAGATGATGTTTCTCACAGACAGGATGAAGTTTTCAGTGTGCTGCTTTACAATGTTTTAACTTTCAGGGGCCCCAGGAAAGCAAGTCTATTGCAATTCAAACTGTCCAACTTGGCATGTTCACCTTAGATACATTAGAGGGAAAATATCAGAGTATCATAGTTTGTGTAATCTATGATCTGAGGAGATCAGTATTAACAACTGAATCTCCTACACATTTAGTTCCTTGCAACTTGAAACAACTGACCAGGAGCACTATCCTAGCATGACCAGACGAAGGTTTATATGCTTTCAGGGAACATGACAAACAGTATTGAAATCCAAAAGCAGGTTTAAAATGCATAAAGGCGAAAACAGATCTGATTCAAACAATTCAAACAAGATGCATTATACGCTAAATTCTGCGTATTTCTTTTAAGGTAGTGAATATAAGTCAACCACAAGTATATTAGTCGAATCGACAAGCTAAAATGCTAATTAAAGAACCTCCTGACATTCTAGTACTGGAAACTCTGAACTGTTTGGGTTACTAGTTACTCACGCAAGTGCAAGACAAGTAATCTTGATATGAAAGTTTAACCACCCATGACAAGAAAATGAATGTAAATGATTATTAGAAAAGAGTTGTCCATTATCACGTAAACATTTTTCTAGAAATAAGAACTCAAGCATAAAAACTTTACAGCCAAAAACATGTGAGCATTTAAGGAGATGAATATCTGTAGTCCAATAATAAGTTGGAGAATGTTACACATGTAATCTTGAATAAACTCTTGTCCTATTCTACGTGTATTTCAGAAGTTGCATATAATAAATATAAGTCAAATTGATTTATCAAAAACAAAAAGGAGATGGAACCAAATTGTTGAGAACTGCTGTTTTTTATGTGTATAAATATAACATGTTTACATATCTTTAAGCAACTGTCAGGTAGGTGGTCCTTACCTGTTCCTGGAATGTCCTTGACACATTGCAGCTTCTCAATTTTGACTCTACTACAGACTGGATCTTCTCAATGAAGAACTCTTGATTCAGAAGGCTTACCTGCATATCAATAAATGATTTTCAAGAGTTGAACCATTAAACAATTATCCAATTCTTTCTCTTACAAAGCTAATTCTAATCTGTTACCTTTCTCAAAAGAATTGCTAATCTATTATCTATCAATCTATTATTCTTATTAAATATAAAATTAGGAAGCCCCTAAGTCCAAAGTTGAATTGCCATAATGCCTGTCAAAAGGCAAACGACTTTTCTACCCTTAAATCAAACACTACTACTACAATATTTTACAAAAATATAAGGATACATTTAAGTAAATAATATCAGATTTGATATTGTACAATGAATCAACCACAATATGCCTGTTAAATATATCAAATATAATGTTCAATGTTTTTGGTATTCTTAAGGGAACCGTGGTGTTCTTTGTATTTCTAATTAGAGTAAATTCATGGAATATTTATTTTTTCCATATTCCAAATGGAAATACGAAAGGTTATGTTTGATAGCTGTACCATTTTATAACAACCTAATGCCACAAATTCTTGGACACCAATATACCATGAATGTTTGGGCTACACTAAAAATTCTGAAAATTTAGTGAGGAATCACAAGGCAGTGATGATGATTTCAACACAGAACAAAGATATGTGGTAGTAATCTTAAAAATTCAAACAAAAGTTGATTTCGTCAAAGGAAGAAATTGAGACAAGCAAGTTTAAAGAACCAAAAGTTGAGCTCTTTGTCTCCACCTGACCGGACTTGAACTCAAACCCTATCAGATATCATCATTCTTTGTCGGGCAATTCCTATGTGTTTTTAGTTTTCCATAGGTTCTGTTTTTCTCCTCTTCTTATTATTTTATTTAAAATTCTTTGGGCCCCTATAGTGTGTTTCTCTATTTTATTTTACAACTTAAACTTGCTGACTAAATCAATGTTGTTTCCTTATGATCATAGCTTCTACAAGTGAGTTTTCATCTGAGGGTTATTTCTTGGACCTTCTGTGTGATTTTTTCATGTTGACATGACCATTAGGCGTTTCTATTTTTAAATCTTTCGACAACAGCAATAACAAGTATGCCATAATCTTGAACAAGTTGGGGTTGGCTATATGAATCGTCTGACCATGTTACTTCATTTAAACTCATCTCAAGCCAATATTATACAAAATTAGCCTGGCCATTTTAACCTTTCTAATTCTAAAAGATTCTGACTCTTTTATGACTTTGCATTTTCTGCATGAAACCAAGTAGAGAGTTCTCAGAATAAAAAAAATGAAAAGACACATAAAAAGTTTATCTCGCCATCCCCACAGGTATATTATAAATTCCTTGGGCCTAGAAATGGAGGTTACAACATTTTCTTCCAGAAGGAGTTTTCTTTGTGAATGTAGATGAACCAAGTAAATTACTTGAAATATGAGAGTTCTCACATCAAGTAACCAATTTTGTTCATGAAAGCAATAAGGAACGACTAAAGATCTAAAGTGAGTGCAATAGAAAAATGAGGCAGAATGAGGAAATGGCCGTAATGAAAATGCCAAATGTGGAAGCAATTCATTCTTCGTTTGCAGCATGAGTACCATTCCCTTAAAATGGGAAAAGACATGCAAAACCTGTATGTATTGAATCTCAGGTTCAAGATAATGGCTTTCGTTGTAGTATGTAGCTTCACTTTTGAAGATTATGTTGGTAATACATTCATGCATTGGATTTTGGATTTCATATGTAGACTACTTAAGAATAGAATAGCAACACAAAGGATAATATTTATGTGATGCACTTCTCTTTAACTTTGGAATAACCACAAGAATATACAAAATCTTACTTATACATGCACATCATGAACGTACAGGTTACATGTCGCATATTACTGCTTTAAACTACAACCATCAAAACAATAGAAAGGTCCACAATACTGTTATGTGGAAGATTATTACATTAATTTGTGGTAGACATGCATGTAGAGGAAAAAACAAGGAGACTTGAATATTTTATGAAAGATAAATGATGTTTCAGAAGGGAAATATATAACGGTATAGAGATATATAGTGTCACGAGAGAATATTGAGGAGATGTAGTAGGTCAAGAATAGCCATTCCCTGCATATTCATTAGACGTCTAGAGGATATGTGATGAAAAACTGGCCTTTTTACAATTTTATTTTTATTAGTTAACTAAAAGCAATTGCTTAGAATATGCTACAAATCTTCCTTTAAAATTTTGATTTATACCTTACACATGTTTTTAATAATATTTTTGTAATTAAAAAAGATCTTTTACTGTTAACATGGGATAAACATGCAAGGCACGTACCAAAAACCATTTTTATAAAAAGTATGAATAACCAAAGCAAACATACATTGAAAATCTTTATGTTAGCAAGAGGGCGCTAATTTATAGGTTCCACGAACATGAGGGTTGCTAGAAAAGAATGCCCACAAATAACCTATGAATTATTAGCACAAACTGGCTGCATCAGACCCTCACTAGCTATCCACAAGAAGCACAAGAGAAGACTCATCGAGTTCTCGATCAATACAGTCAAACTTTTGGCATTGTTTCCATAAAAAAACAAATCAGCAATTTCATGGTCAAACCATAAAAAGAGAGTTTTGCAAGTGAAGGTTAAGTGTCCAAAGAACCACTCAAAGAACAGTATGCAATTCTCCTTTCTACAAGTAACCGTTTTAATTCTAACCATACAATACCGCCTGTTAGGATAGAGATTCATGAAAGTTTTAAGGTACCTCTCTCTTTGTTGGGTGTATATTCACATCAACATGCTCAGGTGGCAAAATGATTGACATGTATATGAAAGGTTTTGATGCTTTAGGCAATGTTGCAGTATAGACTATTTCAATTGCCCTCTTCAAAGCACCACAATCAACGAGTCTATCTGGAAAAGAAAGAAAAGGAACAATTGCCAAATCAAGACAGTAAACTAATTGATGCTAATGAAGTTCTACTTTTAGGAAACTAGTTGAAAGCATCAGAGCATCGAAGTCATGTTAATAAATATGGGAGTGACCAAGGAGCACAACAGTTCTAAACTTTTTTTTTCTTAGAAGCTCTACATGTATACGAAAACGAAAATGCCAAGGTTGATCGCAGCAGTTGTCAGCAGATCATAAAGTTGAAAAGATCTTAAAGGAAGCATAAGGTGCAATGTCCAAGTCCAGTATACCATAACTCAACATTTGAGATTGGACGAAGAATACATGCAAATTTAATTGGCCAATATATGATAGTTATATATCTGTAGCGGATAGTTGATCCAGATTCAACTAACGAGTAAAGCTGTGTTTATTAAGGCTGCAATAGACATAACATCAACAACCCTTCAGTCTCGGTTGACCACACTACTACATACCATTTATGAAAAGCACCATGGTTATCTTCTTTGCAATATAATTAGAGTTGGAGATGAAACCATCCATCCTAAAAACTGAATTTGATGGACCAGTATCAGAAACTTCGATTTTTATCAGATTTCGAGCAACTGAAACTCCATAAACAGATCTAATTGCATCAAGCCTTGAAGAAGTAGCGAGAGTGTGAACATCTGCTCTACCAGCTCCATGCTGTGTACAAAGAAATTCTAAAGTGATGTATTTCTAAACAAATGCTTGAACACGAGAGAGTAAGTGCTAAAAGCAATAAAGGAACATAATTTTGCCATACAACTAACCTTTCTACAAGAGAAGCTCACATGTGTGTGATGAACTGCAAACCTACTAATAAGGTCGACAATTTTTGGATAGTCATCGGCAGAATTCTGAAGGGTTTTCCTTCGTGCAGCCATGTTATAAAACAAATTTTCAATCTGAGGCGAAAAAAATAACCAAGCGTAAGTTCATGTAGCAATTATTATCGCTTCACACATAAATAGAGAAAATATTGGTGAACTTCCCAATTAAGGACACTTCAATAAGTGGAACTCAGTTCATTGAAAAATAAAGACTATTACTCGAAATTGAAGCCACTTTCGAGCTAGGTCTTATATACCATTTTAACAAAAAAGAAAAAAACACTTATGTTGCCTTCAATGTTTCCACAGTCCCAGTGTCCGTCAAATTATATATGAGGACTTAAAGATGAAGAGTAAAACATGAGCATAAATACAAGGAAACAAGATGTCGCACTCATACCATCATCTGGGTACCCTTGACAGCCGCACAAGCTTTTGGCTCATCCTCCATCAAACCATCTCTATATGTTGCCCTGGAAGATCCCAAGAAAAAAATATTAAATCAAAATTGTAAAAGACCAATTTACTTTCTCTAAATCATATAATGACTATTTAGATAAAAATGAAGATGAAGCAAAGGCAGATGCATAATTTAAGCTTGTTGGTTTCAATCTTTAAAGTTCTTAGCAGTGAACTTATTGTACTTTTGATTTATGGGTCCAAAATATATATATATTATTTAGAGCCCGTTTGGATTGGCTTATAAGTTGCTTATAAGCTGTTTTCAGCTTTTTTGAGTGTTTGGCTGGCCAACTTAAAGCCATTTTGTGCATAAAATAAGTCTAAAAAAATAATTGGGCCTGTTTGGCTTAGCTTATCTAAAGCAGCTTATAAGCTGAAAACAACTTATAAGCCAAAAAAAAATAATTTAGCCTACCCCAACTTATTTTTTTTTGGCTTATAAGTTGTTTCCAGCTTATAAGCTGCTTATTTTAAGCCCATCCAAACAGGCTCGGCTTTTCCCATATATATCCATGTTCCATGTCGACAATAGCTAATAAGCTACATCCGCCACTGACATGAAGAAACCTAAAAGAAAACAACCAAAGTCTGCTAGGGAATAACTCTCAATATTCCAAGGCACACTAACTTGCTGCCAAAGAACATTACCGGAAAAAAATACTTTGACATAGAAAGATGTAATTACTGAAAGCACCACCTACATACAAACTAAAATCCAGGGGAAAGCATACGAAATGAAAATGTTTATCATGCATGATTTAATTCCCCAACAACATATATTCCAGTGAGCTATTTCATTTCCTCCAATGAAAAAACAATATATCACCTGTATCCATGCAACTGGCCCATGGTAATGGTGGTGACAGTGACATGACCCACATAGGTCATGCTAGCCAATGCTTCTCCTCTAAATCCCATCGACCTAATCGACTGCAAATCTTCAAATTTACTCAGCTTCGACGTCGTATGCCTCTCGCATAAAATTGGCAAATCCTCATACTGTAGACAGATCAAAACATAAAAAAGAATCAGGATAAAATCTTTCAGTGGAGAAGCATAAGAGTCGAAATATATAGCAGTGTTTATCCTAGCATAAAAGTGCAACAAATTTGAATATTACTTAAGATAACATCAGTACTTCTGTTGTCCCAAAATATATGGCAATTTCGGTAACATATTAAAATGTACTCCATTTGTCCCAATTTATGTGACACTTTCTCTTACCGAGATTCAACTTGACTCATCTTAGAAGTTAATTTGGATTAGATCAAAACAATATTTTAAAATTAGAAAAAAATTACTCCCTCCGTCCCAATTTATATGACACTATTTCCTTTTTAGTCCGTCACAAAAGAATGACACATTTCTATATTTAGTAACAATTCAACTTTAAATTTATCTTTTTACCTTTAATGGAATGATTTCTAGCCGGAAAATTTTCTATGGTTTGTTTTAGACCACAAGTTTTAAAAATCTTCCTTTATTTCTTAATCTTGGTGCCCAATCAAACACCCTCGTGTAAAATGGAACAGGGGAACATATGAAAAGTACCATAAGATGCAATTTTCTCATGTCAATATGATAAAACAATACATTAATGTTCACATAGTTTGAATCTCGATAAGAGGGAGTATTTTTTTTGGCCATTAGTTACAACTGCCAATATTCAAAACTCAATTTAAGAGAATAATATCAGTTCCAATTTTAACTCCAAACGTTAGTAAAATAGAGTGTTTAGAATGAGAAGCGTACACGGATGCCATGACCATCATCGGAAACTTGGATAAGTTTAAGACCACCATCCTTAACAACAACCGAAATAGATGTGGAATTAGCATCCAAGCTGTTCTCAATTAGCTCTTTCACAGCAGATACTGGCCGTTGGATTACTTCCCCAGCCGCGATTCTGTTCACCACTGATTCATCCAACCGTTGAATCTTAGGTGGCTCCTTCACTGGAATAATGGTTTCATCTTCCATTGGAATCGGTTCATCTTCAATTTCCATGATTGTACACTGCTATGCTATTTTGTATTGTACAGTGTGCTGGTGGATGGGTATTTATGGACAGGCTTTACCCAGGCCCAACTGTTTGGCGCCAAAAGGGAAGGGGTTATTTACTCACTCACTGTCAATCAATACGCTCTTTGCTTTTTAATCTGTTAAAATAATGGTACATTTTTAGTTTCAGTAATAATTCAAATTTAAATTTGCTTTTTTACACTTAATAAAATGATTTCTAGCCCAATAAATTTTAAGATCACAAATTTTATAAAAATTTCTTTATTTCTAAAATTTCGTGTCTAATCAAATACCTTCGTCTAAAATAAGATGTTTTTCGATGCCCCGTTTAAGTTTTGACTCCATTTAAAAAACAAATTTGCACGGTTTGCCTTTAAATGGGCTTTTGAGTCCCACATCGAGGACTAGAATATTATCAAGGAATACGTGACTAGTAATAAGAGCATCGAGAAAAATTGTCTTAATGAGTAAGGAAAACAAAGCTGACGGTGAGAGGCGGCTGTAGCGCTTGTGAAACATTTTGTAGCGCAAGAATTTATGGAGGGGTTATAGGCTGGCCTAGTGTTGACGCTGCCTGCTTGGAGAACTCGCTTGTGCGGGCCTCCCATAACCACACCCAATACTTAGTCCAAATCTTTTTATAACAATTCTTTTATTATTATTTTCATCTGATACTCGTATTGGAACCTGACTATATTCAGATTCGCATTGCGTAGGGGCCCATTCGGGGGGAAGCGTTTCTTATTAAGGATTTTTTTATACTCAGGGCCTTAGACTCAGGGCTCGAACCGAGCTCTCTGATTAAGGGAGGAGCAGCCCCATCCGCTTCACCACATCCTTTGGTGGTAATACTTTTATTAATTATATATATATAATTGTCATCAAATGGGTTGGTCTTGAACTTATGCGCATAACTTGTTGGATATTATTATGTAAAAACGGAAAAGTTGTTTGTTATGAAGGGTAAAAATTAAAGACCAACAAAAAATAGGGCAAAAGTGCAAATGAACTAGATTTGCGGCCGGGGTTCAATAGCAAAATTTTGAATTGATGATTCAAGTCGTGGAAGCAGTCACTAATGTGCGGTTGTTCCCCGAACTCTGCTAATACGGGATGCTTTGTGCACCGAGTTGCCCCTTCAAAATTTCAAATTAACAGACAAAACTTGTCTTGTCATAATAATTGTCAATATATTTGCCTGATGTAATGACCTATTTGGTCGTTACAGGCAATTTCCTCTTTTCCCAAAAATACCCTTCTTATAGATTCTCTTCTCTATGATTTAACTCGTGGGGATAGGTAATAAGGTTCCCGAGGCAATCGGGCAAGTCTTGATTTGTTCCAAGGATTTTAGAATCTTCTAAGTTGAATTAGTGGGTAAGCGTTGACCAATAGTCGACATCTGGAAGGTAATGAAAATCCATAATTTCTGCTGCAGGTGTATCGCACCTGCGAACTATGGGCCGCATCTGCGACGATTCTTCCGTTTCTACGGAATTTTGGAAGGGTTAATTGAGTTCTACATCTGCGGAATATTTCCTGCAAAAGCAAGGCCACACCTGCAAGCCTCGGTCCACTTCTGCAGGATCGCTGGAAATCAGAAACCCTTTTTATCCCTTCCAAACTCGAGCCTCGTTTACCCCTAAAACATATTCCTAGACCTAGGGAGCTGGTAGAAGACCATTTTGAGAGGTTTCTCAAGGTAGCTCATGGAGGTAAGTTCCCTATCCTTGCTTTGTCATTTCATCTTAGATTATTTAAGGTTTTCATGGTGGGAAGCTTGTTTTGGATGAGGCTTCTACACTTATAAAACCCTAGGTTAATAAATGAATTTTCTTAACTAATCTTGGATTGTTTTGGAAGGAGTTGATAGTTTTCAGCTTGGGTAATTTATTTCCAACTCTAATTTCAACTCCTAAGACAGATTTTTCAAATGGGTAAATTTGTTGGTCTTTCTTGAATTTGGGTTTTTTTTTTTTTGGTAAATTAGAGAAATTAAAGCTCATTTGAGGTTAGAGATGCGTGAAATTTAAGATGTTGATTGTTTAGGCTTCGGGTGGACAAATTTTATCTAAAAGTTTCAATTTTGTCCTTGTGGCCCAGGGTCATTTTCTAAGGTCATCTTCGAGTCCTTTTAGGTGTCACGACCCGACTAGGGGCCGCAACGGGTGCCCGGGGCTAACCACCGAGCACCGCTCGTTCTATTGCTCATCATACTCATTTAATGCTCTTTTATCAAATTTATACTCAATTATTAGAAAATCATCTTTCATTTTGAAAACATAATTACTTTCATATACATATGCCTCTCGACCATCAAAATAATATATATACATAATAGCATCCTCGTAAGACCATATAACCCACACATACGTATCTACGAGCCTCTACTAGAGTACTAGACATATGGACGGGACAAGACCCCGTCGTGCCCAAAATACATATACATATATATACACAAAAGTATAAACCCAAGTAGCACCTCCGGAATAATGGAGCGCTCCTGCAAATCTGCTGATCGCTCCTAAAGGTCTGGTCAAGCTCACCTCCCTGTCTACCCGTGGGCATGAACACATCGTCCAAGGAACACGAACGTCAGTACGAATATTGTACTGAGTATGTAAGGCACGAATGAATTAAGCATGAGAGAGAAATCATAAGTCATAATGGAGAAGGAAAAACCTGCGCGACCCTTAAGGCTGAATACATTTCATACATATATCATATATATACACAATCGTCGTACATGAATCATCATAGCGTATACATCTTCATGTCATATCATTCATCATCGTAATACCGTATCTGCTCATACACATAAGACATTATTTGTATTCGGCCACGTAGGGGCTCGACAATATCCGTATTCGGCCACGTAGTGGCTCGACAGTATTCGTATTCGGCCACGTAGTGGCTCGACAGTATCACATACATATCTTCCGTATTCGGCCACGTAGTGGCTCGACAGTATCACATACATCATAACAAGGATCAGTATATCTCATCATCATCATTGTCATCACATACATCTTATAAGCGTATCGTAACCTTTTATTAATGCATACATTTAAATTTAAAGACAATCTATGAAAATTACATCATATTCGTAGCATGGACTTCGTATGAATATCGTCGGATAGACTTTATAATCTCTAGGTTTAAGCTCAACATTACCACTATCGTTTATATAGCATATCTCTTACCCTTATCTCATATGAAATCCTCTATGAACATAGACTCGCAACTTTGCGGAATATTGGTCATAAGACGTGCATTAAGGCTTATGGACAATCTATAACAATGTCGGGGTGACATAAGGTCGAGAACCCCCGATTACATTATGGAGCATTCATAGGTATTCCGCCTCACCTTGAAGGAATTAGTATATAAGGTGAGTGTATATAACAAGTAACACCAATAGATTATAGTTAATGTCGTAAGCTTGGTAGAAACATTATACCATGAACTCTAGAATCTTTAGACTTAAGTTTATCATCTTCATTATCGTGCTCATAACATGCCTCTTACCCTTATCTCACGTGACTATTTATGATCATAAACTCTTAGTTTTTCGGAAGGTAGGGAAGTCATGGGGAGGTAGGGAACATAATATCATGGGAGTTACATAAGCCTCATTAACTTTGTAAGAATGTCATATCCTGAACTTTAGGACTTCCAGACTATTATTCATCATCAGTAGCGTCATGCTCATAACATATCTCTTCTCTTTATCTTGTATGAAACTTCTTATACTCATAGACTCATAGTTTTTGATATGTCAGAAAAATCATGAAGAAGGAAGGGATATCATATCATAGGACTCATGCCTTGGAAAGAAAGAACTAGCCTTACATATCTTTTCCTTTAGCTATTCCACCGCTTGATCGTTCCCCTTCAATATTCACGTTCCTACCTTCAAGAGAAGTCGTATGAACGTTAGTCAATCGATTACTTAAACGTGCTTACTATTTCTAGGAAAATTTGGGCAGCATCTCCTTTGTTTATATAACTTTCCTCATATAATATATCAACTCCCAAACGTTCATAACAACATTCACAATATCGCAAGCAACAATCATCGTTCATCTACATTTACCACAATTCACCATTTTCCTTCAATTTCTCCATAATTATGGTTATAGCTCATTATCGCGTGTTCTCATATATAATACTTATTCCATGGTCTAAATTTCATTTATAACATATTCATAGTCACAACATACCAACATTCATGATTCACCCCAACCACTATTCAATAATGACACTATTCACTCATTTATGACCCATTTTCTATGTCTTTCTACAATTCAAGTGTCTTAGCCTTCCAATACCTTAAACATCATGGTATGGTCATGAAAATTACCTTAGATGATGGATGAACAACGCTTGAGTGGAACTTCTCTTCTTGCACCAAAACCCTAATTCACTTCCCTTGCGTTTTCTTGGTGTAGATGAGCTTTTGCTAGGTTTCACACACTTGTTTTCATGGATTTGGTGTAGTTGATCTTGGTTTTCCCTTGAATTCTTGTTTATGAAGGGTTTGGAAAGTTCTAGAGAATTCTTAAGTTGTGGAAAAGAAAAATGAAATGAAGTAAATGTGATTGGGTCTCTTATTTAAAACTTGAAATCTGTCCCGACGTCATTATACAGACAATTATACGGTCTGTATAAATTTATACAGTCCGTATAATTGACCGTAAATCTGCTCCAGTGACCATCCCACTCTGCGACAATTTGACGGCACATTATACGGGCTTTATAATTTTACACGGTCCGTATAAGTGACCGTGAAATCACCACATCAACCACTTCATTCTGTGACAATCCTACGGTCCATTATACGGTCCGTATAATCGACCGTATAACCCATCTTTTCACTGATCTTATTTTCGTCACTTCGCTTGATCTCCGATCCTTATGGAACCTTCTTAACACTTGTTTAGCACTTCATTAACAATCTAAGGGTCGTCATAACTCTTCTCCAAAACGTCTTTAAACTCTCATTAATTCAATACTCGAAATTCTTGCCTGACACACAACATTTAACCTGTTTTCCTTAACAACTTTCTTCCCTTAACTTAGATGTCTTTGAAATCTCGATTAGGGTCATCAAATGCTATTCCTTACTTGTCAAAAACATCGTATACGTCATACCCTTCGTTGGCATATTCACTGTACGCTGATGGGAAATTTTCCGAGCTGTAACATTAGGAGTGTGGCTTTGTGGTTTGCTCGTAGATTCGTTTGCTGATATGGAATACTTATTTGATTAGACCTTGCGTTTTCGGATGGGGTTCAAAAAGGGAAGAAGCTTAAGATGGATAGTTCGTGGCTCCTGTTCGGTTTCGAGGTAGGTTGCGACTTAACCCTGTTTAGACTCCGATTATTGAAGCGTGTATAGATGATAATCATTAATGGGGAACAGATGATAGTCCTTCGGGCATGGTGTGGAGGTGAATTCCAATTAGGTTGGTGTTGTCAGCTGTTATGTGGGTTTGTCGCCATATTTGCTTAGATTGTGACTAGGTTTGGTGTGGATTGTTTCTTGATATTATGTTATGATTCATGAATAGGGAAGGAATATGTGTTATTGTAGTTGGAGACCTGATTGAGTCATTATCCGTGATTTCTCACTTATCTTATGAATAGAGAAGAATTTATACAATCATGTATTGTCGAGGTCGACACTCTTGATATGCATTATCGATTCTCTGATAGGAGTTATGGTGAGTTGATTCAGTGTTAAATTGATTCCCTAGCATTGGCTTGTCTTCTATTTCTATAAGATTGCGGTGTGATTGAGTTTGACTTCATGCATGGCATTGCATTCCCATACTTTACAGGTGATCTGATATGATTGAGACTTGATATGATATGTGAAAGTGTAGCCTCTGAGGACTTTGCCGGAGTGCATAAAAGAAAGATCAGAGCTCGTGATCTGAGGTCTTTACCGGAGCGAGATGAGTGCTCGTGTTCGAGGTCATTTGCCGAAATGAGGTTACATGGACTTTGCGGGTCCCCAATGGGTCATGACTTTGAGGCATTGCCCTTAGCATGTGTGTACGGTACGAAGAGGAGGCCTGGAGGGCATTGCATAGCATCGCATCTCATTGCATTGCATCGCATCCCACATCATTGCATGATACATTTTCTCACTTGATACTTTGTTGATGGCTCAATTTGATTATCGTTTAATTGTAAGGTTGTTTGTTTAGAAGCTTGGTGCCCTTGGGAATACTACTCTTGTTGTATCAAGTGATTTTATGATCCTATTCCCAAAAACTATTTCTTGATTAACTTTTTAGTTACATTATTGAATGACTTCTAACTTGTTTGGCTAAGTTTCTAAAATCATTACAATTATTTTCTTATTGAATTTGCTCGAAACAAAAAGTAGTAACCGACTATAATGCTCAATGACTTGTAATATTCAATCCAAACCATATGTCAAATCACGAGATCAATATTTTAACTGTATTTACCTAAATCATAGCAACAAAATTCATAGGTAATTCCCTAAGTAATACAATCCACGGGTAAATCCCTAACTAAAATTGCAACAACAAAATCCCAAGGTCATTTCACAGGTAATAAAATTCTTAGGTAAATTTTCAAGAAATAGTCCCCAGCGAAAATTGCAAAAACAAAATCCTAGGTAAATCTGTAGGTAATAAAATCCCTAATTAAATCCCCAAGAAATAATCTCTGGCTAAAATCGCAGCAACAAAATTCCCATATAATTCCGCAGGTAAGAAAATCCTCAGGTAAATTCCAAAAACATAATCTCCAGCTAAATTTGCAGTAACAAAATCCCCAAGTAATTTCCCAGATAATAAAATCACTAGGTGAATCCCCAAGAAATAATCCCCAGGTAAATCCCCAAAAAATAATCCCTTGGTAAATCCGCAAGTACCATTACCTTGGGATATTCCTATGGGTTCTAAAGGAAATAAAAGTTTTTATATTTTTGGTTGTTTACCTGCAGAATTACCTAGGAAAATGATACTTGGGGATTATTTTTCCATATAAATCCCCATGTAATATTTTGGCGCTAAATTTACTTGCGGAATTATCCGGGGAAATCATATCCGCACGTAAAAATTCTAGAAATTAAGAATTTTTAGATTTTCGCATGTAGATCCGCAGAAATTACCTGTGAAAAAAATTCCCAGGTAAAATCCGTATGTAATTCTAGTTTTTCTAGTAGTGGTTGGTTCATGTTATCATTCATGGCCTCGCTACTGTTTCCGAAGCATTCATCAGAGACGTTTGGGTGAGATGTTAGAGGGTCCTGCGGCTTGGAGTGTCTTAAGCTTCCTGTTTATTTCTTATCTATAGACAGAAGTGGTATTCCGTATTGAGTATGTACTTTATTTTCAATTGTCTATGTAATTCTTTTAGATGCTCTTGTACACGTTGAGACCAGGTTTTAGGAATTTTATTTAATGGAGTATTCTTCCGCACTTGTTGATGATAGAACAACTGATGATTTATGGTTTCAGTGTATATAAATTCTGCATATGTTTCTGATGAAATTGATCAATACTTGAGCTAAATTAGCAATTGGAGAGTAGAATTAAACTTCTAGAACGTTGTGTTACTAATTCTAGCTTTGAAATACCCATTTTACCCTTATGGGTCCATTTTCCCCCTTTTTCATAGTTGTTTTTTATGCGAACGATAGTATAGCAATATGGGTATCATTGCTTCTCATTTCTAAATTAGAATTCGATAATGGATAGACTTTGAGTACTTGGAGGCTCTCCGGAAAGGCAAGGCAAATGTTTGATTGTTCGTGGCTCCAGCTCGACAGCCAGGTAGGTTACAGCTTACCTTCTGGTTAGACTTCAGTTAGCGAAGCATATTTAGAGTTAGTGATTGTCGAAGAAAGCATGTTACGCCTTCGGGTACGAAGTTGGGATGGATTACTTAGGTTTGTTATTGTTGACGGATTTATTGGCTCGTCGCCATGTGTGCGATATTGAACTTGTACTAAGTTGTTGCATTGTGATTATGATACAGTTGTCTGTCACTTATCTTGACATTATCATGGATAGAGGAAAGGACTTGATTTGATATTGATATTGTGATATGTGTCCATGTGTGGCACGATTGGGATTAATATGATACACTTGATATTGTTATTTCACATTGCATTCATCCTCATTTCCATGACACATTGATATTACCTGTGATTGGTGTTGATGATGATTAGTGAGAAGGAAACATTCGTGATTCTTGGGACATATTTGATAGCGTATCTATCTCTGGGTTGTGTGCGAAGTGACTGTACATGGACTTCGCAGGTCCCGCATGGGTCATGACTATTGAGACGTGGAGGTACTCCATCCATAGCATGTGTGTACGGAGATTACATTTGGCCAGTGCATTGCATATCATCACCCTTCACTTGTATTACATCTCTTATCATTGTATGGTACATTTCCTCCTTATTCTTTGGTTGATGATTCGTTTGAGTTGCTGCGTAAGGTGTTACTTAGAGACTTGATGGACTCGAGGATTCGAGACTTTCACCTAGGCTATGACCTGACATTACTACACTTGAGTTATTGTTCTTGGACTGTGTTGTGTTTGTACCTGATTGTGAGCATGTTTATTCTTCAGTTTCTTCCATTATATATGTTAGCTAACTGTTGTTGGCTTATGATACCTACCAATACATAGTGTTTGTACTGATACTACCTTGTTGTGTTCTTTTCTGAATGCAGAGTATGTGACAGGCTCCACTTCCCCTCCTCGTGACTGATTCCCGAGGCCTAGCTTGCGAGTATGTAAGGTGAGCATCTGTAGCAAGACGTTGCCTTGGAGACTCATTTATTTGTCTTTATATTACTCCATTCAGACAGCTCTCTTTGATTTTCAGACTTGTATATTCAGACGGTTATGTAGTTTCTCTTGTACGAGTCAGACCAGTTCCTTGGGATTGTATTCGTATTTCCGCACTCATGTTATTTATGATTTAGACTTTTATTTATTCTGTTCTATTTACTTTATTGTTGTTGGATTAATGATTAAGGGACGGGTTCGCCTACCAAGGTGGAAAATGTAGGTGCCCGCACAACTACTGATTTGGATCGTGATAAGTTGGTATCAGAGCCTTAGGTTACCCAGTCTATAAGTACAAGAGCATGTCTAGTAGAGTCTTATGGATCGGTACGATGAGCTCCGTACTTATCTGCGAGAGGCTATGGGACATTTAGAAAACGTCAAATTCTTTCATTCTTTCGTGCTACTTTATTCAAATTGGTATCTAGAATATTCAAATTGGTATCTGACTCACTTCTATTCTCTCACAGATAGTAAGGACACGCGCTGCCATTGCTAAGGACGAGGTACCCGAGCCCACCGTTAGGGCTGGAGTACAGGAACGAGCTCACGCTAGAGGCTGTGGCCGTGCCAGAGGTTATGGTGCCGCACCAGCCAGGGGTGGGGCCCTTATGGCTGGACAGAGGCGCGCTAGATCAGCATTGCCAGAGAGCCACCCTGTGCGTGAACATGTAGCCGAAGGAGGGCTGGACCCAGCCCAGACTCATCCCAAGGTGATTTCTACTCTGGTGCTTCAGGACACCATGGCTTGTATTCTGCTACATCTTGATGGACAACATGCCATGGGTAGTACCGCTACTCCAGGGCGATCAAAGACTAGAGTAGGAGCGCAGACTCCTGAGCAAAGACAAACTCCAAGAATGCAGTCTACTGCTACCACGGCCTCTTAGATTGATGGGATTCCAGTAACTGCTGGTGCTTCTAGGCTAGTTGAGGGCCCAGTTATGACCCTTGGTGATCAGGAGCTGATTAGTAGATTTCTGAAGATGGAGCTGCCCAGATTCTTTGGTACGCCGAGTGAGGATGCTTATGAGTTTGTTATGGATATGCATGAGAGATTGTATAAGATGGGGATTGTTGAGTCTCATGGGGTAGACTACCAGTCCTACCAGCTGTGTGGGGATACGAAGACTTGGTGGAGGTCCTTCATTGATTGCCGGCCCATTGGGTCGCTTGCACTCTTTTGGGCGCAGTTTCATCTGGCTTTTCTAGAGAAGTATGCCCGTCGTACATTAAGTACCAGAGGAGAGATGAGCTCATCCACCTACACCAGAGCGGTATGTCTGTAGCCGATTATGAGGCCCAATTTCTATGTTTGGCGCGTTATGCTACGTATTTGATTCCTACTAAGTCAGAGAGGGTTAGGAAGTTGGTGAGTGGAGTGGTACTTCCACTACATCTAGCGTGTCTTCAGCTTGTCGCCATAGATTCTTCTTTTTAGACCGTAGTAGACCATGCTTCAAGTGTTGATTCAGCTAGGGCCTGAGCCCTTGGTGGGGTTAGTGAGAAGAAGGGGGCCCCATCAGTATGGTGGTTACAGTGAGTCGACTTCTAGAGGTGGAGGCCAGTCAGCCAGGACTTATCAGCCGCATTCCAGTCGCCCTATTCAGTCAGCGCTTCAGACTTCTTCAAGTGGCCCTTCGAGGTAGAGTGGTCATAGTTCAGGGGAGGTTTCTGGAGGCTCTTATTCTCAGCCAGTCGATCGAGGTGGTCACTCCGGTTTCTCAGCTTCAGTGTGCCAGCATTCGCCATTTAGAGCTTGTTATGTATGTGGTGATACCAGGCACATTGCTAGAGAGTGCTCTCGATCGAGACAGTGTGGGGCCTAGCAGGGTTCCAGATTCTATGCCCCTAGGACTCCGTCATCTGCTAGTAGTCGGGGTGGTTCTTCAGGTAGATACGGTACTCAGACAGGCCGCGGTGTTTCACAGTCCTCTAAGGGTGGGTATCAGTCTAGTAGAGGTGGTTCATAGGCCTCCAGAGGAGGAGCTCAGTCTGGCCAGAGTGGCCATGGTGGTGTCCATTGTTATGCTTTTCCTGGTAGACCAACGGCCGAGGCGTCAGATGATGTGATCACAGGTACCATTTCTGATTATCATCGGGCAGCTTCAGTCTTATTTGATTCAGGGCCTACTTTCTTTTATGTGTTTGCTTATTATTCTATGGATTGGGATTTGGCTTGTGATCGACTTGATGTACCTATTCACATGTCTACTCCGATTGGAGATTCGGTAGTGGTTGATCAATTCTATCGATCTTGTTTAGTTGCTTTAATGGTTATGACACGTGGGTAGATTTGGTGATTCTGGATATGGTAGATTTCGACATCATTTTGGGCATGAGTTGGTTGTCCCCTTACCATGCGATCTTAGACTATTATGCTAAGATAGTTACGTTAGCCATGCCAGGTATTCCTAGACTTGAGTGGAGGGTACTCTTAGTCCTGCCCGAAGAAGATTATTTCCTACCTCCAAGCGAAGAAGTTAGTAGACGAGGGGTTTTTTGCCTACTTGGCCCATCTTTATAATACTAATGTTGTCACTCCGTCACTTGAGTTTGTGCTTGTTGTGAATAAGTTTGCAGAGGTATTTCCTTTAGATTTGTCAGGTATGCCGCCTGATCGTGACATTGACTTCTGCATTGATCTAGATCTGGGCACTCACCCTTTTTCCATTTCACCATATAGGATGGCACCGGCCGAGTTGAGAGAGTTGAAGAACCAATTGCAGGATCTTTTGAGTAAAGGTTTCATCAGACTTGAGCGTCTTCCCTTGGGGCTCTCCCGTGTTATTTGTGAAGAAGAAATATGGGACGATGCAGATGTACATTGATTACCGCCAGTTGAACAAGAACACCATTCGAAATAAGTATCCTATTCCCCGCATTGATGATTTGTTTGACCAGCTTCAGGGTGCTTCTATGTCCTCCAATATTGATTTGAGGTTAGGCTATCACTCGAGCCGAGGATATTTCAAAAACGGCCTTTAGGACTCGTTATGGTCATTACGAGTTCATTGTTATGTCTTTTGGGCTTATGAATGCCCCAGCAGCTTTCATGGATTTGATGAATGGCATTTTCAAGCAATACCTGGATTCCTTTGTCATAGTCTCCATCGATGATATTTTGGTGTACTCGAAGAGCACGAGCGTCATTTGAGAATTGTTCTTGGGTTGTTGAAAGAAAAATAGCTTTATGCCAAGTTTTCTAAGTGTGAGTTTTGTCTTCATTCAATGGCATTCTTGGGCCATGTGGTGTCAAAGGATGGGATTGTGGTTGATCCCAATAAGATTAAGGTTGTTAGAGATTGGGCGAAATGATTTGGCTAGTTACTACCGTCGGTTTATGAAATGATTTGCTTTAATTGCTTCTCACCTGACTCGATTGACTCAAAAGGATGTACCATTCCAGTGGTCAGATGCCTGTGAAGAGAGCTTCCAAAGGCTCAAGACCTTATTGACTACAGCCCCGAATTCTGGCTTTAGCCATGGAGGGTAAGGATTCTCTGTGTATTGTGATGCGTAGCGTGTTGGTTTGGGTGCCGTGTTGATGTAAGAGGGCAAGGTTATTGCTTATGCCTCTAGGCAGTTGAAGATTCACGCGAAGAACTACCCTACTCATGATTTGGAGTTGGCAGCGGTAGTCTTCGCTTTGAAGATTTGGAGGAATTATTTGTATGGGGTCCATTGTGAGGTATTCACCGATCACTGCAGTCTACAACATGTGTTCAACTATAGGGATCTCAATTATAGAAAACGTAGATGGATCGAGCTACATAAGGATTATACGTATATGCGTTCCTTGTGTGGGTGGTCTGATTCGTTTAATATTAGAGGAGGTTCATAGTTCCAGGTATTCTATTCATCAAGGTGCGACTAAGATGTATCGTGATTTGAGACATCACTACTGGTGGGGCAGGATAAAGAGAGATATTGCAGATTTTGTTGCTTAGTGTTTGAATTGCCAGCAAGTGAAGTATGAGCACTAGAGACCTGGCGGTGTGCTTCAGAGAATGCCCATTCCCGAGTGGAAGTGGGATAGGATAGCCATGGATTTTGTTGTGGGTCTTCCGAAGACCTTGGGCAAGTGTGATTCTGTTTGGGTCATTGTGGATAGGTTGACTAAGTCTGCGCATTTTATTCTAGTTCCGATTACTTATAATGCAAAGAAGTTGGCCAGGATTTACATCTGAGAGATTGTGCGATTGCATGGGGTTCCAATTTTCATCATTTCCAATCGAGGTACTCAGTTTACCTCCCATTTCTGGAGGAATTTGCGTAGAGAGTTAGGTACTCAGTTATATCTTAGCACCACATTTCATTCACAGACTGATGGTCAATCCGAGAGGACTATTCAGGTGCTTTAGGATATGTTGAAGGCTTGTGTTATTGATTTTGGTGGTTATTAGGACTAATTCTTACCCTTGGCAGAGTTTGCGTACAACAATAGCTACCATTCGAGTATTGATATCGCGCCATTCGAGGCTTTATATGGTAGGTGGTGTCGTTCTCTGATTTGGTGGTTTAATGTTTTTGAGGTGAGACCTTGGGGTACAGATTTGCTGAAGGAGTCTTTGGACAAGGTGAAGTTGATTCAGGAAAAGCTTCTGGCAGCTTAGAATAGGCAAAAGATGTATGTGTACTGGAAGGTTCAAGACTTGGAGTTTATGGAGGGTGAGCAGGTTCTTCTGAAGATTTCACCCATGAAGGGTGTTACGTGATTTGGGAAGAAGGGCAAGTTGAGCTCGAGGTACATTAGTTCGTTTGAGATTCTCTATCGTGTTAGTGCAGTGGCTTATGAGTTAGCTTTGCAACCAGGCTTGTCAGGTGTTCATCCGGTATTTCACGTTTCCATGCTGAAGAGGTACCATTCAGACGGTTCTTATATCATTCGTTAGGACTTCGAGTTTCTTGATGAGGAAGAGCCTATAGCGATCTTGGATAGGAAAGTGAGAAAGTTCAGATCAAAAGAGATAGCTTCAGTTAAGGTGCCATGGAAGCATCGTCCTGTTGAGGAGGCCACATGGGAGACCGAGTCCGATATGCGAACCAGATATCCCTAGTTGTTTACCAACTCAGGTACTTTTCCCCGTTCCTTTTCTTTGTCATTCGAGGACAAACGATTATTTAATTGGTATCTGATGTAACGACCCGTTTGGGTGTTATTGTGCTTTTGCCCATTTACCCTCGTTGACCCTTCCCCAAGCCCTGTTAGTATTATTTTTGTTACACCCCGTAAGATTCCGTGCTATTTTAATTAAGACAAGAAATAATGAGTTAAGAAAGTTCAAGGAAAGTTAATCGAGTTAGTAAGAATATCGTTATATATATATGGTTGCCTTAAGTATCCCGAGGTGACATGGTAACCTAAAGGATTTGAAATCACGTTATGAGTATGTATATGAGTGTGTATATGTATGTATAGGAGGTTACATGAGGTTGGAAGAGAATTAGAAGTTAAACGAAATGAATCGGAACAACTTCAATAAAATCTCGGACCAGATTTTTAGCCCATATTGTTGGAGGCATATCTCCTTGTATATGAAGAGTTTTAAGGTGTTTCAAAAGCCTAAAATTAAGTTCATCGAGTCTAGTTTGCAACGCAACAAACCGCTCGTCAAAATGATATCGGGATAAGGAGATATGGACGATGCAAGTTGGGCTGAGTGGGGATTAAGACTTAAATATCCTCAAATTTATCATTAGTGGCCGTGTGTGCCCCACTACCACATATCAAAAATCTGATTTTTGCCCATGCTTTAGTGGGGGAAACGTTCAAGACCATCTTGGGCAGCAAAATGGCCTGCTTTGTTGACCAAAGTTGCATGCCACAACTCATTTTCCCAATTCCACAAATTGAACAAGAGAGAGAAGCTCTCTTCTTCACCAAATAGAGAAAGAGAGCCACGGCCATGGCAGCTCCACCACCAAAAACGGCCAGCCTTCTATGTTCCTTCTTGCCATTAAACCCCTAAAGTGTTCTACACCTTCACCATTATGTTTCAAGTGAAGAAGAAACCATAAACATGTCATTCATGCTCCTATAAGCTTACAGACAGATTTGAGTTCTCCAAGTTGATCAAAATTCAGTTTCTCAAGCAATTTAACCCCTTTGACGGTGTACAATAACGTGTAGCATTCATTGGAATAGCAAGAACAAGTGTTGAAATTCAAGAAGTGAATTTGAAGGGCTAGCCGATTGAAGGATTGAGTGACAAGGTAAGAGTTGATCATCTTTCATATGTTTTGTGGTGAATTGAATGTTTATGATTGTGCATGTTGGTATTGGACTGTTTTTCTTAAAGTTGAAGTGGGCCGTGTGCTATAAACTTAGGTGAAATGATGTTTAATCTTCTTGTACATGTATTGGGAATGGATTGAATGTGTTGTAGTAAGGATAAATGGATGAAAATCATGAAGTTGTTATAGTTGTGTTGAAACCGTGTAGGGGACTGCTTTAGGAGAAGTTATGGACTGTTTTGTGTCATGCTTTAATTGTTGTTGTTATGGACATTGTGGTGCATTGTATGCCTTATGAATATGTGAGTTGAGGTGTAAAAGAAATGAATTATGTTGAAGTAGGAAAACAGTCCCAAACCGTGGACTGTTTTAATGATATGAGTGGATTAGTGCGTTTTGGATGTGAATTGTTGTTATGAACGTATAGTGAAAGTGAAGCTTAATGATTCAAGTTGAAATTGAAATGGTTTGTGGGTTGTTGTAAGAATAAATATGATGCTAAAACAGTTCCAATAATCGTATAAGTAATGTTGTAAACGTGTTGTTGTCGTTGTAGTTGAAGTTGGAAAACTGCAAATTGAAAATGGTAATGTTGTGCGTGCTGTTTGGCCGTGAATAGGGGACTGCTTTGAATGATGTACGGACTGTCCAAAGTTCGCTTAAGTCATGTTTAGCCAAGTTCGGATTGATACTTGAAAGTATGATTAGCAATATTAGTTTGTAGTACTAGTTGGTTTGAATACGAACGAAACGTCGTCTAAATGTTAGAAAGGGATTGTTAACGTTAAAATACATATTGAATTCCCTCGTAGACTAATCGTAGCTCTTGATATCTTGATATAGGATAAGTACCATTGGGCAGCAAGTACAAGTTATAATACGACTAAACGCTAAAGGTATGTAAAGCCTATTCCTTCTTTTCTTGGCATGTCCTAGATGTAAGTAAGAAATGATATGAACCTTGGGGTAAATTCTACTCTCTAGTTCCAAGCATGACTTATGATTCTATTCATTCCTTAATGTTATTGTCACGAGCCTACGATATGATTGACTAACAAATGATGTATGGAAATTCCTACTCTTAAAGAATTGCATAATTAGAGTCATATTTGACTTTCAAAAGCCATGTCATGTTAGATTGATACAAGTATATGAATCCTGAAACGTTCCTTGCTATGGTTTGTAATAAGATTTAGAAAGAACTGAATATGATTATTATCCTGACACTTGAAAGCTGATTAGTTACTTATCTATTGAGTCTCCAAAGATGATTTGCATGTATGTGGTTGCTTATTATTCTGCTCGTGCTTACCGTTACATCCTTCACTGAGTCCCGGGCCAGGACACGTTTTCGTGCGCATATTTATTACATTATTCACCGAGTCCCTAACTAGAGGGCCGGGACACGTTATATATATATGATGATATGATGATATGATGACATGATGATATGGGGATGGCGGCCAGGAGGGCATATGTTCATTATTCACCGAGTCCCTCATTAGAGGGCTGGGACACGTATATGTATATGTTTATGATGCTATGATTATAATTACCGAGTCCCTCACTAAAGGGCCGGGACACGTTATATATGTTACATACAGAATGATTATGCAACTTTGATTACAAAACTCTATATTGATATTGATATGAGAACGATACCGATGAAATATGTTCAAAGGCAAGTTTTATGAAATTCTGTTTGTTGCATTGGGTCCTACACACCTTGTCTCAGTATGAGTCTATTACTATATTTCATGCTTTACATGCTCAGTACATATTTCGTACTGACCCCCTTTCTTCGGGGGGCTGCGTTCATGCCCGCAGGTACAAACGCTCGTTTCGGAGATCCGCCAGCCTAGGATATCTATTCAGCTACTTTGGAGTGCTCCTTTGTCCCGGAGCCTAGCTTGTGGTATAACTCTCTTTTGTTGTATATATATGTGTTTGTTCGGGGTACGGCGGGGCCCTGTCCCGTCATATGATTCGGTCATCACTCTTAGAGGTCTGTGGACATTTGTGTGGGTCTGTATATAGTTGTTGTTGCGTTGTATGAATACGACTTATGTTTGGGGCGTACCCATTCGTAATGGCAGCCTTGTCGGCTTGCATATATATATATGTTTGGGATGTTGCGTGTAGTGGAAGCCTTGTCGGCTTGCGTAGATATATATATGTTGTTGTTGAAGATCGTAACTCCTCAGGAGACAGGTGCCTACGACATACAGAATTGTGACAGCTTTAAAATAACGTCCTGCCTTTTTATACAAATAAGTTCATAATATGCGGGTTATAAAAGATTATAGTTAACAGGGGATATGAGTGTCCAACTCGGGCACTAGTCACGGCCTACGGGGTTGGGTCGTGACAATTTTAACCCGCGAGGATGGGTGGCACGATTCCCAAGGTAATCGGGCAAGTTTTATGATGACATATGAGAATAGAACCTTAAAGTGAAAAACAGTTGACCGATAGTTGACTTTTGGATAAACGGATCTTTTTTAGAAATCCGTCAATTCCATGAGGTCCGGAGGGTCGATTATGACTTGGTGGGATGTTCAGTTCAGTTCCTGAGACACTCGGGAGCGATTGGGTGAAAAGTTGGTTTTTGGCCGTTGGGGGTTGACCCGGTCAAATAGACCTCCGATGGAAATTCCAAGATCACGAGTGAGTTCATAGCGTGTTTTCATGTGTATATGCATATATGTTTTCGTATCTGGGAGGTCTCGGGTGATTGTCGGGATTTAGGAAGGACTTAGTGAAAAATTAGAAATTGTTGGTTTGTGATGTCTCGCCCCAGCGAGACTAGGTGCGCTCCAACTGACCTACCTCAGTGAGGTCTGGTTCGTGAGCGCGAATGTGTGTGATTCTATAAGAATTTGCCCTAGAGGATGGTATTATGCAGAGGCAGATGCGCGGCGGCGGAGCGTCTTCTGTTGGAGCGGAAGACGCTGTTCCAGATTCATTAAATGCCTTAGTTAAACCCTTCATTTCCCATTCCCAAAATTATTTCTCCAAGTGTCTCAAGGGCGATTTGAAGTGTTTCTGAGTGGATTCTTCTTGGGGTAAGTCTCTCCAACCTTGTTATTGTTACATCTTGGAAAATTCCCCGTTAATGTACAGTGAATAGCCTAGCGAAGAGCACGAGGTATACGATGATTTGGATGACTGAGAAATAGCATTTGATGATCCTAATCAAGATTCAAGACATTTAACAAAAAGGAAGGAGGTTAACAAGGAAAGCAAAGGATATGTTGCGTGCCGGGTAAAAATTATGAGCGACGAGTTAATGATGGCATAATGACGTCTTAGAGAAGAGTGATAACGTCCCTTAGATTGGTACTGAGGTGTTAAACAAGTGTCAAGAAGGTTCCATAAGGATTGGAGATCAAACGAGTCGACGAGAACGAAGTCGGAGCAGCTGGGCATTATACGGCCCAACATACTGGCCGTATAAATTATACTGGCCATATGTTAGGCCGTATAATTGGCCAAAAGGGGCATCATTCACTGGACCAAACATACGGCAACACATACAGCCCGTATACATTGTACGGACCGTATGTTGGTCCGTATATGTTGGTCGGGACAGATTTCAACATTTAATATAAGGACCCTCCCCTCATTATTTCATTTCATTTGCACTCTCCTCAAGAAACCTCTAGAACACTCCCTATTATTCATACACAATAAATTAAGGGAAAACCATGATCAATTACATCAAACCCACGAAATCAAGCATATGAAACCTAATAAAAGTTCATCTACACTAAGAAAACTCAAGGGAAGTGAGTTAGGGTTTTGGTGCAAGAAGAGAAGCTTCACTCAAGTGTTGTTCATCCATCATCTAAGGTGAGCTTTATGATTATTCTTGATTGTTTGAGGTGTTGAAAGTTAAAAACACATGGATTGTAGAAAGACATAGAAAATGAGTCATGAATGTGGGAATAGCGACATTGTTGGGTAAAGGTTTGGATTGAGTCATGACTATCGATATGTTGTGATTGTAAATATGTTATTAGTGACATTTAGACCATGGAATAAGTATTATATATGAGAAAACGCGATAGTGAGCTACAACCATAATTGTGGAGAAATTGAAAGGAAATGCTGAATTGTGAGAAATATAGATGAATGATGATTGTTGTTTGCAATATTTTGAATATTGTTATGAACGTTTGGGAGTTGATATAGAATATGGGAAAAGTAGTAGAAAAAAAGGAAATGCTGCCCAATTTTCCCTAGAAATAGTAACACGTTCTTATAGCCGATTAACTAATGTTAATGCGAATTCTCTTGAAGGTAGAGACGTGGGCATTGAAGGAGAACGAGCAAGCGATAGATTAGTTAAACGTAAAAGGAATGTGAGGCTAGTCCTTTCTTTCAATGGCATGAATCCTATAGCATGACTTTTCCTTCCTCTTCATGAATTTCCTACATTCCGGAAGACTAAAAGTCTATGTTCATGAATAGCTATATGAGATAAGCGATATGTTACGAACCCAATAATGATGATGATGAGCTTGAGTCTAAAAATTCTAGATGTTCATGATATGATGTTCCTATAACGCTAATGATGTCATTTGTTGTATACACTCACCTTATATACTATTTCCTTCAAGGTGAGGCAGAATACTTATATATGCTCCATAATGGAATCGGGGGTTCACGACCTTATGTCACCCCGATAGAGTATAATTGTTCTAAGCTTCCAATCATGCATTATGGTAATAGTATGATGAGAATATAATGAGGCTATGATATGTACATGATGTTATCACACCGTGCCTATATGGTCGGGCAGACACCGCTAAGGCGGGCAGCTATATGTATACACCATGTCTAGGCGACATGGGCAGACACCACTAGTGGGCGGCATGAGATGGTACCCCGGACGCGGGAGGCCTGGACGCAGGATAATGATTATCACACCGATCCGATATGGACGGGCAACTTATACACTTATGCATATATGATATGATGGTTATGAGTAAGACAGCATGTGTTATTTCTTTTATAAGTGACAGTCATATACAATTGCTCCTTACTGATGCTTTCTTTATCTCATTGACGTATCATTATTGTTTATGCCTCTCATACTCAGTACAATGTTCGTACTGACGTCCATTTTCTTTGGACGTCGTGTTCATGCCCACAGGTAGACAGGGAGGTGATCTTGATCCAGACTCGTAGGAGCTAGTAGCTGACCTGAGAGCACTCCATTGTTCCAGAGGTGCCTTGATTATTCTTTTGTGCACATATACGTATTTTGGGCACGACGGGGTCCTATCCCGTCCTTATGTCTAGTACTCTAGTAGAGGCTCGTAGATACGCAGTGTGGGTTATATGGTCTCACGAGGTTGCTATTATGTAAATATATATATATATATATATATATATATATATATATATATATATATATATATATATATATTATTTTGATGGTCGAAAGGTTTATGTATATAAAAGTATTTATGTTTTCAAATGAAAGATGATTTTTCTTATAATTTGAGTATGAATTTGATAAAAGAACGTTTAATGAGTATGATGAGTAGTAGAACGAGTGGTGCTTGGTGGTTAGCCCCGGGTACCTATCACGGCCCCTAGCCGGGTCGTGACAAAAGTGGTATCAGAGCAGTTTACTCCTAAGAAGTGTCTACGAGCCTTGTGTAGAGTCTTGTTTATGGTGTGTTGCGCGCCACATTAATAAACAAGACGCTACAGGGCATTTAGGAAAAATGACCATCTTTCATCTTAAGAGATCGTGCGATAGAGCTGTATTATAAGACTTTCTCCTCCTTAATAGTGTGTTATGATTTCAGAAATGCCGCCAAAGGGAAAAGCTATAGCCGCCCAGAAGGGCAAGACTACGACAAAAAGGCGGGTAGAAAGAGAGCCGCCAATGAATGTAGAAGAGGGAGAGTCACATAATGAGGCCCTATCTAATACTTCTTCCACCCCGCCCAATGTAGAAGAACAAGGAGGAGATTCAGCTCCAATTCCTCCACCGGTTGCTTCAGGTCAACAAGTGACCGAGGCCATTTATCTATTGACACAGTTAGTTGTCGCCCAGGCACAGCGGCAGAATGTAAGTTCAAGTGATCGGGCAGCTAGTACCAGAGCTTGTGACTTTATGAGTTTAAATCCTCCAGAGTTTTTCGGGTCAAAGCCGGATGAAGACCCGCAAGGTTTTATTGATGAGATGCTGAGAACATTGAGGATTATTCATGCCTCCGAGACTGAATCTGAGGAGTTGGCATCTTATAGACTCTGAGATGTGGCGGTATTGTGGTACAACATTTGGCTAGCATGAAGAAAAGAAAATGCGCCTCCTCCTGTGTGGCAAGAATTTGTAGATGCTTTCATCCGTCACTATTTGCCAACCGAGGTCCGCCGAGCTAGAGCGGATAGGTTCTTAAATCTAAAGCAAGGAACCATGAGTGGTCGGGAATATAGCCTTCAATTTATTGTCACGACCCAACTCCGTGGGCCGCGACCAGTGCCCTAGCTGGGCACCTATACGTACCCGATACCCAATTTAGCATATTATCAAAATAATGTAATATAATAGCAACATTAGTGGATGCTACAGAATTTAGCAGAAAAGCAGACTTGGCACACAGAAGCCGATAAGGCTGTCATAAAACCAAAACATCCCAAACATATGTACAGAACCCACACAGATGTATCCACAGACCTCTACAGAACATATCATAATCATAAGACGGGACAGGGCCCCGTCATACCCTGAACAAAGTACATATCCAGATAGCAGTGACAGACTGTACCAAAACATGGGCTCTGTAGAAGAGAGCGCCCCAAAATAGCAGAAATGGGATCCTAAACGTGCGGATCAGCAAACCTGTCGTCTGTACCTGCGCGGCATGAAAACGCAGCTCCCGAAGAAAGGGGGTCAGTACGAAATATGTACTGAATATGTAAAGCGGAATCACAGAAGTCAAATCATAATGATTACAGAAAATGGGTACAAAATCCAGAGTGTCAAATGCATATTTCCAAATCAGACAGAATGTGTACAGAAACATATGTCATATCATATCCGATCCCTGCCACGGGGCTCGGCAGACAGAACGTGGTCAACCTCCCGACACTGGTGCCACAATACAGAGGAATCAGAAAAGGGGCGTGGCCCCGTATCATATAATATCATATCAAAATGGCCATAACAGATCAGATCAGAATAGGCGGACATGACGCATCATACTCCACAGACCCATGTACGCGTATACCTGCCCCCTCACATCGGGACGCGGCGAACAATGCAGAGAATTACGCTTGACAACATATCCTGGCCCGGGCTCAGTGTGGGAAACATTGGAACATCCACGAATGGAGTAGTGAGAAACTAATGCAATTTAAAAATATCATAAGTATTTTCAAAGACTCGATGAGGCGTAGCAAAGACAAACAAATCAAATGGAGTCGGACGGAATCAGAATTATCACAATTCGGATATCATAATAATTTACAGAAATATAACTTTACTGAAGTCATTCCGTGTGTCAAAATAATTTATAAGATTTAATAGAATATTTAATATAATATTCGTTAAGCGATTAATAGGGTAATTAAAACATTTCTTTCAAAAATCGCTTAAAAAGGAAGCTTTAGCATATTAGGGGCAAAACCGTAAATAGTGGGCCCGCCTCGGGACAAATAAGGCGGCGGGCTCAAACTGTGCCCTCTAAGCACATAGTGTCACCTAAAGAGGTTATACAGACATTCTATGACTTTCTGAATAATTTAGAGCAAGTTTTCATAATTTCAGAAAAAGCATATCAAAGAGGTTCAATTCTACTGAAGGAAAAACTGAGATTTTGTCTTGCGGAATCCGAGGGCCAAGAGGTCCTTCGAGGCCCGGATCCGACCCTAATACACTAAGGGCATGCCAAGGGAAGAATTGGGTTTGCTTTACATACCTTTCGCGCTCCTTAAGCCTTTCCAAACTCACTTCCCGTTTCGTCGAAAAACTGCAATTGGTCAAGTTTACCAATTGTGAATTATTAATGCCATTATTTCAACTTTAAGCATATTTGGCTACCGAAATTTCGGCAGCACTTCCCCTATACATATGACACCCCGAGAATTCAACTCGGCTATAAATCATCAACAACAACCCAAACGACAACAACAATATCAACAATGAACATTAAAAACACAAATATCCTTCAACTAGTCACTTTTCTCACAAGTTGACATAATCTTCAATTCAACCCAACTTTCAACTAAGATCAATAATTTCATATTCAACAACCATCATGATCATCACCATATAGTTCTAGAAACATTTCATATCGTTTTCCTTAAGATATACACTCGATATACATGATATACAATCTTCCGCCAAAATCATAACTTATGCAAAACATCAAATCTTTGGTATACAACTTCATAACAAGTTTCCAACTTCCAAATTCATCAATGGTCATCACAACTAACAACCAAACAACTTCATTTCCTTAATGTCGGAAAAATCATACTAAAACGACATAAGTTTCTACATTCCAATTCAATACAAACTTATATCATTCTAACTTCATTTACATATCAAGCATTACAACAACACTCCAATACTCTAAACAAACTTAATCAATTCCCTTCCATAGCCAACATACCACACGGCCATATGCTTATTTTTCAATATCAACTAAATTCATCCAACTTTCAATTCCCATATGCATTTCATCACAATCATAACTAGAATATAACATAATTTCAATACAATTTGGCTATACAACATGCATATACACATGGCTACAAGCCATATACCAAACCCACATCGCAAACTTCCATTTCTTCATACAATCAACACATTTCCATAAACTACAACACAATCAAAACTTCATAACACAAATAAAAGGTAGAAATTCTTACCTTTTCTTCAAGTTTTCTTCACTTGGATATATGATCACTTTGGTGAATTTGATGCTCCCCACTCCAATCCAACTATACCAAGTTACAAAGGAACCTTATCTTAGTAGGAAAACCACAAGACATGAATTTTTGGAACAATATTTTTGAGGGCTAAATTTTCAAGCCAAGGCCGAGAGCCTCACTTTCTCTCCTTCTATTTTTTTGTTCTTGCTTGCTCTAATTGATCCTTATCATAAGTCTTCAATTATATAAGTATTGAAGTGCTTGGTCACATGACCAAGCACATGACCCATAAAATGGGCTTGGACCTAGCCAAAGTGGCCGGCCAAGCACCCCATTTTGGGCCTCACATTGCTTCAATTGTTTTTGAGCCCAATACTTATGGATCACATTTTGTAATTCCCGAAACTAATTTCCAAAATTCCAAAATTACCCTTAACCTTGTCCCACACTTTCATGACTCTATTCTTTCATGCATAACTCCTATGTTCAACAAAATATCAAATTGATCTTATATCTCAAGAATCCAATATAATTCAAGTCTTTCCAAACGTGTGAAAACACGGGATATAACATTTATTTCCTTGGCTAGATATGCCCCGGCTATGGTGGCCGATATGGGAGATAGAGTGCATCGCTTTGTGAGTGGCTTAGGGCCACATTTATTTAAAAATTGCTTAACGGCTTCGTTGCAAGATGGGATGGATATTTCCCGAATACAAGCCCATGCCCAGAATTTAGAGGGACGACAGCAACCACAAAGAGGTGATCGTGATATCGATAGAAGGCAAAGCAAGAGGGCCAGATCTATGGGGGCAGGCAGTGATTATAAAGGGGGATCGAGGCAGACTTATTCCCGACATTCAGGCAAGTCGGTGACTAGTGCACCTCCCCGATTTGCAGGTAGGAGATTTGATCGCTTTTGTCGTTCAGGACAGGTTCAGAGTTCGAGAGCCTCAGATTCACAGTTCAGGGAAGATTATAGTCAGAGGAGACCCCCAGTACCGCGGTGCAGCCAGTGCGGTAGACTACTTTCAGGACAGTGTCTCCAGGGTTCAGATGCTTGCTACGCCTGCGGCCAGGTTGGGCATATGATGCGAGATTGTCCATCGATGAGTGGTAGAGTTGGGGTTTAGCCCACAGGATCAGTGGCTGGTTTGTCTTCAGTGCGCCCAGTAGGGAAGTCTCCCCTAATTCCAGCAGGTCGAGGTAGATGCAGAGGGGGAGCATCTACTTCAAGTGCCACTCAGCCCCGTGTGTATGCTTTAGCTGGACGACAGGATCTTGAGTCCTCCTTTGATGTGGTTACATGTACATTATCCATATTTTCCCGTGATGTGTATGCGTTGATAGATCCGGGTTCTACTTTCTCTTATATTACTCCATATGTTGCTAGTTGTATTGGGGTGAAACCCAAGCCAATTAAACCTTTTGAGGTATCTACTCCGGTTGGTGATCCCGTGATAGCTAGACAAGTGTATAAAAATTATGTACTTATGATATGCAATCGCCAGACCAAAGCTGATTTAATTGAGCTGGAAATGCTAGATTTTGATGTGATTATGGGTATGGATTGGTTGGCCTCATGTTATGCTAGTGTTGATTGCCGAATGAAAATAGTTCGATTTCAATTTCCGGGAGAGCCCGTGCTTGAATGGAAGGGTAATACAGCATCTCCAAAAGGTAGGTTTGTTTTTAAGCAAAGCCAATCAGCCTGATGCTGTTGGATTTTATTAAAATAAACAAAGATATTTACAGAACAAAAAGAAATGAAAATGAAATGAAATGAAAGAAAGATGAAAAAAGCTATACAACTCTATCCTAGGAGATGAAAGTAAAGTCTAAGCCTTGTTTGAGCTGCCAAGTGTAACAATGAAAAAACTGCAAACAAGAACACTCCTTCTTTGGATTGAAGCCATTATCAATCACCTCAAGCTCCCACCAGGTGCTATGGTATCTAATCTCACTGAAAATCTTTCAAGAAGAAGTGTGGTATGAAGCTCCTCAGGGTTGCTGTCCTTTGCTGTCCAATGTCTCTGATCAATCTTACACATAAGATCATGTTGAATATTTGTAGCTCGATTAGGTAACTAAGGAGATCCTATTAGTAGGATGAACATTTCTGTTAATACCACACACTAACAAGGATAACCTTAGTCATCCAACCAGGACTACAACAATCCTATGAAGCTGTTATCATGAACCTTTACTTCCTTGTGTAACTGAATCTTGTGTCATCACTTGTTGGCATATATATAGAGATCAGATGCATATGATCAGTCTGGTTCTCTATTTCTGTAGATCTTACTTCTGAAATTAGGCATCATCATCTTATCAGTATTGAGAATCTTCTTTGCACCTGTTGGCAACTCAGCAAATGAATGAAAATGAACTGTACCTGCAAAATCAAAAACCAGGTTAGCTAAAAAATCAGCAAGTGCATTGCCTTCCCTAAGGATATGAGCAAACTGCACTTGTCACTTATTCTTCCAGAAGTTGATCTTATTAACTTCCATACTTATCTTCCATACTGATCTTCCATGGAATCTCCCATATTCCTTGAATAATGTTTATTATGGACAGAGAATCTGATTCAATCATTGCAGGCACCAGATCATTTTTAACTCAGAATTCAATTCCATCCAATATAGCTACAGATTCTACTGTGATGTTAGTTATATCAGCTATTCTTCTTGCCCCAGCATATATCAGGTTTCCAACCTCATCTCTAATGCAGAAAGCTGCTAAACTCAACCCTGGATTACCCCTAGAGGCCCCATCTGTATTGCACTTGAACCAACCAGCATCAGGAAATTTCCATTGCGCCATCTTATATCCTATTTCCAAAAGGTAGGTTTATTTCCTACCTTAAGGCAAGAAAGATGATAGCTAAAGGCTACATTTATCATCTAGTTCGAGTTCATGACACCGAAGCAACGTCGCTAACTTTCCAATTCGTTCCGGTAGTGAATGAATTTCCGTATGTATTTCCAGATGAACTTCTAGGCCTTCCTCCAGAAGGAGAGATTGATTTCGCCATTGATGTGTTGCCGGACACCAAACCTATTTCTATTCCTCCGTATCGAATGGCTCCGGCATAATTGAAAGAGCTAAAGGCACAGTTGAAAGATTTTCTTGAGAAGGGGTTTATTAGACCCAGTTCATCACCGTGGGGAGCACCAGTCTTGTTCATGAGAAAGAAAGACGGTTCCTTACGAATGTGCATCGATTATAGGCAATTGAACAAGGTGACAATAAAGAACAAATATCCTCTCCCAAGGATTGATGATTTATTTGATCAACTACAGGGTGTCAAATGCTTTTCTAAAATAGACTTGATGTCGGGTTATCATCAAGTGAGAGTTAAAGAAGAAGATATTCCCAAAACAGCTTTCAGAACTAGATATGGCCATTATGAATTCCGGGTGATGTCGTTTGGGTTGACTAATACTCCGGCAGTGTTTATGAATTTGATGGATAATGTATTCTGGCCACTCTTGGATTTATTCGTGATAGTATTCATTCATGATATTCTGGTATACTCTAGCAAAGAAGCAGAACATGCAGATCATTTACGTATCGTTCTTGGAATTCTTTGAGCCCGAGAATTATATGCAAAATTTTTGAAGTGTGAGTTTTGGTTGAATTGTGTGACATTTCTGGGCCATGTTATTTTAGATGATGGTATTCGAGTTGATACTCAGAAAATTGAAATTGTGAAGACTTGGCCAAGGCCTACGACGCCTACAGAAGTTCGTAGTTTTCTGGGATTGGTAGGATAATATAGAAGGTTCGTAGAGGGATTTTCCTCTATTTCAGCCCCATTGATGAAGCTAGCCCAGAAGTCAGTCAAATTTCAATAGAATGATGCTTGTGAACGCAGCTTCCAAGAGTTGAACGACATATTAACCTCAGCTCCAGTCTTAACACTTCTAGAAAGGCTAGATGGTTATGTTGTATACTGTGATGCTTCCGGCGTTGGGTTAGGATGTGTGTTAATGCAGCACGGTAGAGTCATTGCTTATGCTTCGAGGCAGCTACGGAAACATGAAAAGAACTATCTAACTCATGACCTCGAAGCAGTTATTCATGCATTAAAGATGTGGAGACATTACTTGTATGGTGTGCATGTCGATATCTATACAGATCACAAGAGTCTTCAGTAAATTTTCAAACAGAAGGAGTTAAATATGCGGCAGAGGCGGTGGTTAGAGTTATTGAAAGATTACGATGTGAATATTTTATACCACCCCGGAAAAGCAAATGTAGTAGCTGATGCACTTAGCCACCGATCAATGGGTAGCCTATGTGAATTTTCCCCGGAAAAGAGAGAGATGGTTCATGAGCTCCACCAATTAGCTAATCTTGGAGTGCGTGTAATTGATTCGGGTAGTGCAGGGATTAGTATTAATGATCCCATAGTTTCGTCCCTGAATATGGAAGTAAAAGAGCGTCAGTATGAAGATCCTCACTTGTGCCATTACAGAGACATATCTCATGAAAAAGAGAAGTCCCTATTTGAAATTTCCATGGATGGAATTCTTAGATACCAAGGCAGACTATGTGTTCCGAATGTCGCAGAATTGCGCCGTCGAATTCTAAAAGAAGCCCATTACTCTTGGTATTCTATTCACCCAGGTGCAACAAAAATGTATCATGATATCAAGTTGATATATTGGTGGGATGGCATGAAGAGAGACATAGCAGAATTTGTAGCTCAATGTCCAAATTGCCAACAAGTAAAGGTTGAACATCAAAAGCCAAGAGGATTATTGCAAGCAATGGAAATTCCTACTTGGAAATGGGAAGTGATCAACATGGATTTCATTGTGGGGTTACCTCGTTCTAGAGGCAAGTATAATTCTGTATGGGTGATTGTGGACAGATTAACAAAAGCAGCTCATTTTCTCCCAGTCAGAACCACATACTCAGCGGAAGACTATGCAAGGTTGTACGTCAAAGAAATTGTGCGACTCCATGGCATTCCAATATCTATTATCACAGATAGAGGAGCACAGTTCACAGCCAAGTTCTGGAAGTCTTTTCAAGAAGATCTAGGTACCCAAGTGAAGTTTAGCACGACATTTCATCCGCAGACTGATGGACAGGCCGAACGTACTATTCAGACCTTGGAAGATATGCCATGGGCATGTATACTAGATTTTGGTGGTAGTTGGGATGATCACTTACCTCTAATCGAGTTTGCATACAACAATAGCTATCATTCCAGTATCCAAATGGCTCCGTATGAAGCTTTATATAGAAGGAAATGCAGGTCCCCAATTGGATGGTTTGAAACCGGAGAAGTACAACTAATAGGCCCTGAATTGATTCAGCAAGCGGTAGAAAAAGTCAAGGTGATCCAAGATCGATTGTTAACAGCCCAAAGTCGCCAAAAATCTTATGCGGACAACCGCCGGCAAGACTTGGAATTTCAAGTTGATGATTTGGTATTTTTGAAGGTGTCTCCAATGAAAGGGGTGATGAGATTTGGCAAGAAAGGGAAATTAAGTCATCGATACATTGGACCCTATAAAATTATCCGCAAGGTGGGTCATGTAGCCTACGAGTTGGGCTTGCCTGCAGAGCTTGAATCAGTCCACCCAGTTTTTCATGTCTCAATGCTCCGTAAGTGTATTGGAGATCCTATGAGGATTGTTCCAATTGATGATGTCCAAGTGACAGAAAATCTAGCATATGAAGAAGTACCTATTGCTATCTTGGATAGGCAAGTGCAAAGACTTCGAAATAAGGAAGTAGCTTCAGTCAAGGTCTTGTAGCGAAACAACAACCGAGAATAAATGACTTGGGAAGCAGAAGAGAAAATGAAATCCACATATTTGCACTTATTCCAACCCCCAAAAGAGACTCAAGATGAAACGCCAACAATATAAGGTATGTATGCTTACTTTTCACGCTTTTGGTCGTGTGTGGCCAATTTATAGTTCTATTGTGTTGTGGCCATGTGAGGAAATATTATTATGGGTCGTTGTGACAGGATGGTAGTGCCATATTACAAGGGAAACTCTGGCGAAAGTTTCGCAGAATTCCCGAGTGTTGAACATTCGAGGACGAATAATGTTACACCTTGGAAAATTTCTCGTTAACGTACAGTGAATAGGCTATCAAAACTCACGAGGTATAAGATGATTTGGATAAGTAAGAGATAGAATTTGATGATCCTAATCGAGATTCAAGACATTTAACAAAAAGGAAGGAGGTTAACAAGGAAAGCAAAGGATATGTTGCGTGCCGGGTAAAAATTATGAGCGACGAGTTAATGAAGGCATAATGACGTCTTAGAGAAGAGTGATAACGTCCCTTAGATTGGTATTGAGATGTTAAACAAGTGTCAAGAAGGTTCCATAAGGATTGGAGATCAAACGAGTCGACGAGAACGAAATCGGAGCAGCTGGGCATTATACGGCCCAACATACTGGCCGTATAAATTATACTGGCCATATGTTAGGTCGTATAATTGGCCAAGAGGGGAATCATTCACTGGACCAAACATACGGCTACACATACAGCCCGTATAAATTGTACGGACCGTATGTTGGTCCGTATATGTTGGTCGGGACAGATTTCAACATTTAATATAAGGACCCTCCCCTCATTATTTCATTTCATTTCCACTCTCCTCAAGAAACCTCAAGAACACTCCCTATTATTCATACACAAGAAATTAAGGGAAAACCATGATCAATTACATCAAACCCACGAAATCAAACATATGAAACCTAATAAAAGTTCATCTACACTAAGAAAACTCAAGGGAAGTGAGTTAGGGTTTTGGTGCAAGAAGAGAAGCTTCACTCAAGTGTTGTTCATCCATCATCTAAGGTGAGCTTTATGATTATTCTTGATTGTTTGAGGTGTTGAAAGTTAAAAACACATGGATTGTAGAAAGACATAGAAAATGAGTCATGAATGTGGGAATAGCGACATTGTTGGGTAAAGGTTTGGATTGAGTCATGACTATCGATATGTTGTGATTGTAAATATGTTATTAGTGACATTTAGACCATGGAATAAGTATTATATATGAGAAAACGCGATAGTGAGCTACAACCATAATTGTGGAGAAATTGAAAGGAAATGCTGAATTGTGAGAAATATAGATGAATGATGATTGTTGTTTGCAATATTTTGAATATTGTTATGAACGTTTGGGAGTTGATATAGAATATGGGAAAAGTAGTAGAAAAAAAGGAAATGCTGCCCAATTTTCCCTAGAAATAGTAACACGTTCTTATAGCCGATTAACTAATGTTAATGCGAATTCTCTTGAAGGTAGAGACGTGGGCATTGAAGGAGAACGAGCAAGCGATAGATTAGTTAAACGTAAAAGGAATGTGAGGATAGTCCTTTCTTTCAATGGCATGAATCCTATAGCATGACTTTTCCTTCCTCTTCATGAATTTCCTACATTCCGGAAGACTAAAAGTCTATGTTCATGAATAGCTATATGAGATAAGCGATATGTTACGAACCCAATAATGATGATGATGAGCTTGAGTCTAAAAATTCTAGATGTTCATGATATGATGTTCCTATAACGCTAATGATGTCATTTGTTGTATACACTCACCTTATATACTATTTCCTTCAAGGTGAGGCAGAATACGTATAAATGCTCCATAATGGAATCGGGGGTTCACGACCTTATGTCACCCCGATAGAGTATAATTGTTCTAAGCTTCCAATCATGAATTATGGTAATAGTATGATGAGAATATAATAAGGCTATGATATGTACATGATGTTATCACACTGTGCCTATATGGTCGGGCAGACACCACTAAGGCGGGCAGCTATATGTATACACCATGTCTAGGCGACATGGGCAGACACCACTAGTGGGCGGCATGAGATGGTACCCTGGACGCAAGAGGCCTGGACTGTCACGACCCGACTAGGGGCCGTGACGGGTACCCGGGGGCTAACCACCGAGCACCACTCGTTCTACTACTTATCATGCTCATTAAACGCTCTTTTATCAAATTCACACTCAAATTATAAGGAAAACATCTTTCATTTGAAAATATAAATAGTTTCATATACATATGCCTCTCGGCCATCAAAATAATATATATATATATATACATAATAGCATCTTCGTGAGACCATATAACCCACACTGCGTATCTACAAGCCTCTACTGGAGTGCTAGACATAAGGACGGGACAGGACCCCGTCATGCCCAAAATACATATACACAAAATAATAATCATAAGCACCTCCGGACAATGGAGTGCTCTCAAATCAGCTGCTAGCTCCTATGAGTCTGGATCAGGATCACCTCCCTGTCTACCTGTGGGCATGAACACAGCGTCCAAAGAAAACGGACGTCAGTACGAACATTATACTGAGTATGAGAGGCATAAACAATAATTAAACTTCAATAAAATGAGGAGCAATCTGTAACTGACTGTCAATCATAAAAGAAATAAATCATGCTGTCTTACTCATACTCATCATTATATCATATATGCATAAATGTATAAGTATAAGCTGCCCGTCCATATAGGTACGGTGTGATAATGTATATGCTGCCCGTCCATATAGGTACAGTGTGATAATAATTAACCTGCGTCCAGGCCTCCCGCGTCCGGGGTATAAGCTGCCCACTATAGTGGTGTGTATATCTGCCCGACCATATAGGTACGGTGTAATATCATCATCATATGCTCATCATAATATGCTCATCATAGTATGCTCATCATAATATGCTCATTGTAATACATGCATGAAGACTCAAGGACAACTATACTTTATCGTGGTGACGTAAGGTCGTGATCCCCCGATTTCATTATGAAGCATTCACAAGCATTCTGCCTCACCTTGAAGGAAGTAGTATACAAGGTGAGTGTGTACAATGCATAACATCATCGACTTTATGGTACTCTGCCTCACCTTGAAGGGACAATACATAAGGTGAGTGTATACAATACATGACATACTTGACTTAATGGTATTCTGCCTCACCTCGAAGGGAATAATGTATGAGGTGAATGTATACAACATACGACATCATTAGCGTTATATGGACGTCATATCATGAACTCTAGAATCTTTAGACTCAAGCTCATCATCATCATCATTGGACTCATAACATATCCCTTATCTCATATAGCTATTCATGAACATAGACTCTTGACTTTCCGGTATATATAGATAGAGAATTCATGGAGAGGAAGGAGAATCATAACATCAGATTCATGCCATAGAAAGAAAGGACTAGCCTCACATACCTCTTATGTTTAACTAAGCCATCGTTCACTTGTTCTCCTCCAATGTCACGTTTCTACCTTCAAGAGAGAATTCGCATTAACGTTAGTTAATCGACTATAATAATGCGCTACTATTTCTAGGGAAAATTGGGCAGCATTTCCTTTGTTTATACTACCTTTCCCATGTTCTATATCAACTCCCAACGTTCATATCGACATTCACAATATGGCAACAACAATCATCATTTGTATACATTTATCACGATTCACCATTTCTCTTCAATTTCTCCACAATTTATGGTTATAGCTCATTATCGCTTTTTCTCATATTTAATACTTATTTCATGGTATAAACATCATTTATAACATGTTCGTAATCATAACACACCAACATTCATGATCCCATCCAACTACCATTCAACCATGACACTATTCACTTATTTATGACCCATTTTCTATGTCTTTCTACAATTCAAGTGTCTTAGCCTTCCAATACCTTAAACAACATGGTATGGTCATGAAACGTACCTTAGAAGATGGTTGAACAAGCCTTGAATGGAAATATTCTTCTAGCACCAAAACCCTACTTCACCTCTCTTGGGATTTCTTGGTTTGGATGACTTTTTCTTAGGTTTCATACACTTGTTTTCATGGATTTGGTGTTATTGATCATGGATTTCCTTTGATTTTTTTGTAGATGAGTGGTGGAGAATATTCTAGAGGGTTCTTGATCATGGATTTCCCTTATATTGAATTAAAAGCTGGCCCGATCAACTTATACCGACCAACATACGGTCCGTATATTTTTTACTGACCGTATGTTGGACCGTATGTTTGTTCCAGAATGTGCTGCCCCTCTTGACCAATTATACGGCCTAACATACGGCCAGTATAATTTATACGGTCCGTATGTTAGGCCGTATAATACCCAGTGGTTCCGTTTTCGTTCTCGTCGACTCGTTTGATCTCCAATCCTTATGGAACCTTCTTGACACTTATTTAGCACCTTAATACCAATCTAAGGGACGTTATCACTTGTCTCCAAGTCATCATTATGCCACCATTAACTCGTCGCTCGAAATTCTTACCCGACACGCAACATATCCTTTACTTTCTTTACCAAATTTCTTCCTTTTGGTCAAATGTCTTCGAATCTCGATTAAGATCATCAAATGATATTTATTACTTATCCAAATCATCGTATACCTCATGTTTCTTGCTAGCCTATTCACTGTACGCTAACGGGGAATTTTCCAAGGTGTAACATGGACGCAGGCTAATGATTATCACACCGATCCGATATGGACGGACAGCTTATACGCTTATGCATATGTGATATGATGATGGTTATGAGTAAGACAACATGTGTTATTTCTTTTATAAGAGACAGTCATATACAATTGCTTCTTACTGATGCTTTCTTTATCTCGTTGACGTATCATTATTATTTATGCCTCTCATACTCAGTACAATGTTCATACTGACGTCCGTTTTCTTTGGACGTTGTGTTCATGCCCACAGGTAGACAGGGAGGTGATCTTGATCCAGACTCGTAAGAGCTAGTAGCTGACCTGAGAGCACTCCATTGTTCCGGAGGTGCCTTGATTATTCTTTTGTGTACATATACGTATTTTGGGCACGACGGGGTCCCGTCCCGTCCTTATGTCTAGTACTCCTGTAGAGGCTCGTAGATACGCAGTGTGGGTTATATGGTCTCACGAGGTTGCTATTATGTGTGTATATATATATATATATATATATATATATATTACTTTGATGGCCGAAAGGTTTATGTATATAAAAGTATTTATGTTTTCAAATGAAAGATGATTTTCTTATAATTTGAGTATGAATTTGATAAAAGAACGTTTAATGAGTATGATGAGTAGTAGAACGAGTGGTGCTTTGTGGTTAGCCCCGGGTACCCGTCACGGCCCCTAGCCGGGTTGTGACAGTTATCCATTAATTACCTTTCCTAAGCTTGAATCAATGGTGGAAATCTAGAAAACTAGTTGAAGAAGATGAGTCTCAACCTTAACTTCGTTATTTGAATTTTAGGCTTCAAATGTGAGATTAATTGATGAATTGACTAATCTAAGCATGGAATTTCTTTAATTAGTAACCAATCGTCTTGAATCTTCCATTTGAGTTAAGAAATTGAATAAGGAAAAGCTAGGGTTTATGCCTAATTTGGGGTTTTGCTTTGAATGATGAAATTGATCAATACTTGAGATAAATTAGCAATTGGAGAGTAGAATTGAACGTCTAGAATGTTGAGTTACCAATTCCACCTTTGAAATACCTGTTAAACCCTTGTGGGTCCGTTTTCCTATCACGACCCAAATAGCCATGATTGGCACCCACACTAATTCACCTAGTGAGAGAACCAATCTCCTTAACCAGTCATCATCTAATTAGTCAATTTTAAAACATTCAAGGATATAATGATAATAAAAATCGCCAAACTATCTAGTCATGCCATAAATACATAAAGGTGCGGAAGTCCTAACTATTACAACCCCAAATTCCTAAAGTCATCGTACAAGGACTCTAAAACATAACTGTTTAAAGAATGAAGAGTTGTCTGAAATAAACATAAATGTCTGAAATGAAATAGACATCCAAAAATGTCTGAAATGAAATAGACATCCAAAATGAGAAAGATCTTCAGGCGGCCTGGCATGGATAGGAGCTCACCCTCAAATTTGTCGGAAACTGGCCTCACGCTAAATATGAGGTCTAGTAGACGTCTTCAGGTTACAATCTGCACTCAAACAAATGCAGCAAGATAGTATCAGTACAAACACTATGTACCCGTGGATATCATAGGCCGAATCAGATTAGTATCATGCATAAAATCACAAAATCAACAGAATAGACAGATAGGCACAACAACACAAAACCATATGAAACTATCAACAAGAATCATCCAACACCACAATAAGATAAGCCCACGCAAAACAGTAGTCAATAAAAGTAACTCAACCCGTGTCATTACCAATACAACCATAACTCACGAATTATCTCAACTCTGTTATAACATCCGTACACACATTCTAAATGGTATTGTTTGCCTAAATAGCCATGACCTACAGGGGACCCATGGTGTCCATGTACCACTCGCTCCGGAACTGACCTCGGATCACGAGCCCATAACTAGGCCACATTCTCACCCCCTGTCAAATGTGTCTTTTCATAGTTATATTTCCTTTCTCATCACAATGTATTTCCATTCCACAATCAATTAGGAATATGAACAATCAATGCATCAATATCAAAGAACATAAGTCACCATGCCACAAGTCATATCAAGACTCAAGAATCCATTCATCAAAAGCATGAACAAGGGATTAATCCAATTCAACAAGAAGAGTATTCATTAACTCCTTTTTTATCATATTATATAAGTTAACCACATAATCAATCAATCGATATCACACTGAGGAATTTCCAACCACACTTTATGCCCGAAGCCCTAATCATACTTCTCTTATCAATTTCATAACATATACAATCAACTCATCAAAGTCTAACTCAAGTAGACCGTAACCTACCTCAAAGCAGAACTGGGACAATGCAATCACTCCGCAATAGCTTTCCCTTCCGCAAAGCTTCAGAATGTTCAAAGTCTAGCAATCATAACGCTAAGTGAGTAATGGGTCATCTACTCAACAAACAATAATTGGGGAAGAGAACCCAACTACTTCTACCCTTTTTCAAATGGGTGAACTATTACTAAGCGCGAATCATACTAATATTAATCCCAATAAACATATTCTATCCATTCATGGGTTTTTCAATTCAACCCTTTTACAAGCAGTTTTTATGCTAAAGTTCCATCTTTATGAAGTCCTAAGTCTCAATACATCATTCACATCATTTAATAATCAAATTCTCATCCTAGGAAGTGATAATCTATACTCCTAGATTATAAAACAACAATAAAAACAATAACCCATTCATTTATTCGAGGGTTCGCAACTTCTAGGTTCTATCCTTTCATTCACCATTGGAGAACCTTTAAGTAATCATGGAACCTAACAATATGATGGAATGAACACATCGAAGCATTGAGACTTACCTTTCTAGAGTATTTTAGCTCTAGCCTTAGAATTTCGCCACATGAGTTCTTGGAAACTATTTTGGAGTTGTGTGGGGAATGGGTTCGGAATAAAGAATATAAAATGCTGATTCTGCCTCCTGTTGACCGCTACAGCGGTCAGTGTCTCACTGCAGCGGTCTCGCAATTGCGAGAAACATCCCGCTATGGTGAACCTCATTTAATCCCCAACTCCTTGCAGCAGTGAGCCTAGACCCGCTGCAGCGGTCCCTCACCCGCTGCAGTGGTCCATTTTGACCAGTAGCTTAGATTTTTCCATCAGTTTTTCACCCAAAAATCCCAACACCAATTTGAAGAGACGCAAACAAAACATGCACATATACACAAAAACACGCTACAGACTCATCCGCGGCCTCGGAATTCCTAACGGAGGTTTAGTTTTCTAAGTTACCCCTCCATAATGCCCGTTGGGTCATTACATTTCCCTCTTTTTTATAGTTGTTTTTTATTCGAATGATAGTATAGAAATATGGGTATCGTTGCTTCTCATTTCTAACTTAGAATTTGATAATGGATAGACTTTGAGTACTTGGAGGCTTTCCGGAAAGGCAAAGGTTTGATTGTTCGTGGCTCCAGCTCGTAGCCAGGTAGGTTACGGCTTACCTTCTGTTAGACTTCGGTTAGCAAAGCATATGTAGAGTTAGTGATTGTTGGAGAAAGCATGTTACGCCTTCGGGTTCGAAGTTGGGATGGATTACTTAGGTTTGGTATTGTTGAGTGATTTATTGGCTCGTCGCCATATGTGTGATATTGAACTTGTACTAAGTTGTTACATTGTGATTATGATAGGTGTCACGCCCCAAAACCCACCCTAAGCGTAACAGGCATCCGATCCTATGAACAACACCGAAAGCACCTTATAAAATCAATAAACATCAAATCTTTTTCGATGATCTTTCAATAGTTATATCAATACGTTATAAATAGCTAACTAACTCATGATCCCCATCAAATAATAAAATCAGCGGAAGTCTATCATAAATGTATCGTTATAAAATGTAGCAACACCCAAAGAGTCAAGCAATGACTTCAACAACTACCCACAGAAATAACGTCTATCTATAGAGCCTCTAAGATGGTGAATAAAACACAATCTAAATTTGGGACGCAGCCCGAAAACTAAAACCATAACTAAGATAGGACGGTGCCCCACGAACAAGCATATGGGCTCACCAAATAGTCTAGAAAGTAGCAAGCTCTCTTAATCTGTACGAGTATCATGGACTTGCTCCTCAACATTACCTAACACACCATCAAAAACAACAATGGTATGCCTGAGTACTGGGTACTCAGTGAGTGTCTCCAGGACAATAGTTAATATAACAAAATAATATAATAAGGATCAATAAAACAGTGTCAATAAAAGCAGTTTAAATTTAGAGATAGAATAAATCACCAACCTAATAACACCATTAATGAAAACTGGTAAAGAAGAAATAAATCAATTTCAACTTGTTATGTCGCTTATCACATCTAAGTCTTTCAATAATGAATTCAACATCATCAAAAAGCCACTCACAACAACCAAAGTATAACACATGCCAATACAGGCCCAACTCACTATAACAAAGGGATGACCATTTAAGGTTCCCTAAACTGTATAGAAGCACCACATCGGGATTTGTCACCCTCGACGGCTATCCTTCCTCCCGAATAGCTATGCAAAACCACATCGGGGTTATGAACCCTCAATGACCACTCTTCCTCCCGAATGGCTAGGATAATACCACACCGGGGTTATGAACCCTCGATGACCACTCTTCCTTCCTAATGGCTAGGCAACCCCACTAGGATCCATAGTGACTACCCTTCCTCCCGAGTAGCTAGGCCAAACACAAACAACAGAGAATCATAGAAAAACAGCTAATTCATAATCATAGCATAGAGCTGAATCTCAAATCATGGCATGGAAGCCGAATCACAAGTCATATCATGATAGTCAATTTATTAATTAAGGATCATGTTCATCATCCCATTATTGGGGTACATCAAGTCATTCAATTTTTAGATATCGAATTCACCTCTTTAAACAAGTTTCAAGTTCAACACAATCTATTATAGAGCATTCCCACGAGGTAGTCAAACTTTTCAATTATCAAGTTTAAACATCCATTATGGGGTAATTCGAATTCAACCACCAAGCTTTATATCTCAATTTTTCAATCATCCTTTAGAGAGGACTACTGTTACACCTTGGAAAATTTCCCGTTAATGTACAATGAATAGGCTAGCGAGGAACACGAGGTATACGGTAATTTGGATAAGTAAGAAACAACATTTGATGATCTTAATCGAGATTCAAAGACATTTGACTAAAAGGAAGAAGTTTGGCAAAGAAAGTAAAGGATATGTTCTGTGTCGAGTAGGAATTATGGAAGATGAGTTAATGATGGCATAATGATGTCTTAGAGACGAGTAATGACGTCCCTTAGATTGGTATTGAGGTGATAAACAAGTGTTAAGAAGGTTCCATAAGGATCGGAGATCAAACGAAGTGACGAAAATAAGATTCAGTGAACTGATGGGTTATACGGTCGATTATACGGACCGTATAATATTATACGGACCGTATAATGGACCGTAGAAGTTCCACAGAATGAAGTTTCTAAAGGGTTGATTTCACGAACGATTATACGGACCGTATAAAATTATATGACCCGTATAATGTGCCGTTAAATTGACACAGGAATGGGTGATCACTGGAACAGTTTTCCGGTCAATTATACGGACCGTATAAATTTATACAGACAGCATAATTGTCCGTATAATTGCCCGACGGATCAGATTTTAAGTCATTAAAAAGGGGACCCAAGTTCATTAATTCATTTCATTTCCACACTATTTCTCTCTAGAAAGCTCTAGAATATTCCCCACTCTTCATCCACAAGAAAACAAAGGAAATCAAAGATTAATATCAAGAATTCAAGTGAATCAAGTGTATGAAATTCATCAAGTTCATCCAAGTTAAGAAAATTCCAAGAGAAATGAACTAGGGTTTTGGTGCAAGAAGAGTAATACCACTCAAGGCTTATCCCTACAATATCTAAGGTAAGTTTTATGATGTTTTCATGATGTTTAAGACATTGAGGTGTTGAAACACTTGGATTGTAGAATGATATAGGAAATGGGTCATGAAAGTGTGAATAGTGACATTGTTGAGTAGTAGATGGAATGAATCATGAAAATGGATATGTTGAGATTGTAAATAGGTTATGAATGACATGTAGAACATAGAATGAGTATTATATGTGAAAGAACACGATAGTGAACTATGGTCATGATTATGGATGAATTAAAGTGAAATTGTGAAATGTGGATAATGTAGATAAATGACGATTGTTGTCTACTATATTGTGAACGTTGTTATGAATGTTTGGGAGCTGATATAGAATATGCGAAAAGTTGTATAAACGAAGGAAATGCCGTCCAATTTTCTCTAGCGTTAGTAAGTCTGTTCTTATAATTGTTATATGAATTCTATTGAAGGTAGAACGTGTACATTAAAGGAGAACAAGTGAGCGATAGTTACTTAAATGACAAAGGTATGTAAGACTAATCCCTTCCTTCAAAGGCATGAATCCTTGAAGTTTTCTATGATCCTCCTATATGATGGAGCTTATGAGTCCGTAGATATACCAAACTACATACGAGTATGATAATGATGATGATGAGTAAGAGTATAGAGATTCTAAATTCATGATATGATGCCCCTATAACGTTAATGATGTCATTATTGTTAACACTCACCTTATATACTATTTCCTTCGAGGTGAGGCAGGATACTCATAAATGTTCATAATATAATCGGGGGTTCACGACCTTACGTCACCCCGACATAGCCGTAGTCGCTTCCAAAGCCTAATGTATGCTCCTAATGATAAATGTGAAATGATACTAAGTCATTATATGTCTATAAGATGATCAATTATACTAGCTTGTAATATGCCTATGTTGTGTATGAAAATGCCAAGCTATGATAAGATTATGATATGTTCATGAGATGTGTATTAATGATGGGTTATGATTGATTACATGACGATACGATTCCACCGTGCCTAAATGGCCGGGCATGTCACCACTAATGCGGGCTGCGTATGATTCTATCGTGCCTAAATGGCCGAGCATGTCACCGCTAAGGCGGGCTGCTATGTTTACACCGAGCCTAGAGGGCCGGGCATGATCACCACTAGTGGGTGGCATATGATAGTTACCCGGATGCGGGTTAACGATGAGGATTAGGATAGGATAATATACCTGATGTGATGACATATGTGCCATGATTATGTAAAATATGATATATGTACGAAATGTATTTGCTTATGAAACTTATGCAGGTTATATCCTTCTCTTATGGCTCATGATCCTTCTATTATATTTGTTTCATTCTTGTCTTACATACTCAGTACAATGTTCATACTGATGTCTGTTTTCTTCGGATGCTGTATTCATGCCCACAGGTAGACAGGGAGGTGAGCTCGACCCAGACTCGTAGGAGCGGTTAGCTGATTGAAAGTACTTCTTTGTTCCAGAGATGCTTGATTATTCTTTTCTGTACATTTGTATATGTTGGGCATGACGGGGTCCTGTCCCGTCCATATGTCTAGTACTCTAGTAGAGGCTCGTAGATACGCAGTGTGGTGGTATGATCTCACGAGGTTGCTACTATGTATATATATATATATATATATATATATATATATATATATATATATATATATATATATATATATATATATATAATATTTTGATGGCCGAAAGGCTTATGCATATAAAAGTGTTTAAGTTTTCCAAATGAAAGATGATTTTCTTATAATTTGAGTCATGACGACAATCATGACTAGGTATATATAATATAGTACAAACAAGCTTTAATGTGGGCCCGTCCCTCACGCACACAAACCACAACCAAGGAGTTCATAAAACCGTTCGAAAGAGTATGTTCATAAAGAGACATACCTCAAATCCCGCTAAAAGCTAGCAAATTAGAATTTCCAAGGTTCAACAATCAATCTAAAATGGATTTAGATGAGAAAGATTAGAGCTTTATTCGTTTCTATGAACTTTCTTTACGTTTCGAAAACTAGGGCTTTTTAAGTCTACAAAAGTGTTCTTGAACCTCATGTGAATTATTAGTGGATTCCAATCGCGTAGTATAATCTATAATAGCCTAAAAGTCATTAATTAAATCAAGAAAACCAAAGTTCATACCTTTTAGATGAAGTTCTACACGCCCCCTTCTTCACCTCTCTAGAGTTTTTAAGAATCTAGGGTTTGGAGAGATGAACTAAGGTTAATTTGATATTTGATTGATGAAGTAATGATGGAAATTGATCAAGAACTTACCTTATATGTTTTGGTAAAACCCTAGGGTTGTTTCCTCTAAAAACGTTGGCCAAAACGAAGTGGGAATGAATATAACGAAGTTAGGCTTTTATAAAATTCGGGAAAAATCGCTTCAGGCATAAAATGGACTAGTACGCCACTTGTGGCGTCGCCCAGGGATATGTGCATAGTGTATCTACTTTGTCAGCATCAAAATTTTGAGTTTCCTGAAAATCTGGCCTGAGGCGCCACCCAAGGAAACGCCCAGGGCGCCGCCGCGCACACCTAATTTTTACACTGCACTGACAATGTTCAGTAAAATAGGCATAACTCCAAGCACAGAGCTCTGTTGGAGCTGGGAACCTACTGTTGGAAAGGTATTTCAAAGACCTACAACTTGTATGAAGGAAGTTTTCCCAAATTCTAAACGTATTTTCACGAAACTGGCTTAGAAGTTAGACCTACCGCAATTTAGAAGAGTTTGAGAACTCTTACGAACTTCACTATTTGGTTTGACTTCAAAATGACTGCTTATTACCCAAATTCATCCCGAATGGATTAATATAGCCATAGTATCATCGTAATACTAGTTTTTACATACACACCTAACTCAGGTTTACGGGATGTTACAATAGGGTTGTGTCTCATGTATCTTGACATTAACATGGATGATATTGATATTGATATTGCGATATGTGTCCATATGTGGCACGATTGGGATTAATATGATACATTTGATATTATTATTTTGCAGTGCATTCAACCTCATTTCCATGATACATTGATATTACTTGTGATTGGTGTTGATGATGATAAGTGAGAAGGAAACATTTGCGATTCTTGGGACATATTTGATAGTGTAGCCATCTCTGGGCTGTGTGCGAAATGGCTAGCGGTGTGGCTGGTTTTGTGGAGTCATCTCTGGGTTGTGTGCGGAGTGACTGTACATGGACTTCGCGGGTCCCCTATGGGTCATGATTATCGAGACGTAGAGGTATTCCATCCGTAGCATGTGTGTATGGAGATTACGTTTGGCCAGTGCATTGCATATCATCACACTTCACTTGCATTGCATCTCTTATCATTGTATCATATATTTCCTCTCGATTCCTTGGTTGATGATTCATTTGAGTTGCTACACAAGGTGTTACTTAGAGACTTGATGGACTCGAGGATTCGAGACTTTCACCTAGGCTATGACCTGACATTACTATACTTGAGTTATTGTTCTTGGAGTGTGTTGTGTTTGTACATGATTGTGAGCATGTCTATTCTTCGGTTTATTCCTTTATATATGTTAGTTAACTGTTACTAGTACATAGTGTTTGTACTAATACTACCTTGCTACATTCTTTTCTTAATGTAGAGTACGTGACATGCTCTACTTCCACTCCTCGCAACTGATTCCCGAGGCCCAGCTGGGAGTATCTAAGATGAGTATCTGTAACGAGCCGCTGCCTTGGAGACCCATCTATCTGTCTTTATATTACTCCATACAGACAGTTATTTTTTATTTTTAGACTTGTATATTCAGACAGTTATGTAGTTGCTTTTGTACGAGTCAGGACAGTTCCTTGGGGATTGTATTCATATTTCCGCGCTCATGTTATTTATGATTTAGACTTCTATTTATTCTGTTCTATTTACTTTATTATTGTTTGGTTAATGATTAAGGGACGAGTTCGCCTACCAAGGTGAGAAATGGTAGGTGCTCGCACGACTAGTGATTTGGGTTGTGACATTTGGGAATGGTTCGCTTACCAGGGGGATAGTGTATGTGCCATCATGGCCCGTGATTTGGGTCGTGACACCTAAATAGTGATGAATTGTAACAACTTTGGCCACTAACCATAGCAATTTTCAAAATAATGGCAAAACTTGTGTTGTCACAAATCTTGAGGGATTATCAGGATCCGTGGTCTATAGATGTCCACTTTTACTTGTGCAGTTTGAAAAATCAAGAGATAATCTACCATTTTGATACCTACTTTACCTTTATTATTAACTAGTTTCTGGACACCTGCTTTGCATGTGTATATCCTAAGTTATCTGGCACATGATTTTCAATAATCACATAAAAGTATTAAAATATTTCCTTGAATTCTCAAAAATAAAAATTAAATAATACAATACAAGTCTTTGAAAATGATGAATATGATTGTTTCCTAACCACAAACTGTATTTGACAGTAATTAGTAATAATATGAACAAAAGACTATTGCTCTATGTAATCAATCAAATGTGTAAATTGTATGTATAAGACATCTATTGCTCAAGATGCACGACAGAAATCTCGTTTTATGTTCCTTTATCTCTGAATTTTTATACTGTGATGCACGAAGCATGCTTGATAAATTTCCAGATTTTGCATGATGATTAATGACGTAAAGACTGTGAGAAGGTCAATAAAGAAGAACCTTAGCGTAAAAACAATAGGATAATTATCCACCAACATAGTTCATTGATAACTATACGTAGCTCTTTATATATGTATCAATTTATTGTATAGAATCTGAGATGTTACTCCCTCATAATTTTTTTCAAGATTAAAATCTTCTTTTTTTTTGGTAAATATGTTACCTCCAATCTCTTACCAGGTTTCGTTGAAGATATACAAAAATATTAGCAACTACAATATGACCACATAATTAAAGAATGATAATTGTTGAATATGGTAATACTATATATATAGATCAGCCAGAAATTTGAAATGTGTGTTCTGAAATGCAGGAAGTATATATGTATTGTCAAATAATCGACTCAACGAAAAATAGAAAGAAGAAAAAATCAATTATGAAATTATAAAAATCAATTATGAAATTATGAACGAAATGCACACGTTCAGATCATAACATATATAACAATCATGTCATAAAGATGGATAGAGGTGAAGAGACAATATACCAATTGATTCTCGAATAAAGGAGTGGGTGGCAGAACAAAGCTTGTAAAAGGTTTTGTAACTAATTAGACGAATGCAGACATTGTCAATGTTAGTGAGATTTGCTTATCCAAACTCCCCTTATATATATGAGCTACTTCTACATCAACAAATAGCAGATATTGCACATAGATGCAAATTAATTGCTAATGGATTAAGAGTGTACAAATAATTTGTAGTATCTATTAATTGAGAAGAGCCAGAGTTCCGAATAAAAAATTAAACGATCAGTTAATGTAAGTATTAAGATTCAATGTGACAATATGGATGGTTTTGTCATTGGAGTTATTAGTATTTAAAAGACAAGGTTAATCTGTAATAACATGAAGAATGCATATTGAAAGGGCGAAAACTCCTAGCATCAATTTTTAAGAGTTTCAATGCATAGAAATTACATTAATTTTGTAATTAATTTTTTTAGCGCTTCATTAATGGGTAGACGGAACGAGTTCTCCATATTCACCCAATTCAGTAGTAATAATTGTGTAATGTATTTAGACACTTCAAGAATTTTTAAAATAGGTTAAATTTTTTTCAAGGATTATAAAGGGCATTTTCGTAATCCAACTTTTAACTTAGGAGCTTCCCGCTTTTAGTATACTATGTTACTGGGTTGGAAACTTTAAGGAATTGTTAGTGGCAGCACAACTTTTAAAATATTTTGACTGATTTCAATCACTAGATGACTTAGTAATAATCAAGAGTGATATAATAAAATTATCATTACATTTATGGCTCCTTAAGAAGTATGCAAAGTCAATACAGGTAAAGTAAAAAATACTGACAGGGCGGGGGGGGGGGGGGGGGGAGGTGGGGGAAGTGTAATTTTTGAATCTTGACATCTTAATCACTAAATTATCCATAAACGTTTTTGCTTCAAAAATTGTACAGTGCCCGCATTGGAGCCCGACTATACTCTGAGTCGCGCCGCGTAGGGCCCTATTCAGGGGGGTAGCGCTCGCTACCAATGGTACAAATCAACTCCAATGACTCCAAATTTTGATATACACCTTTGTAATATCAATCCCATCATTTTCTAAATGTTACATTCAACCTAAACCTTCAAAAAATAATTTACCCCCCTTTTCTTCATTTTTTTTTTAATGAAAAGCACCAAAATTGGCGGATTTTATTGAAATAAAAAGGAGTTTGTACAAAACCAGCTAAACAACCAATTTGAAAAACAGAAAAACAAGAAAAGTAGTAAAACAGTTACAACATCAAGCTCAACATAAAACTAAGCTAGAACTCCTGTAGTCTTGATTTGGATCCATCTGTCACACCTCCAAGCTCTCACCTGGTGGTATGGATTCAAATCTATTGAATTTTCTTCAGACTTTAGGTTTGTAGCATCAATTCCTGTGAGTTTCTGCTGCAACTGATAAGCAAACATATACATAATTGCTATCATCTTCATGTACGCTACATATATTTCATCTGTTTAAGTCCTCTATTATGGGAATGAGCATGCATGCACACTGATACCACCCATCATGAAGTTCTAAAATAGTGAAACCAAATGCAGTTCAACTTATATGTTTATGGCCTTCAATCAAGAGCTGTTGAATAACTGACATCAGCAGTATGTAGATTGTCTTTATCTCAACTGCTGCATTATATCTAAAGTGTATCTGATTTTCAGATTTGATATCTTAGCCTTGACAATATTTAATAATCTTCTAGCCATAGATGGTAACTCCTGAAAAGAATTAAACTGTTGTGTACCTGCAAAATCAAAAAACATAGTTAGCTAAACAATCTGCTAGGCAGTTCTCTTCTCTGTATATGTGCTCCACTTGAACTGTATGCCCTCTTCTCAATCTATTGATCTTATTCAATATCATACTAATGCACCATGGCACTTCCCATACTCCTCTGAGAAACATTTTCATAGCTAAAGAATTAGTTTTCACCAACAAAGGATATAGTTGATGGGCAATATAGTATTCAATCCCTTGTCTGATGGCTATAACTTCTGCAATTAAGTTATTCCCATATGCAATCTGTTGTCCTGCTGCATAGACAAGATCCCCATGATCATTTCTAACACAAAAGGCCATAACATTAGGGCCTGGATTCTCTCTTGATGCACCATCACTATTGCACTTAAACCAACCTTTTGCAGGCAACTCCCATTTCACAGTAATGCATTTGAGAACTGGCCTAAACTTCTCAAAGTAGTCTATTATATCATGCCACTTGTGTGGAATGTTCTGCAAAGATCGATATCTCACTCTACATAGTAAGAAAATATTCTGATGAATCTCATGTATCACTTTGTGAGTAGACATTGAACCCCCATGCAACTTCGTGTTTCTCCATTTCCAGATTTTCCATATGATCATTGATGGCGCTGCTTTGAAAATAGCTTTCAGTTTGTAGTGATAATGAGCATTCCACCAAATCTGCACTGCTTGTTTCACCTGATAACAATTCATTTGTGTACCAGCAGCACTACTAAAAACATTCCAAATCCTTTTCAACCTCACCATTCAAGAATAAATGATCTATGGTTTCCTGCTGAGAATTTCTACAACAACAACACCTAGAAACCACATTAATGCCAATGATAGCTAATACTTCATCAACAGGGATTTTGAACTTCCACAGTCTCCATAAGAAGAAAGATGTCTTGAAAGGCACTCCTTTAATCCACATCTGTTTGTAAATCTCAGAAGCAGTTTCTTTTTGTATCAATAGATTCCAAGCACTAGAAACTATAAAATTACCAGAACTATTCATCATGCACTAGGTTTTTTCCCAAAGTGTTGAACTTTCCTTTAACACCAACTCTTCCTGAATATGATTGACTATATCCTTTTGTAGCAACTGATGCAACTTGTTAGAATCCCAACCATTTCTATCAAGAAGCTCTTTAACATCTTCCACTCTTTCATCAATGTTGAAATGAGAAGGTAGCACATAGTACAAGGCTCCCAATTTGGTCCAATTATCAAACCAAACATTGGAAGTTCCAATTTTAGTTTCCCACCATATCTGTTGTTCTAGTTTGTCCCTTGCCTCCAAAACCATTTTCCAGACTTGTGAACCACCTTTCTACTGAACATATTGAGGATATTGTTTCTTGCAGTACTTGTTACATAGGAAGTTGGCCCATAATGAATTGGAAGTTCTGAATCTCTACCATAACTTAGCACATAAAGCCTTTGAGACATCTAAAACCCAATCCACCTTCTTTCTTAGGTAAGCACATTTTAATCCATGCAGACCAATGTCTAGACTTGACATCTTAGTTATTGCTCCAGCAAAAATCTGATGGATTTCTTTGATTACACACTTTAGAGGCTTTACTGAAGATAACAAGTGACTCGGAAAACTTTGAAGAACACTAGTAATCAGTACAACTTTCCCACCTGGTGACAACAACTTGCCTTTCCATGCTTGCAGTTTGTCCTTCACTTTTTTGATCAAATCAGTATAGTATGTTTTCCTCTTCCTTGCATGAGAAATTGGACAACCTAAGTACATAAAAGGAAAAGAACCTCTTGAAAATCCAATAATTGATGCCACCTCTTGACTATACTGTGTGAAACCTTAGAGAACATGTAAAAGGAACTTTTTCCTTTGTTGATCAATTGACCAGACATAGACTCATAATCCTGCAATACCTTCATGATCATCTGTAAAGATTTGCTGTCTATAGAGGAAAATATTATGGTGTCATCTGCATATACCAAGTGATTGAGATTGGAACTCCACTTAGGCATCCCGTAACCTTTAAAGTCACTAACTTCAAAAAAAGAATTCACAATTCTTGTAAGCACTTCTGCAGATAGAATGAAAAGTGCAGGTGACAAAGGATCACCTTGTTTGACACCTCTAGTTGAGTGAAAAAAACCATGAGCTTGACCATTAACTAATACTGAATACCAATTATTAGCCAACAGTCTCTATATTAAATCAATGCACCCTTCTGCAAAACCCATCTTTCTGAGAACCTTGGTTAAAAACAACCATGAAACTCTATCATATGCCTTGGTCATGTCGAGTTTAAAAACTACATTTGCAGGCTTACCTCTCAATCTAATATCATAAACAACTTCTTGAGTCAACAAAACATTTTCAATGATGCTCCTCCCTTTAACAAAATCAGATTAATTAGAAGAAATTAACTTGGGAAGAATATTATCAATCTTATCATGTCAAACTCTAGAAATTATCTTGTTGATGAAGTTGCTAGGACTTATAGGCCTCATATTAGAAAATGTCTCAACCTCATTCTTCTTGGTAACAATACAAGATTGGTGTATGTTATGGATTTGGGAAGAGAGTAACCTTCAAATAAGCTTTCACCATATTATAAACATCGTCACCAACAATCTTCCAGCAAGATTGATAGAACACACTTGTTACTCCATCAGGACCACTTGCATTGTCACCTGATAACTCAAATACTGTTTTTTTAACCTCTTTCATGCTTGGAATGCGACAAATTAATGAATTATCAGCTTCTGTCACCATTGCAGGAATATGATCTAACAAAGAAACATCAGACTGCTGAGCCTCTTGAGTAAACTGTTTCTTATAAAAGGAAATAGCCTCAACTGCTAAAGGATCAGTTCCTTCTACCCAATTACCATCTATTTTGGATTCTTTTGATCTGAGTTCTCTTCCTTCTACCATTTACATTATTATTGAAGAATCTTGTATTTCTATCCCCTTCAGCAAAACAATCAAAACTAGATTTCTATCTCCAAAATTCCTCCTCATAATGCAAGTACTTCTGTAGTTCAGCTTGAGCCCTTTGAAGAATCATTATGTTACCTTCTGTGGAGAATTCCTCAAACAAATCTTCTTTAACTCTTACAATATCCTCTCTAATGCACAACTGCTTGAAAATATCACCAAAAGTATGCTTGCTCCACTGTGATAAAGCAGTTTTCACACTCTTCAGCTTCTGCTTAAATGATAAGAAAACATCAGTTGTATTAGTAGCTTGCCAATGTTGCCTAATCACATCAGTAAAATCTTTATGCTCAGTCCAGAAATCTAAGAACTTGAATGGTTTGACAAAATTTTGTGTCTGATCACCACAGGATAATAGCATTAAGGGCAAGATCATAACCAATCCTGGATAAGTGATCCACCTCCAATTGACCAAACCAGTTTTATAAATTTTCATTGGCAAATATCCTATCAAGTCTCTTAAAAATGCATTTTCCAACAGTTCTACCATTCCACCAAGTGAAAGGACTACCTTTGAAGTTAATATCGGTCAGCTCATAAGAATTAACACAGAGTGCAAAATCTTCATATTCTTGAGGAAAACCAGGCAACCCTCCAATCTTCTCCTCCCCATTCAAGATTACATTAAAGTCTCCACCTATTAACCATGGCAAATTAATCCTGTCTGCTAGACTATACAGACTGTCCCATAGTCCTAATCTTTCAATAGCAGCACACTTGTCATACATCATAGTGACAACCACATTTCCATCCAAATCCTTAAAAAACAGTTTAGCTGTGATTTGTTGAGCAGTATCCTCCAAAATCTCCACATCAGTGTTTTCCTTAACAAAAAATCAGATTTTGCCATTGCAATTATATTTTGCATACTGCATCCCAAGCTTTCTCCTGTATTGTTCTATATGTCTATAATGTTGGAAAGGTATCCATTGTAATTAATCATTTTTCTTCTTCAACAAGTTTTTTCAAGCAAAAAAAATCCAAAAATGTTCTTCAATATTTTTCAACCAAACCAATCCTTAAATATGCAATCAGAAGGAGAAAGACGATATCTAAACCTTTAAGGGATTAATTTATTCTAATAAAAAGGAGGAAAAAGAATGAGAATTAGATGGAGAAGGGGGGAGAAGAAGGAATTTTCCTTGTGAGAATTTATATTTGTTAAATGGTTGTTAACAAGGCCAAAACTTAAATGGGCAGAGCCCAACATCACCGAAGTGCACAAGTAGTCGAAATTACTAGGGAAAAGGCTCAAATATATCCCTGAATTTTGCGAAAATGTCTAAATGTACCCCACTTTAAAGTTTGGCTCACTTGTACACCTACCGTCCAACTTTTGGATCATTTATACCCCTGTCAACGTTAAATGCCCTACTAGCCTTCCAAAAATCATTTTCCTTTTTTTTTAAATGCCACATGGAATTATTTTATACCACCTGTCTTTTAACCCCACCCCTCCCATACTCGACCCACGATTTAAAACACGACCCGACCAATCTCATTTAACCCAAAGACCAAGCCTTATTCTCACAACTCCACCCATTACTAAACCTAACAAACTACTTTTTTTTATGATTTTTATGCTAGTTACTGATTTATTCAGTCAAGGTAAGTCTACTATCTTCATTTATTTATGCTTTTTTACATATGTTAGGGTTATGTGACGCTTTTGGTTGTGTATGCCAAAATCAAATGAAACGTGTTGTTTAATGTTAAAGACTTTAGTTTTTTTCGCCTTTGTATTGTTTGTATTTGTGTGGTCCCAAGATGTTGCTAGTCTTTTAGGGTTTGGTTGTGTTTGCAAAAATCAAATGAAATCTATTGTTTAATGTTAAAGATTATGCTTTTTATGCCTTTGTAGGCTCTGTATTGTTTGTATTTGAGTGGTCCCGAGATGTTGCTAGTCTTTTAAGGTTGGTTGTGTTTGCAAACTTCGTATGAAATCTATTGTTTAATGTTAAAGATTATGCTTCTTTATGCCTTTGTAGGGTATGTTTTTTTGTTTTTGTCACGACCCAAACCGGAGGGCCGGGACTGACACCCAAGACCCTACTCGGCTGAGTGCCATACTACCATTCCATCCATGAGTCACAACTTTTTGTGAACCTTTAATCTACGAAATGAAGCTTCCGTCAGGTAAACAAAAAAACTTTTCAATAAAACTCTCTTGTCAAATCAGGGACTTCTCCCTTATCGTTAATTCAAGAAAACCTTTAGTCACAATAGAATCCTTAAAAATAAAGCTTGAAAACACATCGACCTATATGGTTGCTTTATACCACTGTCGACTCCTCGACGCACTATCCACAGGTCACTGTCTGCAAAGTCTCTAACATATACATAATACCATGACATAAGTACTTTGACTCGGCAACACTCCGAACTGAGATGGAGCTCACCAATCCAGCTGATAGCCTGGTAACATCCTATAGGCAATGTCTTCTACTCATCTGTATACACCTGCATGGCATGAAACGCAGCGCCCCCAGGCAAAGGGACGTCGGTACGAATAATGTACCGAGTATGTAAGGTAGAATTGAAACAATATATCTCGACTCGGATGATAAAAGAGTAACAGACTCAACCTGTACCTGTAACCAACTCTGATAAACACATATGTGCATATGAACTTTTAATGCAGCATGAGTATGTATATATATAATGCATGCCTTCACCCTGCTCGCAGCTCCTTCGGGCATAATAGCATAATGGCACCTTCGGGCATAATAGCATAATGGCCCCTTCGGGCAGCCCCTTCGGGCATCATAATCATCGTATACCAGCTGATCAGGTGGTTTGCGTATATAATGCCTTCGCCCTTTTCCCTTCCCCATGAAATGATGTCGTGCATGTATGTAAATATGCAACTGCATGAAAATCTTTAAAAACCATGAAAAGACTCCCTTCGGAGCAACTTTAACGCAAAACGGGAACTGCTTCCCCTTTTCATTTGTCTCCTTCGAGACACCAAAATTTAAATGTAAAATGCATAGGAAAGAGAAAACCCTTTGAATGTCCCCTTCGGGAATTAGACAACATTATGAAATAGCACAACATATGGATGCCCCTTCGGGACTTAAGAGGTCAAAGATACGAATACTCCTGCACTGTCTGAGAATAGAGTCTTTGGACTTCGTTTATTTGCTGGGTTCGTTTAGATGATAAGGATCTTCATCACTACCATAATTATCACCACTATCATGTCTCACTTTGAATGATCCATAACATAAACTGAGGCCATATGTTATATAGCACGCTCAGACATAAGCTGAGGCCATAGCACACTCAGACATAAGCTGAGGCCATAGCACACTCAGACATAAGCTGAGGCCATAGCACACTCAGACATAAACTGAGGCCATAGCGCACTCAGACATAAGCTGAGGCCATAGCGCACTCAGACATAAGCTGAGGCCATAGCACACTCAGACATAAGGTGAGGCCATAACACACTCAGATATAAACTGAGGCCATATATTATATAGCACACTCAGTCGCGTCATGAAATCATCTAGAAACTTAGGCTTGAAAATCTCTAGGATTGGAGTCATCGTAATATTTTTCAAAAACTATAGACTTCTGGCATTTCTAGGAGTAAAAAATATTATGGATGTCATGTATGGAATCAAAACATAGGAATCATGCCTTTGAAAGAAAGGTTTAACCTTAACATACCTGGAATCTCGCTTCTCGACTTTCCAACCTACCTCCTATCTTGAAATCTACATATAAAACCATTCATTCTATTGTTAGGCTCGTTGTTATATACTTATCCTAAGCCTCCAAATAAACTTTTCTAGAATCTGCCGAAATTTCGGCAGCATCTCCTCTATTTATATGCCTAGCCCAAAATCTCAATTCAGCAGCCAACAACAACAACAACAATACCAACATCAACAACAATATTATCAACACCAATATGTACCATAAAACAGCCCACATACTGTTTTCCAACTTCCATAACTAACCAACTTACTACACAATTATGTAACGACTTTATCTCCGTAAATAAGTCTTACATAATACCAAAAGAGTAAGATTCATACCTTCTTTCTTGTTAAGACCGCAATATCCTCAGTATCCATGCTAAAATCCACCGCAAAACAACACTAGAATCACAACCATGCGTTACCCGGACCTAAACTACTACTCCGCTACTTGAAAATTGCTCACTTTTTGTTTTCCTCACTCTCTCTCTCTCTTCAATTTCTGGAATTTTCCAGCAAAATATGGTGAAAAAAAGGGGTTCTTACCCTTTTTATAAGGGTCAAATTCGGGTCGGGTACTGTAGCAGCACTGTAGCAGGTCGGTACTGTAGCAGTACTGTAGCACGCGTTTCTGCTCTGTCAGCTGAACTTGTAACGTCCATAATTCTCTACTCCAAGTCCAATGTATTATATCCCCTAATTTTGCACATTTGGATAAATCGAAATAATTGTAACTTGTAAGAGATAAGGCAATATTTTGATTTTGCTTAATATATAAGTTGTTCATGAAAAATATTGATGCAAAAATTTTGAGGAAGGCTAAGGGCAAAATTGGAATTTTGGAAATTAGTTTCATGAATTACAAAACACCAACCCAAGAGTAATTGGGCTAGGGAAAAAAAAAGGCCCAATAGAGGTGGCCGGCCATAGGGGCATGGCCCAAGGCCCATGAAAAAAAATTAATCCATGTAATAAAAGGAGAGGGCCACCATTATTTATTCGATTTCAAGAACATTCAAGAAAAACCCATTGAGAGCAAAAATAAAGGGGGGGGGGGGGGGGGGGGGGGTTCGGCCAAGAGCAAGAAAAGGAAAAAAAATTATTTCTTCTTGTATTTCTACTAATTTAAAGACCCTCTTCAACGTGGTATAATTTTTGAAGCAAGAAAATTTCTTTGGTGACAAGTGTAAAAATTCTGCTCAAGTGGAAAAATTAAAGAAAAGGTAAGAATTTCTATTCTTTTACATGTTATGGAAGATTTATATATGTTATAGTGAGTAGAATTGAATGAAAATCATGGAATTGTTATGTGTTGTGTGTGGGCCGTGTGGGTGTGTTGTGTGTGTGGTCGTGTGGTGTAAATTGGTGGAGGAAGGATGAATTAATTTTATTTAGTATGTTAGTTGTGTTGTTGTGGCCTTTATGATGTAAATGAAAGACTAATGGTTCAAGTTGGCATGGAAATTGGTTGTAAGTTGTTGTGGGAAATTATGTGATTTTAATATGGTTTTTATGTAATTATGGAAGTGGAGTTGTTCAAGTGTGAATCGTTGTTGTTGTTGATGAATTTGGAAGAAGATAATGCGTCGTTGTAGTTTCGTTGCAATTGTAGAGGTTTCGGGTGGAGTATGGTGTTGGTGGAATCGTTTGAATATTTTGTAGATTGTTTGAAATGCTCTTGAATTGTGTTTGAATGATCTTGGATTAGTAATGAATATGTGAGCATTGATATTGGCTTGAATGTACGTAGTTGGATTGAATGTGATAAGCTACGTAGAGAAGAAGGTTGCTAATGTTAGAATGCAATTTAAATTGATTCTTGATGTTATTAGTATGGTTGTTGGTATTGTTGGTATAGTTGTTGATGAATTTGGCCGAGTTAAATTCTCGGGGATGTTGAATTTACAGGGGAGATGCTGCCGAAATTTCTGTAGACAAGTACTAGTTAGAATTGAATTTCTAAGTACTTTGTAGCTAATGTTTGGTAATTGATAACGTTATTGTAGATATTGGGGAGCCCGAGACTTGAGTCGGGATTTGGTTAGCAAGCGATCGAGGTATGTAAAGCCTACCTTTCTTTCTTTTGGCATGACCTTTATGAAATGAACAAATGACATATATGTATGCTTCTAAAGAAAATTCTATTCTTAGAGCCACTAGGATGGCCGATGTCTTTGACCTCCATAAGCTATTCCATATGGTTTGATACGCATTTATGATGTTCGAAGATTCTAGTTGATATGTTTCCGAATGTTGTTCGAAAAATATTTGATATGGCTAAAGTCTTGGATATATATTTGATACGTACATATGATTCTAAAGGCTCGATTTGATTTGCTTTATAGCAATAGTTGGAAGTTCCATAGTATGATGGTTACTTGATTTTTTTTCAAAAGAAAAGAGCTTCTGAAACGTTTTTAGAAATTCTGTACTTCAAAAGTTCGTAACTTTCGTATACTAATTCCGATTGACCCGAAACTGATTTCTGAGCCTTCGGATGTCGTAAATATATTTGTCCATCGAGTTTTGAAATTTATTTATTTATATGGATATGGTTTTCTCACTACTCCGCTCGTGCATACTACTATTACATCGTTCGCCGGATCCCGGGCCGGTTTTGTGATCGTGCGCACTATGATATATTCGGTAGTATGATGTGTTATGGTTCCCGAGCTCCTCGCCATAGGGCCGGGTACCGCTTATATACGGCATTATGATGTGATATGGCATATGATATGTTCTGACGTTGTGATATGTTTTGATGACACGATATGTTCAGGGATTGTACGGAGATTTGAAACCTTCTGGAGTATGATGTGTTGTGGCGCCAGCGTCGGAGTGGCGACCACGTTCCTGAGCCCTATGCATGATTTCTATTTGCATTATTTATGTTTTCAGCACAGGTTTTGATATACTAATTTTGTATCCATTTTCCATACTCCTTATTTCAGTTCTGATTTGGATTACTGTATTTCATGCTTTACATACTCAGTACATATTTCGTACTGACCCCCTTTCTTCGGGGGCTGCGTTTCATGCCCGCAGGTACAGACGTTCGTTCTGGTGACCCGCCAGTGTAGGACACTTATTCTGCTATTTGGAGTACTCCTTTGATCCGGAGCTCATATTTTTGGTACATATCTTTTGTTATACATGTTTCTGTATATATGACTATTTGGGGTACGGCGGGGCCCTGTCCCGTCCTATGTTTCTGTTATGGTTTGTAGAGGCCTGTAGACATATATGTGGGTCATGGGTTGTGTTTGTCCGATTATGTCTGTGAGTTGTGCCTTAAGCGGTCCCGTTTGCTATTATGGCCGAAACGGCCCATATGTTTATATATGTATGTATATTCGGGCGATGTGTATTCTGCCAGCCTGCCGGCTTTTGTATGATATTTCTGTTACAGGTGACCGCTTAAGATGACGTCTGTTCTCAGTGTCTGTGAAAAATAACGTATGTTAAACTTGGATAAGTCTTTGATATGTCGATTTGGTAAGCGAATGGGTTTGGGTGTCCAATTAGGACACTAGTCACGGCCCACGGGGCTGGGTCGTGACACAATGATTAGCGGTTTGTTGCATCGGAAACTAGACTCGACGAACTTCATTTTGGGCTTTTGTTTCACCTTAAAACACTTCATATGCTAAGAGATATTCGTCCCCCAAGTTGGACCAAAATTGCTCCTCATATTTTCTCCAAAGTCCGACAAACTTAATTTCCTTGATTCACTTGCCCGCCAATCCTTTCGGTACTTCTCATACATGATCTTAAACCCTTACAACCATAAAATAGGCACATATCACTTCAGTGTTCACAATTTAGTAGTTAACACCTACGGAACTTAACGTCCGAACTGCGAGGTGTAACAGTTTTTCTGGGTGGCCCCGAGATAATGTTAGTATTCAATGGAGATTGTTTATTCCATTTTTGTAGCTTTCAATACGTTTGTTGTGATGTGGTCCCCTTATTTTTTGTGTATTTAATTTTTCCTTTATGTTATTGTGAAGGATGATTGATGAAGTTGATATTGTGTTCAATTATGGGGGTAGTTGGGTCTTTTCACCTGAGTTGGTATACATTAAGAAGTTGGTGTACTCGTGGCTTTCTTTTGACCCTGATTTGCTGAATCATAAGGATGTATGTGATGAGTTTACTTCCAAGCTAGGGCTTTCTCAAGTAAATTAATTGCTAGTGACTAGGGCCCCTGGTAATTATTATATAGTTGATGGGGATGATGGTATTAGGGCCATCCTCAGCCTAGTGTGTGAGCAATATAAAGTCATCAACTTCTTTGTTGTGTTAGAGGGTGAGCTGACAGTCTTTACTCAACATATCACACACCATACTGAAACTTATTCATTAGATGTGGAGGTTGGTACAGACTGGGAACACAGTCTTGGTTCTGCTGATGAATAGGATATTTCTGAGGGTGAAGAGTATGATTATGAGGAGTTGGAGGCTATTAACAAGCAAAGGGGATGGGTAGTAGGTGACAGGTTGGAAAACTATAAGGAGTTGGAAGTAGGTCTGTCATTTAAGGACATGAAGGAAGGCAGGCAGGTTGTGAACTATTATGCATTAGCTAACAAAAGGGTTTTGATAATAATTAAGTTTGATACTAGGAGAACTAGGTATGGTTGTTAGGAAGGGTGTCCCTTTAGGTGTTTGATTTCAAGAGATGGTAATAGTGAAGGGTTCAAGATCAAAATTTTCATCAATCAACACACATATGATGAGGCCTAGGTGAATCACAGAGGTGATGCAGCCACTCTAGCTAAATACTTTAAGAACAAGGTTCAAAATAACCCCAAGTACTAAGTCAAAGACATGATAGAAGAGCTTGAAACTGATTTTAGATTGAATATGTCCCAATCCAAATTGAAAAAGGCTAATTCTATGGTTCTTGAGAAGTTGGAGGGTAGTTTTATAGATTTCCATAACAAGCTTGAGGCCTATGGGCAAGAGAAGACAATCTAATCCTAGAAGTGATGTAGTGATAAATATCTCCAAAGATGCTCTAGAAGAAGAAAAAAGGAAATTCTTGAGGATGTACTTGTGCTTTAATGCTTTGAAAAAAGCCTGGAAATCTAGATTGAGGCCACTAATTGGCCTAGATGGTACATTCTTGAAAGGTAGAGTTAAGGGCATCTTATTGGTTGCACTAGGACGAGATTCTATGAACCATTTCGATAACTAGCATGGGCAATAATGGACAAAGAAACCAGCAGGACATGGAGTTGGTTCTGTGAGCTACTGAAAAGGTGTTTGGAGCTTAACGATAGTGCTGGAATTACATTCATTTCAGTTTTGCAAAAGGTATAATGTTAGTCCATCTTGCATGAAGTTGTACAGTGACTTCAGGGCCATAACACATAGTTATAGGGTGGAATTCAATGGAGATTGAGGGTATAAGGTGTTTGAAGGTGAAGATAGACACACTGTCAATCTAGAGCAAAAAAGATGCAGCCTGCAAACTTGTTGACAAAACTAAAATCCATTGGTGGAACAATAAGGAAGCTTACATGCTAACCTACAAACATAAAATGCAGCCTGTAAGCGGTCAAAGGTTCTGGAAGGTTAAAGATTCGCATGCAATGTTGCCTCCTGCTGTTGTGAAACAAGTTGGTAGACCTAAAATGAAGAGGAACAGGGAACCAGATGAGGCAATAAAGAGGAAGGGTGAGTGGTCCCAATCCATAAAGGGCACTCAAATGACATATAGCAACTGTGGTGGACCATAGCATAATGCAAGGGGTTGTTCCAGGGTAAGCTAACTATTCTATAATTTAAAATTCTCAATTTTTTATATAGTTCTTACTAATTTCAAATTTTCAGTTTGTTTAGCACCATAATTGTTGACAAAACTTTTTTTTTATAGGCCAAGTTTACTAGGAACTGGTCAAACTCAAGGCAGGGAAAAAGGCCACTGACTCATAGTAGTTCACGGTCAAGAATAGTTGGGGATGCAGATGAGAATGGAACTGGTACAAAAGAGTCTGTTGTCCAAGCTGCAACACAAGAGTTTGAACCATGTGGTCCTGATGTTAGCATTGAAAAAGACCCACCCTTAAGGTCAATGGTGATTACTGAATCACAGATTCGGTTAAGAAGAGAGAGAAGCCGAAGAGAAGAAGTGTTCCAACTGGTGTTCCAACTGGAACAAGACAAATCCAGTTTACAGGAGATCACATTGGTGTTTCAGTTCCAACTAATCTTCCTTACTCTCCAGTCAAGACAACTTGGAAAGAAAGAGAAGCACTATCTTTTGGACAAGTGCAGATAGAATCAAAGAAGAGAAGGCTAAAAATGATGGGAGTTAAGGGCAGAGGAATCCTTGCACCTGATGATGACTTTCTGTGATTGTTTAGCATTTTCTATGTTAGTTTTTGTCTTAATCCTCTGGTGGTTAATTGCATTTGGTTACAAACAATATTAACCTTTTTTGGCTTGGTTAAGCACCTAATGATTAAGTTTGGTATAATTTGATATGCCTTGGTTTAATGGAATAATGAACACCTTCTTTTGGTTGTGTTTATTTTAGTTGTATTGTGATTGTGGAACTGTCTTCTAGCAATGAATGATCTGTTTTTAGTTGGTTAAATGAATGGCATTTAAAGCTTGCTCTGAACTGATTTCGTTGAATGTTTTTCCATTTTTAGGTGTGTGAATAAATATTATGTTGAATGGCAATGAATGACATGTTGAGCAGCAATGAATTACATGTTTCAATTTTTAGGTGTTCAGTTGAAAACTAGGACATTTTGAAGCTGAAAACTAGCAAATATGATGTTTACCATTAAAATTGAAACTAAAACAATTTAGCACATATATCCAATTGAACTCCACAATCAGATATTTCCAAATATTTCATTTGCATTCATAACAACTAAATGACAAATTTTACATTTTCATTTGCATTAAGGAAAGCAATCCTTAACGAGATTACAACTTCCATAATGAAATTGAAAATTGGCAGATCAACCAAAATATGAACTAGAATTCTAAAGCCATCAAGAACTTACATATATGTTAAAGGTTACCAATGTTACACATTGAAAAATAAACATGGAAAATGATAGCAATCCCTATTTCATAACCGAAGATGTGATGAATCCTACAAAACAACACCACCACATAGCGATCACAATCGACAACTTCAGCACTTTTTCCTTAGATTTTTACATCCCATCATCAATATCCGCCAAAGGCTTATCAACAACGGCCTCTTCATTATAAACAGTAACTTCATTGTCGACAACAACCTCTTCATTATTGACAACAACCTCCTCACCCTTGGAAACACTAATTTCATCTTCATGTTCACATTTTTCTTCAATATCAGATGCCAAGTACTTTTCAAGATCAATCATTCTCGTCTCCAAAGCTTTCTTTTCAAGCTCAAGACTATCATTTTCCTCCTCCAAATCGTGGATGAGATCATCAACTCTAGGATGGAGCAGATCATCTATCCATTTCCAAAAATCACATTTATAACCTTGCATAAAAGATCAACACGAAATCAGTGATGGCCAAAAATTACAAATTCATGAAATTGCATAATATAACATACATTATTGGAGTAAAAGCCGTGAAAATCCTCGCTGCAATACCACAATGATAGTTCATCCTCGATCCACTAGACGCACTCGAACCCTGGCTCATTTTTTGGGAAAATTGAATTGTGGAAGATGACCAGAGCTTGAAAATTGAATCAATGGGGTAACCCGCAAGCTATGGTAGAGAGAGAAGCTTTACCTATGGTGGATAGAGGAGGTTTAGCAATGGTGGAGTTATGAGAATAGGGCTTAGGTATTTGGGTTAAATCGTTCCATGTGGCAATTAAAAAAAAATATGATTTTTGGGAGGCCAGCAAGGCATTTAATATTGACAGTGGTATAAATGATCCAAAGGTTGAACGGTAGGGGTACAGGTGAGCCAAACTTTAAATGGGGATATATGTAGACATTTTTGCAAAGTTCAGGGGTATATTTAACCCTTTTCCCATATTACTATCGTGATTTAACATGTAGCCAGTTTCTATGAAATACTTACATGTAACAAGCTTATACTAACTAACTAATAATTGGACATAACTACCTCTAGACCGAACAAAACCTACATTATATAAAAGTTGAATTCAGAATCCATGCGAGAACAGTCTTATCCTTCAACAATTACGTTTGATGTATTTAAAACTCATAGTAGATTCAGCCAAAAAGGTAGTAGAATCATATTAAAAAAATCACAGTATATTTATTAAAATTTTAGCAATTCAGTTAACAACAACATTCACATTATATTTTGGCATTTATTATCAATAAAATTAGTATGAACTTCCAATTTTTTTTATTTATTATTAAATAAACTAATATAGATTATGATTTATGCATCGACTTAATTTTAAGAAATTTAATATTTCAAAACGCTTATTGTATTATACATCAACTTAATTTCAGAATCATAATGTCTAGATTTAATATCAAATTTCATAGTCTGAAATTAACTAATTGAAACGAGTTTTATAATTATGTATGATTTCTAGATCGTTTAGTCTAGATCGATACTCAGTTCATTCTCATACTTAAACAATGCATGATTTAATGTCTCGATCGACACTCGGTCCTTAAAACTTATGATTGAGTGGACCAACATTCATTTCATTCTCAGACCTAAACAATGCATGATAATTTAAATCTCCAAATTCAGATCATACATAATCGTTTAATAACCAAAAAAATTCATAAACATTATACATGATTTCATGAATATACTGACAACAATCTAAATATTAATACATGACTCACAGTGTATATGAAGTTTCTGTGACATCATGATTAGAAGATTGTCGACGACAAGGCCTCTAGCTATGCAGGAGAGAGGGAAATGCTCAGGGGTTAACCACATTCTCCTGAATATCAATACATGCATTCACAAAAGAGATGTAACGCCCCTGACCAAGGAATGCCACAATTACTCAATATGTGTAATATACTTCCTCAATGATAAAGTGGGGCAAGTCATTTAAGAAACATGATAAGACTTATGCAACTTCATTCCAAAGAAAATATTTTATAAAAAAAATAAATTTAAAAATTGAAATCATTTCATAACTCGTATTTAAGATTTTTTTTTTAAAATTAATACACCATTAATCATATTATATTGTGGTATTGTGTTACTTATAATCAATAGTAAGCAAACAAACAATTCTCTTGCAAAGTGTTCATAAGAGTGAGCTAAAATAATAAAAATTGAAAGTCAAATTAGTGAATTGAAAAATCTCTAATCTGACTCTACAAATTGCTTTTTTCTAACTAACAAAGTTCTTGAACTCAATACTCAGCTTCTTCTGGCATCCACTTGAAGATTGGCTATCAAAATTGGCCCAATAAATGCAGTTATTATCACTGTAACATATACTCCTCTTGCAACTTCATGTTTGATAATCCTCTTGATTTTGATCTTCAAATTTGGCATTTCGCTTTTGTCCATATTTAGTATCTTGCGACTCATTGGTGGCTGGTCATTAAAAACATGACACTAGTGTTAGTAAAATCATAGAACAATATCGATCAATAACACGTAAAACAGAAAACAACTTATCAAATCACTGTTGCGTCGTGGTAAGCCACTGCCTTGAAACCGATTTCGGATCGACTACGGCGTAAATCGTTTAGCCCGGTTGCTCCCCAAGGTTCCACAACACTTCCAAACACTTGCACTAGTGGCTGCAAGTTTGGAGTTTGCACAAACAGAATTGTCTAGAAAACACAAGGGAAAAGACGTATGAAGTAGAGAAGATATGTGTTTGTATTGTGTCACTAACCAAAGGTAGACCTCAAAATATATAGGTATGAAAAATGACTGTTCAGAAAATAGGAATAAATCAGCCCAACGGTTATGACCATAATGACTGAATAAGTAAATTTGAACAGTGGTTCACTTCATTCCATAGGTTACAAATCTGAATAATCAATTCCATGGAATGATTTGGACATATTAAAGGTAAGGATATATTTGGATAATTTCTGGCAATGATATATTTGGACAATTTCGGGTAAGCCAAAATATCAAAAAATAAATTTTGCAAAACCAGATATGAATTGGGCATCACATATACCACGCGCACCGGGGGTGGGGAGGGGGATGGGGATGGGGGAAATTCTTCTTTCTTTTTTTCTGTGCGGATTGCCCTTTAAAGGCACTGGTCTTTAATTTTTTCCCCTCAAATTGTTGGTCTTTAAATATTTCCCTTCACCTAATACCATGAGGTTTGGAGTTCGAACCCCTGCTCAGTCAAAAAATAAAAAATCGCAAGGAAGAGTTTCGTGGCAAAATTAGGCCTATTCGGGCAAAAGTTAGGCCTTAAGGCTGAGTTTTGCAAAATTCCAACTGAGTTAAAAAAAAATTGCCTTCATGCAAATCTCTACCTTAAGGTAGAGAGTTTATCTTATGCCTTGCGAATCGAAACTCTACCTTGCGAATTTTTTTAAAAAAAAAATTGACTGAGCGAGGTTACAAACCCGGAATCAAGGGATTTTTAGCGAAGGTCAAAAATTATAGACCACCAATTTGAGGGTAAAAATTAAAGACCACCCCCAAATAAGGGCAATCGTGCAAATTGCCCTAAATTCATCGCTTTTGCCTACGAAGCTCAATCCTAATGTGTGCGAGGCCACTTTCTTATTATAGCCCATTTACTATTCCAATAAAGGGTTTCTCAATATAAAGAGGAAGGATAGACTTTCCACCACCTATGAGGGACATTTGCATTTCATAGAGGAGAAAAGAGAAGTAAGAAAAAGAACCCACAAGAAAACTTTGGATTTGCATTACCAATAAAGAAATGACTAGAAAAGTAATAGAATATTTT